>NC_142052.1:30413375-30748177 GCF_982192425.1 Myodes glareolus | reverse complement strand
ACAGTAGTTACTTTATGAATGTGACCTGTGATAGTCTACAGGATTTCCCATCTCTGAGGCAATGGGATGGCTGCACTGGGAAGTGAGTGTGCACTGAAATGTGAGCACAGAGGACCCTGTGCTTTGGATGAGGAACAGGATGTGCTCTAGGGGAGTGGAATTGTGTACTAAAATAGACAGTGAACTAGGGAACTGTCTGCTGGGCTGGGAGGGCAGCACTGAATGACCTGTGCTGTCTGAGTCATTTGATCTCTAATCATCTTAAGGGGAGCTGCTAATATTCTGAGGCCCAGATGGATGACCCTAGCCAAGTAGGAATTCTGGGAAGGGTTAGCAATCAGGAGAACTAGTGGCAGGTTAGTGGGTTCTTTCCATGTTTCTCTTCTGACTCTGCAGTAGGAAGACCACAAGCTATACCATGTTGAGTCGAAGGTGTTCAGAGCAGGTCTGTTGAACTGTCATTTCTGCTGTGACTTGGATGGACCATGAGACAGACTGTAGTTATGTTGTTCTTGTTAGCTGGGGTCCTTCTTCTCTGAGCCTCCTTGTGTGTAGATTTACAGGTTAAAGGGAGACTCTGCAGCTCTGGAAATGGAGACTATGATGCAGGTTGTGTCACTCTCCAGGGTATCCACATGGGCACTGCTTTTGTTGTGCAGTGGGGAGTGAGATTAGAAAGCTGAAGGTCTAGATTTCAGAAGTTTTGAATATCTAATTCTAATTTCAGGTTTGTGGTATAAAGATTTTATATAGCTTGGTAACTTGTAGAAAAATGGTGGTATCAAACTTCTTACAGCAATGCATGTTTAGAAGGTTTTTTACCATGATGTTGCTGCTAACCACAATGATGTCATACAGTGAAGCTTACTTCCAGAAAACAAAAGGCATTTCTGAGGTACAGAGACTTCTCAGGTATTCATTGTGTTAGACAGGTAAATAGGGCACAATCCATATCTCCAGTCATATTCCATGTAGCAGGAAGCAAATTTTAAATTATTTTTTTGATTGTTTTGGATTGATCATCAGTGGGGCTGCATTTCCCATAAACCAAAAGAAAGCATGATGGGCAGGAGAGCCATTGAAAGAAATCTCCTCCATTTGAAAGACAGCATCTGTACCATGAGGTTTCTTTCTCTAGAAGAAATCAGTAACTTGCGGCATCAGAAATAACAGTTTAAGGATCATTTTGAAAAAAACCTTTGTGAAAATTGTAAAGTTTGTGATTATTTAATTTCTGTTCACATATTATCAAAGGCAGCTGGGTAACATTGGTCAAGTCACATTTTTCCTTACCTAAGGTTTCTTTGGTCTTTTGATTTAAACTTGACAATATTTCACTGCTTTTGTTCTTTGTTTCTCTCCAACCCTATTATTCTTTTACAAATATTGTACACATTCTTGATTGATGTGCATTTGTGGAAAGTAAAAAAGTCATATTATATGAACCTGTTTTTTCTGTTTATTGGTATAGTTACTGCGGAGAGACTCAATTTCTTTTATCTTAGATGCCTGCCTCTTTCCATTTACTGTTTCCATTTACAGTTGTTGATATCTTTGTATTTGAATCTCTGCTACTAAAGTGTTGGTATGATCAATACGTAATCCCTTTGAGCATTCTTTGTGTTTCCACTGTGATTGTAGCTTTGTATTCAGCTTTCCTGTTGTAAATTGTTGTAGAAAGTTATTGGATTCCATTCTTCTAATTGTGGAAATTTACCAGACACAAAATCTTAATTTTGATGCAACATTTCCTAAGGATAATTTCTTTACTTCTTTATTTATTTATGATTTGTTTTTTTCACTTTATCAATCTTAGATAGACTTGACCTATTGGATAGAAGATTTTATATGTCTTGGCAAGTGGCTCAGCACATATTCTTTTTGTGGATGACCTGAGTTCAGATAATTATACTAAATATGGGAAGTTTGTAAGTCTCTACTATTCTCAATCCATCAGATCTGACAGCCTCCTTTTTTGTATGTCACCTGTATACATATGCAAAACATTCTCTCTCATACACAAACATACACAAGAAATAGCAGTAACCTTGTTTTCAAAAGTGCTTGTGACTTATAATGTCGGAGCAAAGGAAGTTGCTTTACATGAACCCTGATTCTTCAAAAATGTGTTCTTTTGAAATTTCTTTTATAAAAGTTATTATTTCCTCACTGTGATGCAGATTTAGATTCAATATAAATCTATAGACTTTCCTAACTTTGTATTCAGATTATTGCTTATGCTATTTAATTTTTAATTGTGCATTTTTAAATAGTTTCTGTGATAAACAGTTTTAATTGTCTCTTATTGGTCTTAGATCTTTCATTTTCTGGCATTTCTGTGCTTTTTACTCAGTGCTTTCTTCATGCTTGATTTTTTTCTGTTGTTGGTCCTTAAATTCCAACTACCAGGATGAGTTGCCCCAAGAATCATGTCTCACACCACAGTTGATGTAAAAGCATGAGGATTTTATTAATTCTGTCATGACAGGGTCTTTTAGCATTCGAGAAGCCAGAAAGACCCTAAATAGGTGGTACCGGCTATTTTAAAGCAAAAAGCCACAGAAACAAGGGGGGTATCTGGGGGTTGTTTTTTTTTAACTATTATGATTGTCTTATTTAAAAGTACTATTACCAACAATTGGCTGGAAAGCAGTTGCCAGATCAGATGAGGTAAGAGGGAACATCTGAGGGTCATTTGCCCCTTTCCCAGGGACTGAGTCAAAACACCAGGAATGGAGTCATCACCTATGGGTTATATTGCCCCTATTAATAACTGAGTTCTATTTTGAGAACCTTCACAAAGAATCAGGAATATGATGGAAAGTTCCCAACATTTCAGTATGTGTATGCATAGCTGTTAGTTTCCCAGGGACTGGGTGGAGCACTAAGGCACTGAGGCTGAGAGGGCTCAGCTTGAAGTTCTGTACTGCTTACGTCATTGACAAGATTAATACATTGTCTTTGGTTCTCTAAAACCTTCTCAGATATTATAGTGTCTGTGTGCTAATTTGCCTCAGCTGTCAACATGACAAAGCCAAGGTTCACCTGAGGGAATATCAATTAAACATGTTTTTAGATCAGAATGTCTGATCTCTGTCTGAAAGACATTGTGTTAATTGACAATTGATGTTGGAAGATCGTCCACAGAGTTGGCAACATCTCTAATCAAGTGGTCATTGGCTGATTAAGAGAGCTAGCTGAGCATAAGACAGTGACAAAGAACAAGAGAAAACCAGGAAACAATGGTTCCAATACTTTGCGTTCAGTGATTAACTTGACTTTCAATCCTAAGCTCCCTCAATGGTGGACTCTGACTTAGGGGTAACAACCAGATAAACCTGTACATGACCAGAGTTCCTTTTGCTTAGATAATTTAATGACTGCAACAGAGATGAAAGTAGGAACAAAAATTGGTACCTCAACAGTGATTTTGTTGCTGCAATGGACTTGGAAATAGGGACTTTGGAAGAATTTTGAAGATATCGAGACTTTGGATGGCAAAAGTCAGGGAAAGCTCTACACAGAGCATAACTGACTGTTCCTGTAGGACCTGAAAGCCTGGAATGTTGACATTGCTGGCAGGCAGTGGAGGTCAAGGCCCTAGGATTTTAGTGGGCAAAATTCCCTACAGGGAAACAAGGAGTTGATCTGGCCTATCAGTCTTGAGAGATCTTTGTCTCAGGGTTTTCAGGTTAAGTCTATGGCTACTGGGGCACAGTGTGACTTCCAGTTCCTGACATATTGATGGACTCACTCAGGCAAAGGCATTCAGGCTATTTTGTGTTTCTCTTTATAATCCCTTAGTAGTCAAGAAAGCTCAGAAGCTTTAAAGGGCAACTGCTCTGAGACAGTGAACTTGTGTTCCCTGTATAACTTACAATCTTCCTGGCATCCGAGGAACTACAACTGTATTGAGCGCAGACATTGCCAGAAAGTTCTGATTCTGGTAAAAATATAAAAATTCTGATTGTTCTCAATAAGCTTTCATAGCCTCATCTAGCTTTGGACCCTCCAGCCCAAGCCTGGCCTCATTCCTTGTGGCTCTATTAGGTGATATTGGTCTGGTAAGTAAGTACAGGTGCTTTGAAGACTTTATAAAAGTATTCCTGAAGATTATTTTTGTGATCCTTTGACCCAAAATCTTTCTTAATGTTTCCATATGCCAAGAAGGTTATTAAGGCAATTAAAAAGTAATAGACTGATATCTTAGAAAAAATATAATTTCTGTTGGATAGTTATTACTGCTGACTCCTTTAGGTCTACAGTGAAAAAGAAACACATAGAAAGGAATGAAAAGAAAGGATTAGGTAATTTCAAATGACTGTCCAGTGATGAAAAAGAGGGATTTTCAAGGATTTTGCACCATTAAAGGGAAGACCCTTGTTCTGCATTGAAAACCAAGCAATATGCCTTACAGTGTAAGACTGTATCCAGGTATTCTCTTAATTTATGGAAGGCATATGCAACAAAATTCCTTATCTCAGGTCAACAGCATACAGAACCTGTAGTAAATTTTGTTCAAGCTTGGTAGAGTACTACACATGGTCTGTCCAGCAGAATTCAGTTGGGGTTCCCTAGGAAGAGACACTGAGATGGAAGAAAATTTAGATCAAGAGAAATGAAGACAGAAACATAGGTTAGACCAGGAGGACTGAAGGCCACTACCAAACAGCTCCGAGTTTATTTCTCAGAAAGCATATATACTGTTTTCAAGTAATGTTCAGTCTCTGAATCTCTTAAATGTCTCCCTACAGTTGTCATGAATTGAGAAAAGAAATCTTGAAACAATTCATCAGGTCTCGGTTCTATCTTAGACAATTCTTTGCAGTGCCGGGTAATTTATACCAAGCCTTTGTCAGCTAGAATATTAAGTTGAGTATATACTGCCATATCAAATTTCAACTGATGACCTAAGTCTTCATAATTACCTTCTTCTGCTCACATGTCAAACTAAACAGGAATTTTTTATGGTTTATTTAACTTTATTTTATGTACATTGGTGTGAAGGTGTCAGATCCCCTGCAAATGGATTTTCAGACAGTTGTGACCTGCCTCGTGGGTGCTGGGAATTGACCCTTGGTCCTCTGGAAGAGCAGTCAGTGCTCCCAACCAGTGAACCCTCTCTCCAGCCCCAGACAGGCATGTTTTGAACTTTGTTAATATTATCTCTAAGTTCACATACTCATGGAAGTAGGATTCCACAATACATACTCTCCTCCAGACAAACAATCTCTAGCCCTTTTTTTCCAGTCCACAGGAGACAAAGCTTCAACTGGTATTGCCTACAAAATTGCTTGAATAAATAAGAGTTTTTGGCCTATATTGAGAACCAGCATTTTTTAATTCTTTAAGTTGTGTAAAAGCTAAAGGTGTGTGAACTCTCAGAACATTTCCTTGAGCATCCTGATGTTCTATAACTGGAAATAAATTAGATCCTTGAATGACTTTTTTCTTGGCTCCTCTCTTAATACTTCTGTATAATTTCCTAATCGTCGAAGTCTGTTTAGAACTTGCAGGCTTCTGGACCATAGAGATTATAGGAAATTTTCTTTCTTTAATAGTATAATCCTCAGGAGAATCTAAATCTGTCTCCTCTCTGGGGGAGGCAAGGGAGTGCTCCATCTTGAGCTTCTCCATGAACTCCTTTGTGAGATCCTTCATGAGTTGTTTTTTTTTTAACCAGGAAGAAATTTGGACTGCTTCCTGTTTTTTTATTTAAAGAGTCCATCAAATTAATCAGTCCCTTATTCTCTGACTGTATTCCAATTCTCTTAGATCATTTACATGACTGTTCTTCTACATTCATAAAACTGTAGGAAATCTGAATCAGGACATTTAGAAGTCCCTTTTTGATTTCACCTCATTATCAGGAAACTATCTTAAATTTTCCCTCATCATCATAATCTGAGGTGACATCATCAGATGACTTTTAGAAGCATTTGCATTAAACAGTTCCTTCACTGAAACAGAAACTTTGTTTTACTTTTACTTCAGTTTGGGTACAATTTCTGTCTTTCAGGAAAAAGATCTAAGCTGTCAAGAATAAGTGTTGAGAGGCTGAAAATATCTTCTGAAATGTTCTCTGGACAATGTACATCATAATATTGCTGTATTTTAACTCCAATACACCCCCTAATATCTGCATTGATGGTTCCCTGTTCAAGAAACCAAGGAGAAATTCTTTCAATAAATTCCCAAAATTTATACAGTTGCTGACACAATACCTTAGCACCTATGGGTTCTTAAAATTTACCTAAATAAATGTACAAAGAGCCGTTTGCTGTTTTTTGTCTCATAATTACTTTTTACATTTATATAAAAGTTACTACTTTTTCAAGATACTTCCTTCCTTATTATACACTTACACAGCAGTTACTAAATGACTTTTTCATTCTGCATAGCTAACCTCTTTCATCTTGTATATACACTCCTGTGTTTACTTTCCTTTGTATTTACATCTAGGGCTCCCCGAGAAAACTCACTGCAAATCTCCCTTTTACTGAGTATTGAGTACACTCTTTCATCCTGATGTGTCCTTGTGTTGTTCCTCCCACCCCCTTGCACATTCCAGCATTTGGTGCAGATTTCTCTTTGATCTCTGTTAATCTAGTCTGTGTGTCATATGGTTGAACTGCGGTTCTTTTTAAAACTTCTTTAGGCACTTTATCTTTTGAAAATAAGAAAACAAACTATTTCCTTTATACATACCAATCAAAGATGCTGTTCCCTCTCCTTTAATCATTGCCTCGACATAACCTCCCACCCGCCATCTAGTTTTCAGAGAGGGTAAGGCACATTGCTTTGGGGAAATTCCACAGCCCTCCCTACTGTATCTAGCCTGAGCAAGGCATCATCCAAAGAGATTAGGTTCCCAGAAAGCCAGTACTTGCAGCACACCAACTTTGGGACTGAAAGTCTGGCAGTATGTGTAGCATTTATTATAGAGTGGAGTATGAGCCTAAGGAGGTTAGGACTGCAAACAGAAAAGAGGGGTGAACTTGGGGAAAGTGCTGAGGGTGTAGGAAAGATTTGGGAAGGTCTGTGAGCTGGTGGCCTACATGGAATTCTGGCAGGTTTTTTGTTCATTGAACCAGGGGTCTCCACCCAATTTGGAAGCTACAATACAGACAAGATGAAGGAAGTGGGTTTTTGGTTCCATATTGAGGGTTTTTGAAAGCATGGCGGAAGTCTATGTGAATTTTTGATGGTTGCTATTGGCCTCTCATCCAGCATGTGGTCTTTTCTTCAGTTTACCTACTTGTTCTTCTTGTGGTGTGTCCCGTACTTGAGCAGAGGCTTTCCACCCAATGCGTAAGTTGTGATAATTGTAGGGTTGGTTGGGAATTGTGTCTTGGAATGTAGTGAGAGTATTACTTTCATAGACTTGTGGACTGCCTACCTAGTCTTCTGACTGGAATGATGTGCACATGAACAAGGATTTTCTGCTTGAATTTGAAGCTGAAGCACAATTATATTCCTTTTTCTGAATGGGAGTTTATCCTATGGCATTGTATGTTGGAAATCCTTAATTTGTTTCTTGGAATTTCAAGATGTGTCAGACAAGAGGTTGGCTTGAATGCCAGAAGAGTTTTGAGATATTTGTGCTATATGGGATATTACAGATTATGAAGATCAAAAAACTCAGACTAAATGCATTTTCCATTTGTTATTTTCTATTTCAGTTATTCTTCTCTCATACAATACATGTTGACTGCAGGTTCCACTTCCTTCCCTCCTTGCTTTTTCCCATTCCTCATTCCTCCAGGTCCATTGCTCCTCTTTCATCTGTCACAAAATAGAAGGCCTCCAAGGGATATCAAAAAACCCTTCCTAAAAAGGATCAAGAAAACTAGGTAAAATTTCTCATTAAAACTGGACAAAGCAAATGAATAGCAATGAAGAGGTCACAAAAATTGGAAAGAGTAAGAGATACCAAGAGTTCTACATTTTTTAAAAATTTATTATGATTTATTTAACTTTATTTTATGTGTATTGGTGTGAAGTTGTCAGATCCCCAAGAACAGGAGTTACAGACAGTTGTGAGCTGCTATGTGTTTGCTGGGAATTAAACTCAGGACCTCTGGAAGAGCAGTCAGGGCTCTTAACTGCTGAGCCATCTCTCCAGCCCAAGAGTTCTACATTTAGTAATCACACAAACACCCCAAGCTAACAACCAAAGCGTGCATGCACAGGGCATATACAGAGCTGTTCATGTTCCATGACTGGGTCTTCATTCTGTCTGAGACACTATGAGACTTGTTTTGCTGATTCTGTAGGTTTGGTTTTCCTGGGTTCCTCAACCCCTCCAGATCCTACATTTTTTACCCCTTCTTTCCACAGTATTCCAAGAACTCAAGCTAATGTTTGGGTAGGGATCTCTGTCTGTGCAACAATCAGCTGTTGAAAAAATTCTCTCTGGTAATATTTGTGCTGGGAATCAATCTGTGATTTTTAGATATAATGCATTTCATTTCTTTTTTCTTGTTTAGTTGTATTTAGTTCTACCCTAATTCTGGAAGCCATCAAGTTCTGGTTCCTGGCCATCCTGGGAGTATCAGACATTGGCTTCCTCTTACAGTTTGGATTAAAATTTAGACCAGTCATAGGTTGCTCACTTCACAAACTCTGAGGTACCTTTTCCCCAGTGTATCTTGCTAGCAGAACAAGTGTAGTTCTAAATTTAGTGACTGACTTTGTGTCCCAAACCTACCACTGGAAGCCTCATGTATTTACAGAAGATGGCTGGCTCAGCCTCTGTATTCCTCACTATTAGGAATATTCAATAGTGTCTTTCTTGTAGTTCTGAAAGTTTTCAGTGTACTGTTTCCACATCTCGTGCAAACAGCTCCTTCATTCCTGTCATCTCTCCTATTCTTTATCTCTGTCCCTTGCTTACTTGATTTCTCCTGTTCCCATCTCCACCTGCCTCCAGTGCACCCACAAAATCTATTCTATTATGTCTTCCCAGAATTCCATGCATGTCCCCTAGATCTGTTCTTGTTACTTAGCCTTTCTGCATGTATGGATTGTGCTGTGATTGACTGTGATTACTATGGTTGTACTTTACTTAACTGCTAATATCCACTTATAACTGACTATACGGTGTTGGTTTATGTGCTTCTGGTTTGCCTCTCAGGGCAATAAAATACTCGTGCAAAAAGACAGAAACCAAATAATTCAAATATGGTGAGGTACACCTGTAAACGGAATACTCAGTAGAGGAATCTATAATAGATGAGACACATTGAAAAATATGTTCAGTATCATTAGCGATTAGGAGATTTCATCATAAACCTAACAGAAAGGATGTGTTCAACAACACAAGTGACAGCTAATGCTCCAATAATGTGGAGCCAGGGGACTCATGCTCTTGCAGTGCAAACTTGTCCAGCCACTTTGGAAATCAATATGCAATTCTCAGAATATTGGGAGTCAATCTACCGCAAGACCCAGGTATACCACTCTGTGCATATTCCCAAAGCATGCTCTTCCATCCTACCACATGGACACTTGCTCGACTCTGTTCATAATAGCCAGAAACTGCTGTGTCTGTGAGAGATTGTTTTGATTGATCATTGATGTAGGAAGCCCCTAAGAAGGTGGATCTGTGCTGAGATATGGTACATTCTGAGCATGAGGTAGTGACTAGGCAACAGAGAAAGGCTGTAAACTGTCTTTGCAAATGTGTTTTGCCTTCAATCTTGCACTTTTTCCTACTCTTCCTAAAATGATTGTGTGAGATTTGACACAATCAATGAAATAATCCCATTTACTGCCTGAGATGCTTTCAGTTTGAGGATTTAATCACAATAGCATAAAAGCAGGCAACACGAACAAGAAAACACAAAAGTTGATTTTGTCAGTAGAATGATGACTTTTTTGAGGTTTTTTTTGTTTTCTTTTATTTTCAGTTTTCTTCTTACTTTCCTTTCATCCCTTACTGCATCTTTATTTTTTCTCTTTTGGAATGTTAATGATATTTTGTGACACTGATGTTAGAAATAGGTAACTTGTTTTCAGGTTTGTAAGATGTTGGTGTCCACAGATCGTCTTGAGTGCCAGAGGAGCCATTTCTTATTTGGACAGTGTAGGGACCATTGTAGATGACGATCATTAAATGTCTATCCTTGAAATGACTAAATGCATTTTTTCCATTGTTGACCATGAACCAATAATGACTGGGTTCAAAATGTACTTGACTGAATGAACAACCTCCCAGAAAAGATCACGTATTTGAACAAGTTTCTCTCCTTGGTGGCTTTCTTTCAATTTCCTGTGAATCTTTAGTAGGAAAAACCTGTCTAGATGAGAGTTCTCATTGAATGTGATAAGTCTCAATACTCTCAAGTAATTTCCTGACATTTATATCTACTGTTTTATGCTTGTCATTAATTAGACAATTTCCTACTTATACTGAAATGCTTTTGCTATTGTTATAGGCTTAATCTCTACAGTCTATAGCTTACCTATATTCTATAGGTAAAAATGACATGTAGTAGAAACAGTGGCTATTAATGAGTTTGGCAACCTGCTATTTTAATTGCTTTGTTTGCTTGTCTAAGTAGCCCTTACTGTGTGGCTCCAAATTCATGAAAGTAAAGGGGGGCATGATTTCTGGTTCTATCCATTTTTATATTATTGGGTGATAGCCCTGGAATATAGGTTTTTTAAATGTCAGGAATATGCTGCTGTGCTGAACTTCATGTGTATCTTGAATTTTAAAATTTGACAGAGGGTATCACTCTGATTCCCGGATGTCATGTCTTTATGACATTAATATGGCCTGAGCATTCTGAGTCAGTTAATTGCAAGTACATGAACTTCGTCTGACTTGTTAGGCTTGATTTGATTTTTTTTATAATCAATATGACTATTTTGTTTGTCTACATGGATATTCATTACATGGGTTCCTGGTCATCAAGGTGATCAAATGATCTCAGAATTCCTGATCATGGAACAATGGAAAGTTGTGATCTCCATGTAAGTACTGAAAAATGTACCCACCTCCATTCAAGACAAGGAAGAACTCTGAATTACTCTGCCCTCTCTTCAGCCCTGTGTTGGTTATTAATGACCAACATTTATATTTCTAGTGTTTTCATCTGTCCATTTTAATGGCTTTATACACGAAGTTGCTTTGTACAAACTGTTATTGGGATTACAGTTTAAATTATGGCACTTCAGATGTCTGGAAGATGAATACAGAACTGGAGTGAATGCAGAATTATTTGTAAGAACTTCAATAAAAGTCTTTCAGGTCTTTCTATCCCATTTGTTTTTTTCACTGATTTTTGCAATGGAGACAGTGTCTTAATGTGTACTTCCTCCTGTCCTGGACCTGACTGCATAGACTTGACTGGCATTCAACTTAAATACAAATATACCCACCTCTGTTTTCTGAGTGTTGTAGTTAAAAACACAATACACCCGGTGTGTCCATATTACTTTTTTGTGTCATCTGTAACTCTTCTTACAATTTTCTCATGCATACTATATACTGTTGATCTTTTTTGTTGTCTCTTCCTCTCAATAGACATTGCTCTTATGAGGTGGTATCCCATATAAAGAGTACAGAAATGACAGAGTTGACTCTGTTTTTCAATTTCCTTCAAAAGTGACTGTCTATTTCATGGAATAAGAGTAAGGAATACCAGAATAATATGTCTATACTCTGAAAGAAGTATGCATTTCCAACTTTGTAATGCTTTCAATTTTACACATGTGTTGTATATTTTAGAAGGCAGTGACCCATGATGATGTGTATATCAACTTTACTAAGGAAGAGTGGGATTTGCTGAATCCTTCCCAGAAGAATCTCTATAAAGATGTAATGCTGGAGACCTACAGGAACCTCATTTCTATAGGTAAAAATGAATTTCCTTCATGTTTACAAATATGGACACAACTTTTCCTTGGTTAAGGATGTTGTTCTACAATTTGATAGAAAGAAGAATGAGGTGAATAAAGCAGTCATAGTTCTTTGGTGCACTTAAGATAATAAGCTAAATGTTGCACATTGTTAAATAATATGACATATATTCTGGTCCTGTATTTTAGGATACATTTGGGAAGACCATAACACTGAAGAACATTGGCAATGTTCTAGAAGACATGGAAGGTAATTTTCATGTGCAGGTTGACAACAATGTGTCCCTGATGAGATTGCCCTTTATTCTTGAACTTTTAAATAAAACCAGCAATGCAAATAAACACAGCTTTAAGTACATAGATGGTTATTAAATCCTCACAAATCCATACACCTCAATTTCATGTATGTGAATTTTTCATCCTTTTCTATGTTTATATAAGCTTATGAGCATAGGGATTTGGAAAGATTTAACATACATCTCCTTGAGAACAAAAAGAAGATATGCAGTAGTTCCCATGTAGAGTATACATGTTGAATTTGATTCAAGTATACAATTCTGATGGCTTTCTACTATCGTTATTAATATGTAAACTTTACAAAAATGCCCCATGAGTTTTAGGTTTGCACAAATACTTCTAAATGTCTTAGTTCATTAGCAAATATATATGATTCACAGTATAGTAAAATTTATGAATGTAGTAAAGTTGGTAAATCTCTCAGTGTATTCAGTTGTCTTCAAAAATGTGAATAATAACATATAAATTATTATTGTAGATGTGAAAAGGTAAACTATGAAACAAAGGAATTTATCATTATACTTATTTTCTTAGATGAAGCCTAACCCCTAATTATAAAGCAAACATGATTGTAAACAGTGTTATGAAACCTTAATACTTAAATCCTTTTAGAATTGGATCAAGTTATAAAATTAATTTATACAGATACATGGTTCAACAGTGTCTTGAATATGGTAAAGCTTTTAAGTGTGCCAATTATCCTTGCAGGATTGAAAGAAATCAAAATGCTGAGAAGAAACTTTCAGTGTATACTGACTGTGTTAAAGCCTTGTCTTATGACACTCGCCTTTTATGGAATGAAAAAACACATACTGGAAAAAAATGCTCTAAAAGTAACCAGTGTGGTAAAGCCTTTGCTTATCACAGTCATATTCAAGTGCTTAAGAGAAAACACACTGGAATGAAACCCAATGAATACAGTCAAGATGATAAAGACTTTGTTCTTAATGAAACTCATAAAAGTCATAAAAGAATACATACTGCAGAGAAACCCTATGAATATAATCAGTGTGGTAATGCCTATTCATGTCAAACTAATCTTCAAAAGCATAAAAGAACACATACTGGAGAGAAACCTTATGAATGTAATCAGTGTGGTAAGGCCTTTGCTGCAAACCGTGCTCTTCAAAATCATAAAAGAACACATACTGGAGAGAAACCCTATGAATGTAATCAGTGTGGTAAAGTCTTTGCCCAGCACAGTAATCTTCAAAAGCATAAAAGAACACATACTGGAGAGAAACCCTATGAATGTAATCAGTGTGATAAAGCCTTTGCAGATCACAGTAATCTTCAAAATCATAAAAGAACACATACTGGAGAGAAACCCTATGAATGTAATCAATGTGGTAAGGCCTTTGCTGCTCACAGTACTCTGAAAAGCCATAAAAGAACACATACTGGAGAGAAACCCTATGAATGTAATCAACGTGGTAAGGCCTTTGCAGCTCACAGTAATCTGAAAAGTCATAAAAGAACACATACTAGAGAGAAACCCTATGAATGTAATCAGTGTTGTAAGGCCTTTGCATGTCACAGTGATCTTCAAAAGCATAAAAGAACACATACTGGAGAGAAACCCTTTGAATGTAATCAATGTGGTAAGGCCTTTGCCCATCACAGTAATCTTCAAACTCATAAAAGAACACACACTGGAGAGAAACCTTTCGAGTGTAATCACTGTGGTAAGGCCTTTGCCCAGCACAGTAGTCTTCAAAAGCATAAAAGAACACATACTGGATAGAAACCCTATAAATGTAATCATTGTGACCTTTACATGTCACAGTGCTTCTCAAAAGCATAAAAGAACACATACTGCAGAGAAATCCTATGAATGTAATCAGTGTTGTAACGTCTTTGTGTATCAAAATAGTCTTCAATTGCATAGAAGAACACATTCTGGATAGAAACACCATGAATGTAATCAGTGTGATAAGGCCGTTTCAAGTTCCAGTCATCTTCAATTGCATAAAAAACACATTCTAGAGAGAAACCCTATGATTGTGATCATTTTGGTAAGGGCTTTGCCAAACACAATCATCTTCAAATGTACAAAAGATCACAGAGTAGAGAGAACCCCTATGAATGTAGTCAGTGTGGTTAGATCTTTGGAGACCACAATACTCTTCATGGTAATGAAAGAACACACAGTGTAGGGAAACTTTAGGAATGTATATGTGTGTGAGAAAGACTTTTCACATCTTATTCACCTACAAATGCATAAAAGAACACATACTGGAGAGATAATGGTAAATGGAATCTGTGGTAAATCCTTTGTCACAATCATCTGCAAATACATAAAATAAACCATCTTGCAGAAAAACTCTGTGAACTTAATGTGTGTATTTTGCAAAACCATGAGAAAAATCATACTATAGTAAAACTCTATAAGTGAATTTAGTGGTTTAATGTTTTGTATTCATCTAAGAGTAAGACTTTTGTGTGTAATCAACCTGATAAAGCTTATGCATATTACCCCAATTATTTGGGCCTGTGGAAGAAACTGAGGGCTTATTATAACTTATTTTTTAAAGATCTTAAGCCAACAGACATACAGTCAGTTAAGCAACATCAGTTATTGTGTAGAAAAAAATGGATAGCGTAAAAATCTGTTCAAGCGCTATGATATCTCTTTTTCTTTGTTTGAACCAGCAAACTAATGAACAAAACCTTCTTTTGAGCCTTATGGTTAGGGGAAAGAGCTAGTCAAAGAAACACATATCAGACCTGAAAGCAGAGCCAAAGGAAAGCACTTTTTCTCTGAATCTAGAACTGGCTAAAGAAACAATATCTCCCTGAAAACAGCCCATCATTAACAAGTGCCAGTGAAAGAAACACACTCTCAAAACACAACCAAATCAAAAAGCCCCACATTCTACCCTTTTCCAAGTTATCACAAATGTAACCAATCCCTCAGTATAAAATCCAGCCCATCTCTGATCTTGTTCATGATTCGGGATTAAAATCTCACAAATTCTCTCCTTCAAAATCTCCTTTGATATCCCCTGGTTTTAAGAATCCCTATATGAGCCATATTCAAATTCAGTATGCAGCTGCCTCATTCCACATTGGCAGGGGTATTTATGCTTTTGGTTTCTTCCCTCTCAAATAAATCTCTTGATTGGAGATTTGTGTGAAGACATTGTTTCACTGGAATGCTTCAAAAACTTGAGTTGTGCCGACATACAATTGCTACTTCCCTTTGGAAACCCTTATGAGAACTGAGCTCATCCCAGATGTGAAGGATCACTTTTAACTTCTCTGGCCATAATCAAAGATTTTTTGTTTCTCATCCCTGCAGCTCTTTAACTGCAAGCAGACAATTCTTTGTTGCTGCCCCATTTGCATGAGCATGTCTCTCTGTAGGAGCTCTTCCCATGTGTGCATGCACATTCACCCCTTATCTCTTCCAGAACTGCTGGCAGGCTGTGGTCCAGAGAATAACGAAGGAAGGTGGTCAGTGTCATGCCTCTCCTTAGGAAGCTTTCCTTTTGGGACCCAAAGTTCTAGAACTGATCCAATAAAAATTTCTAGAAGGATAAAGGTAGAGGATGCCTGCCTCATCTCTTTCAGGATAAAAAAGAAGGTGAATACACAAAAATGTACAGTAATTACATACTATCAGGTACTAGTACCACTTAACATTTTTAGAAATATAGCCACATAAAACAGCAACGTAGTACCAGTCAAAACACAGACCAAGAAAACATGCACTCATTAATTCACACACAACTTTTTAAAGCTCTAGATTTATACTTCATTCTGGAGGAAACCGGGAACACATATCTTTTATACATTTCAAAAACTGAAGCAATTATTGTTGTCCTTCCTTAGTACCTCTGACCTTTAAAATACCTATAAGTAATGTACAAACAGCTGTTTGCTATTTTCCTGGCCTGTATTTAACTTTTTGAAAATTATATACAAATTACTTCTTATTTTATTATTACTTATTTTACAATCATACTCGAGTTACTCCTTACTTGTTTTTCATGGTGCACAGCTAACCTCTTTTTTATATTTACACTGTGCAACTGCTGATACTCCCGGGAGATCCTTAATGTACTTTAGAGCACCCTTAAAATTTGTGGTGTCCCTACGAAGACACCCTTCCCCAGAAAGCTGCACAGCTGGATGTCCCCTGTAGGAGCTGCTCCTACAAGGTCAGCTAGGGTTTCTGGATAGGGGATCCTTGAGGCCAAAGAAAAGTCAGAAGAAACAGACAACATGATAGAATCGGGAGGTGTGTCCAGTCATGCTGAAGCAGACAAACAGCCCAGGGTTTATTTCAGAACTTTCTTAAATACAAAAGCAGATCAAAGCACAGCACAGACAGTCAGTCAGTATCTGACCAAAAGGTTGTGGGGCAAAGGAAACATTCATACATTGCTGGTGGGATATGGGACAGCCTATTTTGATGTCAGTGTGGCAATTTCTCAGAAAATGAGAAAACAACCTTCTTCAAGACCCAGTAATAACACTTTTGGGTATATATTAAAAGATGCTCAATAGTGTCACAATGACATGTGCTCAACTATGTTCCTAGCAATATTGTTTGTAATAGCCAGAACCTGGAAACAAGCTAAATGTCTTCTCAACCATTAAAAAATGGATAAGGAAAATGTGGTATACTTATACAATGGAGTACTCCACAGCAGAAAATAATAATGTCTTGAATTTTGCAGGTAAATGTGTAGAAGTAGAAAACATTATTTTGAGTGAGGTAACCCAGACCCAGAAATAAAATTATCACATGCACTCACTCATAAATGGTTTTTAAGCATCAGACAAAGAAACCCAGTCTACAAATCATAATCCCAGAGAGCCTCAACAACAATTAGGACCATAAGAGAAATATACATAAATCTAGTCTACATGGGAAGTAGAAAAAGACAAGTTCTCCTGAGTAATTTGGGAGTGTGGGGATATTGGGAGAGAGTCAAAGGGGAGGGGAGCAGATAAAAATGTAGAACTCAATAAAAATAGATAAAAATCATGCTTCAATGAATAGGCAAAATTTTCACATAAAATCTGAAATAACTTGGAAAAAGATTCTAAACACCCAAGAAGCATAGTCAAATGCAGCTTCTTTGTAACTGCCTTTTTCTGGTGGGCTATGTTTGCTAGCAGTGACCAGAGGCATACCACCTTTAACAGAGGGCTTTCATTGCTGAAGCTCTCTCTTCCCTCTGATTTATCAGGCTGCACTAGTTGATTAAAACAGATGGGAGAAATAGGTGGGTTGACATAGCCTAAGCTGTAAGTATATTTTGTTTTCTGATGAACAGAATACTGACTATGCCAGTACTTTAGGAGTGCATGAGCTTTTGACCATTGTTGTCATCATTCATTTTGATTTAGCACAGTGGCCTCATGAGGCACAGCACTGTTCCTCTATATGCGGACATTTAGGTTGTTTGTACATTTTAGCCACAAAGAAAATACCTGCCATAAGTATGAGAATCCTCTACTTTTTAATTCTAATTTCAATAATATGGCAACTATGCTGAGGAGATTGCTGTGATCTATAGTAATTTGTGTCATTTTATGAGAACTCTGTATAATGTGAAGACACATAAGCACAGGAATATAAAGAGAATGTCTAGGCATTACAATTTACTGTGTTTCCTGTGGTAATGGTGCTGGCCCACGCACCAGAATACACATACTAAATATGTGTAATTTTATGTCATCTCTAACAATACAACATGCTGTCATTTAATTTTAGTTGATATCGGTGGGAAATCCCAACCTCCTGCTATCAGAGTCTATTTCCCATGATACTACACAATCTCATGTCACATTCAAATTCACTCTTAAATTCCGGAATGTGCATTATTTTCACTGTTTGTTTTCTCATTTACATAATACTGAATGTAAAAGCTTTTAGATGAAAATAGCAATGTATTCTTTGTCACTAACCTATACTGCAGCCTTCTTTCTATGTCTCTTTACTTTATTTTCCTAATCCAAATGCAAGAATGTTTAGAGTCCAGGTTACATACATGATCAACACATGAATGAACAGAACCACACTCTGTCTTATGATCCATCAAACTCCCAGAAGATCTGGCAGTTCAGCCAACATGTTCTTTCTGTTCAGAGGACAATGTACCACTATTTCCCATGGCATGACTTATGGTCTCCCTCACATTTCCCCAGAGCATCATAACCTGAGAATCATAAGAAGAGAAAACTAGAATAATCCAAAAATCTACCTCCCAATGGTGGTAATATCACCCTTCTGGGCCTGAGGAAAATAGCAGCATCCCTAAGAGATGAGCAGAGATCAAATGATTAGACTTCACAGACTTTCCAGCTATGGCCTTCCACCCTAGGGGAAGACAGGAGTCTCATCAAGGAAATTTTGTATTTTAGTAGAATCTCTTGTCAGTCTCTCAGTGCACTTCCTGTTTTTCTTTCAAGATGCAGTGTTCCTTGTGTGCATATTCTACTACACATTCAATGTCCAGTGCAGATTATCCTCTGCATAATAACTCATAAATCCTGATGCCAAACAAAGGTCACATTTAAACAGTAACTTCCGTTAAAGCAAAAAGAGGCTGTGAGTGAGAAAACAATGAAGAGCTATGGAAGGGCTTAGAAGAAGGAAAAGGTAGAGGGAACTGAGCAATTTTTATTCCCAAAAATTGTTTTAAAAAGTTGAAATAGGCTTTATGGCCATGTGCTCTAGAGTTGAAAGATTCGTATTAGAGGACAAGTTTTAGCCACACATTTTCTCTCAGGATGTTCATCTTAAACCTGTTCTTTTAGGCAGGCTCATACCATTTTATCCAGTTCTAATTTGTTCATACTAGTGTATCTTCTGAAATTTGGTTCCATAATAAGTTCTATTCTTTATCTAAATGCTCAGTTCCCTGGTCTGTGTAATCTAGAAATGACCAGTTAGAACATGTATCAATTACAATGTAATATTTTGTATTTGTTCCAGCAAATAAAGCTTTCCTGGACATTAGAGGCTGGAAGTAATCTTTGTTGGATGACAGGATCTGACAGAACATGGCTCATGCTTTTAATTCTACCATTTGGGAGATGAAGACAGGAATATAAGGTGGGTGCAGACAGGATCTCATCCCCCATTCGGTCTGATGACTTGGAGAGGTAAAAAGTGAATTTGACTGCTGGGTTGCTTTTTTGTTCTGTCAGTTTTCCCCCAATATCTGACTCTAGGATTTTATTAACAATACTAATTAGGATCATACTTCAATCAATCATCTTAACAACTTATTTCTAAAGTGGACTACTTTCAAAAGATGGAAATTTTTGTGTTCCTTTCTGTCTATCACTTTTTGTGCTGGGACTGCACATGGTTTAAAGTTGACCTTTGAACTCAATTATTACACAGGGCAGCACTCATTTACTGGTCTATATTTCTTTCTAACTGACCAGATAAAGCACAGCATTGAAGCAGTTGAAGGACTTGCTTTCCAGCACTGGGCAGCAGAAGGATTATAAGTTTAATAAAATTCTCAACTGCATAGTGTAAGGCAAGCCTAATCTACAGGAGACATTGCTCTAAACAGACATAAATAATCAACATAACTAGAGAAAACAAGGAAGAAATTCTTAATGACCTGGAAACAATTGGGAACAGAAAAAATAAGAGATTAGAGCAAAGATAAATTTAAAGGAATTCAAATTTAAAAAGTAAAGCTCATAATTGTTTTTTCTTAAAAAAATATAATTGAAAAATCTATATTGACTTTCCAAAAGGTAAAATAATTCCCTCACAGAGAGAATGGCATTAATAAAATATTACTTCACCCTGTGCTTATGTGTATTGTTTTCTACTGAGACCTGTCACCTGACATATGCAGTTACAGCTAAAGGACATAACAATGACAGCAAGGTTGAACATATCTCTATATGAGAGTTCCTTCTTGCTAATTCCATATTATTTGGTTCAATTAACCTTCCCAAATTGTATACAGAAATCTGGTCTGACTTCATTTGCATGACATGGATCAATACATGTCAGGAAAAAATAAAATTACATATCCATCTACAATCATGTCTTATTTTATAATGGTGACTCCACAACTGTTTGCCTTCACTGTTTCCCCTATAGTCTACACAGTAAACTATTCCACCTATTATGGTATGAAAGCAAAAACCACGCTCCACACACAAATCCTTTTTCTATTACTGAAATGGAAAGTTGACTATATGACTCAAATTTGTAATTTTATGACTGAGTGGTGAATGAGTTGTTTAATCTAAAAATTTAGTTGGTTTAACCATGAGAACAAGGTCATTTCCCCGGGGAACAATGGCGTTGGATCAAGGGTATTCGATCCAAAATAGGAACTTTTGATTCCGAAACATTATCGTACAAACTGGAGATACTGATGTTCTAGAATTAATATGCCTTCCTCTGGATAAATTTTTCCAGAAACTTAAAAGTTTAATAAACAAAATCTCTGTTAAAAACTCCATGCATCTGGGGTGGTTAATTTTAAAAAGAGGAGCCAGCCAGGAAACACATTTTGCACACCACATAAAATGTCATTTTTAAGTCTCTTTTGGTTTCAGGCCCAAGGTTATACTGTGAACAATTTTAAAAAAAAAAAAACAGGAGAACCTAGGCAGTGGTTGCACATGCCTTTAATCCCAGCACTTTGGAAGCAGAGGCAGGTGGATCTCTGTGACTTCAAGGCCAGCCTGGTCTACAAGAGCTAGTTTTAGGACAGGATATAATGCTACAGAGAAATCCTGTCTTGAGAAAAAAAACAAGAAACTAACAACAACAACAACAACAAATAAAGACAGAAGGCACATCTAACCACTTAGGCAGATGGAGATTTACAGAGCAAAATTATCTTTTGATCATGCATAATAATCAGAAACTCTAAAAGAACCAAGTCCAAGTTAGATTCTGGTACTGTCAATCTTTTCTTTCTTCTGGGTCATGAAGGCTGAGGCAAAGATAAACTTATTATATCAGCCTTTCCTGTCTCACTATTATTAATGACATGTGCATGAGACTGAAGACTCAGCACTTAGAACACTGGATACTCATTCATATGGCCTAACATTAATACCCAGCACCCATAGCTGTCTGTACCTCCAGACAAAGAGCACTAGACGCCATCTTTTGACCACCACTGGCACCTGGGATGTGGGGCTATAAACCAAACTTGGGTACCCAAGAGTAGCAGTACTTTGAGACAACTCTCCAGTTCCCACATATGTCATTATAATGTAGAAGGTGAAGGTGTCCCACTGTTCCTTCTGTCTCTTAGCACATAAATGCCTTCAAGATTGTTGTCAAATGTTTCAACGGATTGAATGTGAATGGAATATCTATAATGCTTATGTTATTGGTATCACAGTTTTTTTGTGTGTGTGAATAACAATAACAAAAAAATTGGTTGGAATCAATCTGAGTCCAGCCAGATTTTATTAGCAAAAGTTACATAATTTGACGTAGCCTCTATTAGAATTTCTGAGACAGGATTCTTCCTCATAGCCATGGATGCCATGAATTTATTATGGGGAGGAAGCTGGCCTCACTAAGACCAGGCCCACCCACAGTCTTAAGTGCTGTAATTATAGCCTTACACCTCTAAGTCCAGTTGAAATATGTGTTTTTAAAGGACTTATCATTGAATCAGAGAAAAAAATAATAAAATAAGATATTAAAAGAAACATTGTTGTTTTGCTGGATAGTAATGATTCTTGAAATTCTATGATTTAAATGCCCAAATCATTTCATATGTTCTTAATAATGGGTTAGTTTCTTTGCATTGTTAATTTCATCCATTTAAAAATGGTTAAAGTGTGTTTGTGTGAATACACCTGTGCCATAATATGTGTGTAGCACTGACAGGAAACCTAACAGGGGTCTATGATCTACTCCCGCTTTGTGAATTCTAGTGATTAAACATTTGGAGTTATTTGACTGCAAATGACCTCAATTGCACTTCTTGTGAAGTGAAGAAATGTGAGAAAATTTGTAGAAGTATTGTGCATAACCCAGAGATAGAACCCAGGTCAGACTTAGCAGCAATGAACTTTACTAAATGAGGCAATTTTCTGGTGTATAATTTTGGTTCTAAGAAAGTGCTATAAATAAATGTGTAGTCCTTAAAATGAACAAATTTTCTGTTGTAATATTTCTTCAAATTGAAGTTGAGCACCATTGAAATGCCTCAGGGGGAAAGGACTTTTGTAAGACTAGAAACCTATCCTCAATTTCTATAGAACATCAAGCTGTGGTATTAGATACACAGTTGTTTGCTGGTTCTCATACATTATTACATCCATATCAGATAAATGAAATCTTTGAATACACACATGAGGTATTTAATGTTTCTTATAATTTTTTATTAGTCATTTTAATATTTACATTGTTAAATTCTCTTGAAAACACAGCACATTGGGAATTCATCATCTACCCTTAGACTTCTACTCAAGGGTAAGACAAATAAGCATCATGAGTTCAAATGTATCCTTGAATCAGTACTGACATCCAAGGTAAGATGAATGACATCCAAGGTAAGAACAAATAACAAAATCTCAAGGGAATTTGTGAAAACATGAAAATCAAAATCAGTAACACAAACCACCACCCTTATGTGTAATACTTGATCAAACATTGCCTGATATTTCAATAACCAATGGGAAAATTATATGATGGAGGCTCTATTATACATTACAGTAGAAAAATACCTATCACTAGGTACAGACAGAATAGAAGATGAACAAAAGTCATAGAAGGAATAAAATGTCTATGAAATAAACTTCACTAAATGGATTTGCTACGCATACAGCACACTTTAGTGACTCCCTTAAATATTTTAAAATAGAAACCACAATACAATGCTCTCCTCCATCAGTCTTGACTGAATATGATATGTAGTTTACTTCCTTAAATGCTATGATGAAAAATTATTATTCTTGAAGCTAAAGAAATCTGTGATGTTTAATGTCATTAACAAAATTTTTTCATGAATAGGAATGTCTTCCATATGAGTTTGTTCCTATTACAGACTTAAAAGTGACCTAAATAGAATTTAAAACATTAATAGCACTAGAGTTATGGTGAGGTGACTAAGAAATGTTCATTCCCAAGACTAAGATCAAATTTTTAACAGTTTCCTTTAATTCCTGCTACAAGAAGTGTTAATTTTCTCAAGACACAGAATGCACATTCAAATAGACACACATACACACACACCACATAATTACAATTAAAATAACTTTTTAATCAAATAATTTTTCAGTCATGAACATATTTCTCCTGTAAGCATTCATTATTCTGAATGAGGAGTTGGGGGATTTTACAGCTCACTTACAGAGTTTTTCTTCATGAATTGGTTCATGAAAGAGAAAGCAAATTTAAGCTTGAAGTAAGAGAAATTAGTCCTTCTAAGTTGCTGGTATCATTTGGGAAGATTTAGGACAAGCTGTCCTGCTGAAGGGAATATGTCACTGAGAGTAGGCTATGAGAATTTATATCCATACACCAGTTCCAGTTCCCACTCTCTGCTTCATGTGGGAGATTAAGGGTGATAGTTCTTAAGCTCCTTTGTCATATGCCATGTCTGACAATTTCTGCCATGGAACTTTCATGGTGATCCTTTTATCTTCTAGAACCAAGGGTCAAATTAAATACATTTATAATTTGAAATAGAGATTATATCACAACAAAAAGACCCGAGTACACATCCATAAATA
Organism: Myodes glareolus; assembly: GCF_982192425.1. Classification (NCBI taxonomy): domain Eukaryota; kingdom Metazoa; phylum Chordata; class Mammalia; order Rodentia; family Cricetidae; genus Myodes; species Myodes glareolus. Next base: position 30,724,312 of record NC_142052.1, on the reverse strand, counting down.
GTTATACATGAATTATTTATGCCTTGCAACTGCAGAGAAGTATAAACTCAAAAAGGGTTTCATTACCATTCAAATTTGTAACACAAGAGTTATAGTTTTGGAGGAAAAGGTACCCTTACTGCTGGAAGTCAGGAAACACCAACAGTTGTGAAGAGAATGGCACCACAGTAGATGAGGCAATAATGTTCTTCTCTGAGAGAGAGCCATCACAGCTGGGATCCACTCCATTCTTAAAGAGAGTTTCCCAGCAGAAATGTCTGTCACTGTTCTGCTCCACTCCCCTAATAGAGTGCTTCAAAAGAGGTGTCCATTGCTTCTGTGCTCCTCTGGGTTAAATGAGTTTCCAAGTAGAAGTATCAACTATATCTCAGTTCAACTCCACTAGGGAGTTTCTGATCCATTCTAGTGAACGAGGATATTCATAGAAATCTCAATCAAGAGATTTATTTGGGAGGGAAGAGAGTGACTGCCTCTGCCAGGGTGGAAAGGGACAGATGCCAACTGAATGAGCATGTGACATATATAGGGCTTCTTAAAACCAGATCTCTTCTAATGAGATTTAGAAAGTGGGAATTGGACAGATTTCAATCCCTGAGCTTGAACAACCAGAGAGATGGGCTGGATTTTGTGCTCAGAGATTGGTTGGTTTTGTGCACAGTGATAAAGGGTAGAGTGTGTTTCTTTGGCCCTGGTTTGAGAGCTGAAGTGTGTTTTCTTCACTGGCTCTTTTTAACTATTTGGCTTTGTTTTCAGGGAGATGTTGTTTTGATAACTAGCTCTAGATTCAGGGACAAAGTGTTTTCCTTTGGATCTCATTTCAGTAACAGGGTGTCATTCTCTGACTGGCCAATTTACCTGATTGTAGGACTTCATAACTTCAAAAATTGTGTTTTGTCCATTAGTTTGGTGGTGCAATCAAAATAAAGTGTTATTATATTAAAAAGATTATTGACACTATCAATTATTTTCTACAGAATGAATGCTGTTTTTTATCTGACTGTAAGTGTATTGGCTTAGGATCTTGAAAAATAATTTAGAATAAGCCCTCAGGTTCTACTTCAGGTACCCAAAGGCTATTGTAATTTGCAAAAGCTTTATCAGATTGATTGCACACAAAAAGTTTTACTCCTGTATAAATTACAAAACATCGCCACATTGAATTCATTCATAGATTTAACTGCAGTATGATTTTTGTCATGTTTTTCAAGTCTCCATTCATGAAATTCACAGTTTCTCTCCTGGATGGCTTACATAATATATTTGGAGATTTTTGTGACAAAGGATTTACCACACAGATTCCACTCATGGTTATTCTCCTGTATGTGTACATTCCTGCATTTGAAGATGAATAAACCATAGAAAGGCTTTATCACACTGATTTCATTCATACCATTTTTTATTCTTTTAAATCTTTGAAGATTACTGTGATCTGCAAAGGCTTTACTACACTGAATACATCAATGGAGTTTCTCTTTTTTGTATGTTTTTTATGCTTTTGAAGATCACTGTGCTGTGCAATCCTCTTACTACACTGATCACATTCAAAGAGTTTCTATATATGGTGAGATCTTTGATGCCTTTTAAGATTACTTAAAGCTGCAAATGCCTTACCACACTGATTCTATTCATATGGTTTCTCTCCAGTATGTGTTCTTTTATGTGTTTGAAGATTACTGTGTTGAGCTAAGGCCTTACCACACTGATTACATTCATAGAGTTTCTCTCCAGTGTGTTCTTTTATGGTTTTGAAGTTGACTCTGAGCTGCAAAGGCCTTCCCACACTGAATACATTCATAGGGTTTCTCTCCAGTATGTGTTCTTTCATTCCATTTAAGGTGTCTGACATTTGTCAAGGCTTCATAACATTGACTATATACTAAAAGTTTTTCTCCAACTTGAATTCTTTCAATCCTGCAAGGATAATTGGCACTTATAAAAGCTTTACCACATTTAATGCACTGTTGTGCCTACACATTTGTATAAATTAATTTTATAATATGTTCCAACTATAAAGAGGAATCAGCCACTAAGTTTTTATAACTCTATCTAAACTCAGGCTTTGCTCTTTCATTAAGCACTGTTTTGCCACTTGGAAGATACTTCCAATGGTAAATGCCTTTCTTTTATGGCTTACCTTTTTACCTTCACAGAAACTTTTTCTATATGATATTTTATACATATGTGAAGAGAACTGGATAAACCCAGAGCTTTAACATTCATAAATTCTCCTATACTGTGAATCATATTGCATATGCTATGTGAACTAGGCCACCCATAAGCATTTGCACAGTTCTAGAACTCATAGGCCTTTTTTGCTGTGTGAGTTTTTTCATGTATTAACAGTGATGGTGGAAAACCAATTACTTGTATACTTGAACCAAATTCAACAACGATACTCAACATGGGGACTACTGGTTATCTAATTGTTCTTAGAGAGTGGTATGCTACATTTCTCCAGATCCTTGTGCTCATACACTTGTATCAAGAATAACATATGGTATACATAGTAAAGAAGAATAACAAGTAATAAATTTCCACATTGAATTCTCAGGGTTTGACTTGTTTCTCACAGACTTGTGGTATAGGTATCAAGGTTTCTCTGGAACAACTGCCTCTTGATTCAACTCTTAACTGCTTCTATCACTAAACTTAGCACAGTCACAAGAAGTGTATGAGTAATACAAGATTTACTATGGGCTATTGGTTTAGTACAAAATTTTGTAGATATACTTATCATCTCTTCAATGTGTATACATTTGTATTATGGGTAGCAAGAAAGAAATTCATTTGCAGATCTACAACAAAGCTCTCAGGGTGCTAGGCCTCAAAAGATGATATCTTTTTAGTCATTGCTTTCTTGACTTCTTTCTTGAAAGAATATCATTCAAATGCAATTCACATATATGAAATATGGATTTGTGAGAGTTTGATAAAACTGTGTTTATTTACAGTGCTGCTTTAGACTAAAACTTTCTGGACACATGAAAATTTCATCAGAGGCACATTGTTATCAGCTTGCATATGAAAGTTACCTTTCATGTCTTCTAGAACTTGGACCATGTTCTTCAGTATTATTGTCTTCCCAAATCCATCCTAATATAATACCAGAAAATGTATGTTATATTACTGAAAACTGTGCAGTATTTAAGCTGTTAACTTAAGGCACCTTTGGAATGATGACTGCTTTGTTTCTCTCATTCTTATTCTTTCTAAATCAAATTACAGAAGAAGATCATTAACCAAGAAAAATTTGTCCCCTTATTTTGAAACATGAAGGAATCTTTTTACCTACACTAGTGAGGTTCCTGTAGGTCTCCAGCATCACATCTTTATAGAGATTCTTCTGGGAATGATCCAGCAAATCCCACTCTTCCCAAGTGAAGTTGATATGCACATCATCATAGGTCACTGCCCTCTAAAATATGAATTTAATTCATGTGTATAATAGAAACCATGATGGTGACATCATTGTAAATGTATAATTCTTCATCAGTATAGTCATAAAAATTCTTTCAAATTTTCAAAAAGGTTTTCAAATCAATGGACTTAAGAAACACACAAGTATAGCTATCCTAAAAGCTAACAAAATATACTTCAAAGTAAAGTCAATCAGAATAGATGAAGGACACTTCATACTCATAAAAGGAACAATCCATCAGGATGAAGTCTCAATCCTGAACATCTATGCTCCACATATAAAAAATCCACATATGTAAAAGAAATATTACTAAAGCTTAAAAATGCACATCAAGTCCCACATTATGAGTAGGAGACTTCAATACCCTACTCTCCCCAATGGATTGGTAAATTACACAGAAACTTAACAGAAAAATGAGACAACTAACAGATGTCTTGACTTAAATGGACTCAACAGACATCTACAAAACATTCCACCCAAACAAAAGAACCTTGTGGTATCCTCTCTAAAATGGACTACAAACATGCTAACAAGGCAACCTTCGACACACACTCAAACAAAAACTGGAATAAGCCCCTATACTTTATCAGATCACTATGTTTTAAAGTTAGAATTTAACAACAACACTATTCACAAAAAGCCTAAAAACTCATGGAGATTGAAGAGTGCTCTATTAAACTACCCCTGGGTCAAGGAAGAAATAAAGACATACTACAGAAAAAGTTGTTCTCCACAAAACTGGAAAGTTTAAACACACCTAAAAAGGGTTAGTCAGCAAAATAAAATCAACCTAATGACAGCAGACAACATAACCAATTGTTTTTGGCCAATTTTGTTGAGACCTGATTTTGAAATTCAGGAGCCTAATTAAAAAGTGAAGATTTGAACTAACATAGTAAGGCTATATACACTAATACAATTACTATATTTAATATATACTGGCAAGATTTATATTGACAATACCAATCCATTTGGTTTGGTAAATTTAGAGAAAATATTTTATCATCTATCCTATCTCAGTAAGCCCAAGGTGTTGTATGTAAATTTCTTTTTATCCTAACTCATATTACCAACCTTATATAATGTTTTTATGTCTCTTCACTTTATATACTTTATACATTTTTGAGTTCATTTTTTCAATATGGTAACATGCATAACTACAATTACTGAGTCTTTAGCTCCATTAGAGAACCCAGAAGGATATAATACTACCTGAGTAAACAGGAAGTGTAAAGCAAACAACATTTAAAATAAAGAAACAACACCAACTGTCTAAAATAAATTTTTGCCAGGCTGTGGTGGTGCATTCCTTTAAACCCAGCACTTTCACAGCAGAGGCAGGTATATCTCATTAACTTAGAGGCCACAATGATATACAAAGTGAGTTCCAGGAAAGCCAGAACAACACAGAGGAATCTGTCTTTAAAAAAAAGGAAACAAAATGTCTTTTTATTTCCCTTGAAAACATCCCTAACATGATAATAATAAGTGACTGTTAGGCCAATTTATTCCTTTGGAGGGGGACATTTTATTTGGATGATATTGTTTTTTTTAGATGTCTCAGTTGTCCAGTGAATTTTAGATTCCTTGGTTCTATGTTTTCATGGTTTTGTAAAGATAAAACAAAACTCTGCCCTAACCCTAACTTTATGGAGTTTTATTTTTGGAAATTATATTTAATTAAAAGGAAAACATCTGTTAGTCTTACAAATTAGTTAGGATTGAATGGCAATGTTCTCTGATGAACTATTATCTTTTTTCCTGAAGAGATCTTTTTGTTTGAAACTAATAATTAATGACTTTATTGGTCTCTATAACTTTATTCCCCAATTTAATTCATATCTTGGTTTTTATTCTGATCTCAGCATATCTTTAAAGCATACAGGTTTATTTAGTTTAGCAGGGATTTTTATTATATAATGTCTCCCCACAATTGTTGTTTCCTTTTCATTAGCATTTAAAAATTTTAAAGTCATAATCTATTCTGTAACCTATCTCTGTGGGTCTTAACTACCCCTTTCTCTTAACTGTGCATATCTTTTAAGATGTCTGATGAAGTAAGTGTTAATCTAAATCATCTTCATCAATACAAAATCAGGAGTCAGATAAGGGGGTCTGAACCTGAGAGATCAGAGAAGCAGCAGAGCACCACCAGTGACTCCGACTTCCTCTATCTATAAAAAGAGAAAGATCCTCTCTCAGTCCCACTTGTCTACTTCCTGTCTCTTATCAGTTCACAGTCCTAAAAACCTCTATGATATTTTTGTTCAGCTAATGGCTAAGTCTTATCTCTGACTACAAACAAAGTTTATTATCAAAATAAGGTCAAACTATTACACAGCTCCCTGCAACTTCTCATATACCTCACTCTATTGTTACTTTCATTCCTTATATGCAGACCTCCATGAAAGATATCTCAATGCTTGGAAATTTCAACATCCTGTGGTCTCAAATGTAACCCAGCTTCATCTTCAACACTTAACGCAGTGAACTTCCATAGTCTCTTCACTAGGGCTCTGAATCTCCCAATCATAGATGACTACAATAGTGATGAATTTACCACAGGAGAAAAATCCACGACCTTTACATTTTGCATCTTTCTTATTTTAAGAATCAGTAAAACGTGGATGATCCTGCCAAGATTTGATGAACCCTACCAAACAATGACTAAATTTGTAGCAGGTTCTGTATGATGTTGCTCCTGAGACTGATGTGGGAGTGCCCTCTGTGTGCTGTGATTACCATTAATGAATAAAGTAACTGTCTTGGCCTGTTGATAGGGCAGAACTTAGGCAGGCAGGGAGGACTGGACTGAATGTTGGAAGAAAGAAGGGCAGAGTCAGGAGATGCCTCGGATCCTCCACTGGAGAAAGATGTGCTCAAAGTTTGCTGGTAGGCCATGAACTTGTGGTGATACACAGATTAATGGAGATGGGTAAAATTAACATGTAAGAGTTAGCTAATAAGAAGTTAGAGCTAATGGGCCAAGCAGTGATTTAATTAATATTGTTTCTGTGTTGTTATTTGGAGGATCTGGGTGGTTGGGAAACAAACAAGTGGCCAAGTGGCATCCCTCCAACAAGAGACAAGAATTACATTGTATATTCCTTCCACAGATTAAGGGCAGAGCTGGATAGAGTTTTAGACATAGGGCCCTTTACTAAACTTTAAATTCCTTTAATGGTGCTGAAAACCATGAAAATCCTTGTTTCTTTTCATCACTGGACTGCAATCTGAAATTACTTAGTACTTTTATTCTTGAGACATGGAGAAATCAAGATAGTTTTGGGGCCAAATATCACACAAATGATCTCTAGTTAAATGTTTTTATGAAGTCTTCTAAGCCCCAGCTTATTGATCTAAGCCCCACATGTTGATCTGTGACTGTTTATTGAGAGCAATCAGACATTTGATAAATTTATCAAAAATAGGAGAAATTTCCAGGATCAATACAGTTTAGCTGCCAGGATATCATGAAGACTGCAAGCTATACAGGGAATACAGGATTGTGGTTTCAGATCAATTGCCCTGTTGAGTGCCAAACTTCCTTGACCACTAAGGGAATACTAGAGAAACACGCAGCAACTGAAAGGTACACTGTGTCCTAGGAGCCATGGATTTTAACGTGAAAAAAACTAAGACAAACATCTCTCAGGATAGATAGACCAATCCAATGCTTTTGTTCCCTGCAGAGCCTTCTTCCCACTAAAATGCTATGATCTTAACCTACACTGTTCACCTGTACTCTCTACATTCCCATCTTTCAGGTCCTACAAGAACACTCAATTAAGATGTGTTGAGTTTTCTGTGACTGACTTTTGCCATCTAAAGTCCTGATATCTTGAAAATTCTTCCACAGACAATATTCCCAAGTCCACTGCAGCAACAAATTCACTTTTAAGGTACCTCTTTTGTTCCAACTTTCTTCTTTGTTGCTGTGATTAAATTATCTAACCAAAACAAAGTAACACTGGTAATGAACACATTTATTCAGTTTTTATTCCTAAGTCAGAGTCCACCACTGTGGGAGGTTAGGATAGAAACTCAAGTTAATCACTGAAGGCAAAACATGCAGAACCATTGCTTCCTAATTTTTTCTTTTCCTTTGTCACCGTCTTTTGCTCAGCCTAGGCCCACTTGCTTAGGGACATTGCCAACTCAGTAGAAGGGTCTTCTAACATCAACAATCAATCAACACAGTCTCTTTCAGGCAGAGATCAGACATTCTGATCTAAGCACAGACTCAATTGATGTTCTCTCAGATGACCCTAGGCTTTGTCATGTTGACAGCTGAGGCTAATTAGCACACAGAGACAATATTATATGGAAAGGTTTTAAAGAACTAAAATTAATGCATTATTCTTGTCAATCCCTTAAGCAGCAAAGACCTAAACATGAGGATAACAAAAACTGGAAAACAGAAAATTCTGTCTGTTAGGATTGCCTAGACACCATTTCAATTCCTCCACTTGGTGATTGCCTCTAAGTCTGCACCAAAGTGGAGAAATGAAATCTTTTTAAATAAAATTTTAGGAGAAAGATTTTTAAGGAATCAGTATACATGTGAAGTAACTTGCTTTACTCAGACTGCTTTATAAGTCACAAACACTTTTGAAAACAAGGTTATTCCTGATTTTTGAGTATATTTGTGCATGACACAAAATTCCTTACATATATCATATACAAAAAAAAAGAGACTGTCAGTTCCCCTGGATTGAGAATAGTAGAGATTTATCGACCTCCCAACTTGAATGTAGGTTTAAACTCAGGTCATCCACAAAAAAATGTGTTGGACCACCTACCAAGAGTTATAATACTTTTTATCAAATAAAGAAAGCCTTTCTCAGATTAATAGAAACAAGAAAAAGAAAATATAAACAAACTAAGAAATATATAGTCAACTTTTAATCAAAAGACCAAAGTAATCCTAGACAAGGAAAAGTGTGATCTTGACCAATGTTACCCAGGCAAGTTTCATTGTATGTGTTCAGAAATTAAATAAATAAAAACTTCACCACTTTCACAAAGATATCTCAAAGTGACCTTTAAACTGTTGTTTCTGACCATCCATTGCTAATATGTATTCTGAGACAACAGCCTCATGATATAGATGTTCTCTTTGCAAATAGAGATGATTTCTTGCTACAGCTCTCCAGATCTTTGTGTTTTCTTTTGGTTTAATGTAAACACAGTCCCAAAATGTCCAATACCAAAACAACCAAAAAAGTAATTTAAAATCTGTTTCCTACTACATGGCATATGACAGAATATGCAGATTGTGCCCTGTCTTCCTGTCTAACACAATCGACATCTGAGAAATCTCTGCAAATAAGAAACTTCTTTTGTCCCCTGGTAAGCTTCACTGGATTACACCATTGTGGCATGTGGCAGGATCATGATAAAAGCATTCTACTCAAGTATTGCTCTACCAGATCCTAAACAATTTGTAATCTCTAGAACAGAAACCTGAAATTGAAATGCAATATTAAAGAACTTCAAGAAACTAGAAATTCAGTTTTCTAATCTCTCTTCCCACTGTAAAACAAAAGCAGTGCCAATGTGGATACTCTGGACAAAGACATAACCAGTATCATAACCTCCATTTCCAGGACTTTAGAGTCCCCTATTCTTCAGTAAATCCATACACAAAGAGGCTCAGAGAACAAGGGCCACTGCCAACATGAACCACATGGACCAACATAACTACAGTCTGGCTTGTGGTCTTTCCAAGTCCCAGCAGAAATGACAGTTCAACAGACCTGCTCTGACCACTCCCCACTCATTACGGGATAGCTTATGGTCTTCCTTACCACTCCCTATGGCAGAGACAAAAGAGAATCATGAAAAGAACTCACAAACAGTCTGCCAACAGAACTCCCAGTTTTTAACCTTTCTTAGAGTCCCTCACTGGCTAGAGCCACCCAGCTGGGACTCACAATATTAGCAGCTCCTCTACTGGAGGATCAGAGATCAAATGACTCAGACAGCATAGTTTTTCCATGTCTGCCCTTCCAGCCCAGCAGACAGTTTAAAAAGTTTGTATTTTAGTACACATTATTCCACTCTCCTAGAGCAATCCAGTTCCTCATCTAAAGTACAGAGTCCTTTGTGTGCACATTCCATTGCATACTCACTTTACAGTGAAGCCACCTCATTGCCCCAGAGATGGGAAATTCTGCAGACAACCAGGTCAGATTCATAAAGTGATTACTGTTACTGTGTAACTGTGGTTACTTTGTAACTGTTGTTAAAGAGAAACACACCATGAATTAGAAAACAATTCAGGCATATTTGGGCTTGGAGACAGCAAGGAGAATGTAAATATAATATAGTTTTCATCTTAAAAATTATTTTGAAAACTTGAAATAGACTTTATGGCCATGTGCTCCAGAGACTAGGGATTCCTATTAGAGCACATCTCATGTATTTTCCCTAAAGATGAATGTCTTTATGCCAAATAGCAAGAGGCCTGTTAAGCAGGGTCACAACATTTTACCCAGATCTATTTTAGATGAACTACTGTAAATATAGCAATTAGGTTTAAAGATAAGGTCAGTTTCTTTCCCAGATTCTCGATTGCCCTGGTCTGTGAACTGCAAACAATGGTCAATGAGGACAATCATAAAACATCTCCAATTGTCTACCTGATTCTACATAGCTAATCTCAACTACTACTGAAGGGGGAAAGATTTTACCCTCAGTCCAACCTCTCCACTTCTGCACTGTCTCCACTATTTCAAATTGGTCAATGAGCTAAACTTTTGCACAGGTCCCTCTTCTTCTAAGTCCCCAATTAAAGCCAGAAAGATCAGCAGACACTCATTAACTACTTTACATTTCTTCTTCATTGACAAGTCAAGGCCAAACCTGTAAGAAGTTGCAGGACTATTTTCCCAGCACTGGGCAGCAGAGGCAAGATTAGGTGTTCAAAACAATTCTCAATTATATAGTATGAGGCAAGCCTAAACTATAGGAGACATTGTTCTACACAGAAATCAATAATCAACATCACTTGAGAGAGATAAAATGCAACTATGAATGACTTTGAAACACTGGAGAACAGAAACAAACACAAGAGCAGTAATACACTTAAAGAAAATATCTGACAATGACACCAATAAGTGATTTTAAAATGATAAAAATACTACACTCTTAAGATTAAATATAACTGTTTATATTGACTTTGAAACAGAGTAGCCCTTCTACATGAGAGGAGATGTCATTAATAAGAGATAGATTGATGGTGCCCATATACATATGTTGGCTGCTGAGATCTGTATCCTGACACATAGATTTAGTCAATGGCCTGTTTCTCAAAACTCTAAGCAGACATAACTGTGTCAAGCAAGATCAACCACATCTGCCTAGAATTGTTGCCTAATTGATTATCTGGAACTAGCTCTTGTAGACCAGGCTGGCCTTGAATTCACAGAGATCTGCCTGCCTCTGCCTCCCCAGTGCTTGAATTAAGGGCATGCACCACCACTGCCCGGCAAATACATAATTTTAAAACTGTGAATTGGTACAGTCACTTAAGAACTTTGAAGGAATTAAAGACCTACACCACGACTGCCAGGCCAGAAAATTTTTTCATAATGATCACTCCAATAGCTGATTGCCTCCACTGTTTCCCCTGCAGTGTACACAATAAACTATTCCTCCTATTGTGGTCTGAAGACAGAAGGGATGCTCCATATGCAAATCCTTTTCCTACAACTGCAATGCATAGTCAACTACATGACTCAAATGCATAATTTTAAAACTGTGAGGTGGTACCATCATTTTTTAAGGAATTTCAAAAGTCTAATGTACAGGAAAGCAAGGTTATTGCCCTGGACAACAGCAGACCAAGACCACCTGAATCAGCATAAGAGAATTTATGTTCTCTTATTTTTCTAACAGGATGGAAATGCAGCTGTTCTAGAATTAATATGCCTTTCCATTGAGAAATCACTTCACACATGTAGGAGATTAATAAAGAAAAACCTCTAATGATGGTAGACATCAATCTCTGGATGTTCAAAGAGGAGCCAGCTAGACAGATTCCACATTTGCTGTTGACCTTAAGTGTCCTTTAGGATTAGGCTCTAGGTTACACTTTGAACAATTGAAATAGAAATAGGGAACTAGCCAGGCTAGACATTTAGGCAGATAGGAGAGTTACAGAGCAAAGATATTCCCAGGATAATTTCTCCATTGCAATTGTAACAGGAATCAGCAGGTCATGCTTCGGTGATATGTTCCTGAGGTGAAGGTCACAGGGAATGAGAAAGATAGGAAAATTAAAATGTAAAAAAGATAAAAAAAAACTAGGTCGGGAGGTCTTGTAGATGCCTAGGAAACTTCCTAAGAAAAACAGTATCTTTCTGGGCATTGGTGGCACACACACACCCTTGCTGAGCCAAGTGACCTCTATGAGTTCAAGGACAGCCTGGTCTACCCTGTGAGTTCCAGAATAGTCAGGACACTCCTACAAAGAAACCTTGTCTCAAAAACATTTTTTTAAAAAGGAGAAGAAGAAGAATAGCACCAGGTGGTGGTGGTGCATACCTTTAATCCCAGCACTTGGGAGGCAGAGGCAGGTGGATATCTGAGTTATAGATCAGCCTGGTCTATAAGAGCAGGTTCCAGGACTGGCTCCAAAGCTGAAGAGAAACCCTGTCTTGAAAGAAGAAGAAGAAGAAGAAGAAGAAGAAGAAGAAGAAGAAGAAGAAGAAGAAGAAGAGGAAGAGGAAGAGGAAGAGGAAGAGGAAGAGGAAGAGGAGGAAGAGCATCTTGTATACTTCCAGGGGAGAGATGGAAAGAAATGGGAGAAATATAAGAAGTCGGTATGAACTATCACATGAATTTGGGAGGAGGCTACTCAAATAATTCTATACAATGGGATCACAGGGTATCTCAAGAACTTTACTAAGTGCAGAGTGGCCATGGGACTGATATATATATAGCTTCATATGGTGGGAAGAGTTGGTTTCCTAGGATCTGAAGCAACCCCACCACAAAGGTCTTGGCACCAGACCATTACCAGCTCTCCAAAGCATATTCCTGGTTTTAGAGAAGAAGCTATGTTTTTTTTTTTTACTTTTTAAAAATTTTTTAAAATCTAACTTTATTTCATGCGCATTGGTATAATGATGTCAGATTCTCTTGAATTGGAGCTACAGACAGCTTCGAGCTGCCATGTGGTTGCTGGGAATTGAACCTGGGTCATCTGGAGTAGCAGTCAGTGCTCTTAACCACTGAGCCATCTCACCAGCCCCCATGGAGCTATGTTTTGTTATCAATACATCAGGTCCTTAGGGAAACTCACAAGGCTTAGGGTCACAGGCTGTTACTATGTCTCCCAAGATTGTTCCTCCTTCCTCAAGAGGCCATAAAAGAAAAGCCTTGATTGATCAGGTTACTCCTCCACACAACAATGTTTTACATTTCAATTATGTCATCTGGTGTCATATTGTTCCTCTGGAAGAATTGTGCTTTTCTCAAATAGAAAACTGGAACTTTAAACCACATTAGTCCTTAAAATAGGTTAGAAACCTTTAATGCCTCCTTTAAAAGGTTGTTAGAGGTTGTTTTTTGATATGGGGATGTGCCTGGTGTCTGGTTTTAAATCAACAGTGGCTCCTTTGTAATGGTTTGGAGCCAAATATCTGGAAAATCCAGTTGAACAATGTGTTCCCTATCATCCTAATCTCTAACAACCCTGATTAAATTACATTTATCTTCTGGGTGACTTAAAGACAGTCCTCCTTCAGCTAAATTAGACTTTGTGAGACTTAACTATTTCCAAGGCATTGACAAATCCTTCATATCAGCAATTCAACTCTTCTATGTTGCAGCTTAGAAGTGCAGTGCTATCGAACAGGTGAGATGCCTTGATATCGTCCACATAGTTAAAGATAAAGGGAGATTATATGTAAAGGTTAATTGCAAAGTGCTCAATTTCAAGAAGATACTGGAGAAATTAGGCCTCTCAGAGTATGGCATATTGAAGTTGAGGAGAAAGATGTTTGTATACACAGCACCCTGCTTCCAATTCTCTAAGCAGATTAAGGCCACAGCGCAAAGTTATTCAGAGGCCTGTCCCTAGGTCTAGGAATTAACAAAGACAACATGAGACTTCACGATACAGGGAATATGGCAGCAGGTTCCCACACCAATCCCAGGAGGACACACCATGCTGTCTCCTGCACCTCACCCTATGCTCCTCCCCATCTGGAGACAGCATTCCCTCGCTCACTATGTTGTTGTTGTTCAGCTCGCCAAAGCTCTCACTCAGTTCATCAACTCCTAGCAGCAGGAACTTCACTGCAGCACATGAAACCACTGAAGTCAGCTCCTCTGCAAAGCCGAGTCTGAACATGGCTGCCAGGAAGAGCCCTGCACCACTAGTGACTGGCAGGTCACCTGGAGGGCCTGATTGGCTAGTGCAGTCTGAGTGACAAGAACACTGTCCACAGGGCTGTAGTGTGCTTAAAGACACAGCAGAGTGGTTCCTGACCATTTCTCCCACCCCAGTCAAAGATCTTTTCTAGATAGACCAAGGTAAGCATTTCAATAGCACTTGCCCATGGGCTGGAGAGATGGTTCAGTGGTTAAGAGCATTGCCAGCTCTTCCAAAGGTCCTGAGTTCAATTTCCAGCAACCACATGGCTCACAACCATCTGTAATGAGTTCTGTTGCCCTCTTCTGGACTTCTGGCATACATGCACATAGAATATTATATACATAATAAAATAAATATTTTTTAAAAAAATAGCATTTGCCCTTGGCTACAAAAGCAGACACAGTCATAATCTTGCACTCCACAGGAACTTTCCCTTTTCCCTCCAGGACACAACGTGGCTAGCTGGCTTGTACTGTGCACTGTGCTTATCTAGGTGGGTGCAGGGATTTCCTATCACAAAGGGAAAAAGATGTCCAGAATAGTAACAGCTAAATTGAATTTTAAGGTAACCAAAGGAGATGATTGCCATGATGTTAAAAGTGTGCACTGCCACCAAGCAGTTAAAGGTGGTCCTATCATCTCAAATTATACAGACTGATGGAAGCTTTACCCATTTCAAAACCTTTAAGTAAAATATCTCTCAGGTATAATCACCTTTTAGATAATCCCAGAGGTAGTCAATATGACTACCCAAAATCAACATCTTAACAGCCAAGAGAGAAGAAATGAGAAAAAAATACTTGACTGCAGGAGGCACAAAGTGAATGGGAGTTATTTTCAATACAGAGTTTCTCCTCAACAAAGGAAGCATGGGGATTTTACTTAGGGAGTCTGAACATGCTAATGTTTCTTCTCCCTTTTTCTAAGAATGCTCAATTAACAAATCCACTTCTGAACATGATCACAATGGAAAAAGAGATATTTAGGGGCATTCTTACCTCAAAATCATGAAGGAATATAAGTTACCATTGGTGGTTTTAATCTTAGCCATTCTAACTATTGTAAGATACTATCTCAGAGTCATTTTGATTTACATTTTCATGATTACTAAGGATGTTGAACATTTCCTTAAGTGTCTTTAAGACATTTGAGATTCTGCTGTTGAAATTTCTCTATTTAGATCTGTATCCCACTTTAATTTGGAATTTTTGGAATTTTATGTCTAATATCTTGAGAGTTTATATATTTTTGAGATCAGTCCTTTGTCTGATCTGGGGTTGCGAAGATCTTTACCCATTCAGTGGGATGCCTTTTTACCTTATTGACTGTGTCCTTTGCAATCTTCTCAGTTTCAAAAGGTTCCATTTATTTATTGATGCTCTCAGTGTCTGTGCTACTGATGCTTTATTTAAGGAGTAGTTTCCTATGCCCATACACTGAAGGCTACTTTCCACTTTCTCCTCTACGAGGTTCAATGTGGCCAGATTTGTATTGAGGTATTTAATCCATTTGGACTTGATTTTGTGCATGGGAATAGATATGGATCTACTTGCATTCTTCTTCATTTTGATATCCAGTTATGCCAGCACCATTTGTTCAAGATGCTTTCATTTTTCCATTGTATAATTTTAGTTTCTTTGTCAAAATTAGGTGTTCATAGGTTTGTGGATTCATATCTGAGTCTTGGTCTTGATTCCAATGGTCAACCTGTCTACTTTTATGCCAATACCAATCTGTTTTCATTACTGTAGCTTTATAATCCAGGTTTATGTTAGGAATGGTGATACCTCCAGAAGTTCTACTACTGTACAGGATATTTTGGCTATCCTGGGTATTTCATTTTCCACTGTTTTTTTTCTGATATTTATTTGAGTAGTGTGCTTTCAAGGTCTATGAAGAATCATGTTGGGATGTTTTAAATTATTTGTAGCTATTGTAAATGGTTATGCTACTCTGATTTCTTTCTCAGCTTTATTATTCTTTGTATATAGGAGGGCTACTGATTTTTTGAGCTGATCTTGTATTCTGACACTTTACTTAAGTTATTTATGGGTTGTAGGATTTCCCAAATAGAGTGCATGGGGTCACTTATGTTACTATCCTATCATCTGTGAATAGGAAAAGCTTGATTTCTTCCTTTCCAGTTTGGATCCCCATGATCTTCTTTTGCTTTCTTTTTGCTCTAGCCAGAGCTTCAAAAACTATGCTTACTAGTTATGGTCAGAGAGGACTGCCTTGTATTGTTCCTGATCTTAGTGGGATCGTTTTGAGATTCTCCCCATTTTTTTTTGATGTTTGCTATAGGCTTTCTGCCTATTCCATTTATTATGTTAAGATACTTTCCTTGAAGCCATGATCTCTCCAAGATCTTTATCATGAAGGGGTGTTGGATTTTATCAAATGCTTCTCAGCATGTAATGAGATGATTATATTTTTTCTTCCAAATTTATTTATATGGTGGGTTACATTGACAGACTTTCATATGTTCAACCATTCTGCATCTCTAGGATGAAGCTAATTTCATCATGGTGAATAATGTTTTTGGTGTATTCCCAGATTCAGTTTGTCAGTATTTTACTGGATAATTTTGCATTAATGATCATGAGGGAGACTGGTATGTGATTCTCCTTTTGATACTGTATGTGAGATTAGTATTAGGGTAATTGTAACATTATAAAATGTAAATGTTTGTATGGAAATGTTCCTTCTGTTTTTAATTTGTGTAACAATTTAAGGAATACAGTTGTTACCTCTTCTTTGAAGTCCTGGTAGAATTCTTCACTGATACCATAAAGTCCTGGGTTTTGTGGGGCGTTGGAGGAAGGTTTTTGATGTCTGCTTCTATTTACTTGAAGGTTACAGGTATATTGAAATTGTTTACTGTGTCTTGATTTAATTTTGGTATGTGGTACCTATTCAGAAAATTGTCCATTCACTTTACATTTTCAATTTTGTGGAATGCAGGTTTTGAGGTATGATGAAATGATTCTCTAGATTTTCTCAGTGTCTGTTGCTCTGGCTACCTTTTCATTTATGATTTTGTTAATTTGGATGTTCTCTCTCTCCCTTTTGGTTATGTTGGGTAAGGGTTTGTCTATCTTCTTGATTTTTTTCACGGCAGTAGTTCTTTTTTACATTGATTCTTTAGAGTGTTTTCCTTGTTTCTATTTAATTGACTTCACCCCTAAATCTGATTATTTTCTGTCATCTACTCATCCAGGGTGAGTTTACTTCTTTTGTTCTAGAGCTTTCAGGTGTGTTGGTAACTCACTAGTGTGAGATTTTCCCACTTTCTTTATGCAGGCACTTAGTCCTATAAACTTTCTTCACAGCACTGCTTTCCTAGTGTGCCATAGGTTTGGGTATCTTGTGCCTTCATTTTCACTGTATTCTAGAAAGTCTTTCGTTTCTTTTCTTCTTTCTTCTTTGACTCATTGTTGATTCAACTGAGCACTATTCACATTCCAAGGGTATATAGACTTTCTGTGATTAGTGTTGTTGTTGAATTCTAACTTTAAAACATAGTGATCTGTTTGTTTTTGTTTGTTTTATTTTATTTTTCAAAATGGGGTTTCTCTGTAGCTTTGGAGCCTGTCCTGTCCTTGAACTCACAGAGATCCGCCTGCCTCTGCCTACCGAGTGCTGGGATTAAAGGCGTGTGCCACCACCACCTGGCTAAACGTGGTGATCTGACAAGACACAGATGGTTATTACATTTTTTTGTGTCTGTTGAGGTTTGCTTTATTACCATATATAAGGTAAATTTTAGAGAATGTCCATAAGGTGCCAAGAAGAATGTATATTCTTTTGTGTTTGGGAGGAATGTTCTGTAGATGTCTGTTAAGTCCATTTGAGTCATGACATCTGTTAGTTGTCTGATTTCTCTGTTAAGTTTCTGTGTAGTTGACCTTTCCACTGGGGAGAGTGGGGTGTTGAAGTCTCCTACTATTAGTGTGTAGGGTTTGATGTGTGATTTAAGCTTTAGCACTGTTTCTTTTACATATGTGTGTCCTCTTATATTTCAGGCATAGATGTTCAGGATTGAGATTTAGGCATGATGGATATTTTCCCTGTGATGACTATGAAGTGTACTTCCTCTTCTCTTCTGATTGCTTTTAGTTTGAAGGCTCTATTTTATTAGATATTAGGATAGCTATACTTGCTTGTTTCTTAGGTTCATTTTATTGAAAATCTTTTCCCAACCCTTTACTCTGAGGCAATGTCTGTCCTTGAGGTTGAGGTGTGTTTCTTATATAGAGCAAAAGGATATATTCTGCTTTCATATCCATTCTCTTAGCCTGTGTGTGTCTTTTTATAGGTCAATTGAGTCAAAAAAAATTTGGAGATATTTATAACCTGTGATTGATAATTCCTGTTATTTTTGGTGGTAGTGCTTGTGTTTTCCTTCTTTGGGGTTTGCTGATAAGTGGTTATCTGTTGCTTGCATTTTTTCTGGGTATAATTAGCTTTCCTGAGTTGGAGTTTTTCTTCTATTTCTTTCTTTATGCTAGAATTTGTGGATAATTATTGTTTAAATCTGGGTTTGTCATGGAATTTTCTCCATCAATGGTTATTTAAAGATTTGCTGGGTGGTGGTGGCACATGCCTTTAATCCCAACATTCACAAGGCAGAGGCAGGCAGATCTCTGTGAGTTCAAGGCCAGCCTGTTTTACAAGAGGTAGTTCCAGGACAGGCTCCAAAGCTACAGAGAAACCCTGTCTAGGAAAAGAAAAAAGATTTGCTGAGGCTAATTGTCTGTGTTCTATCTGTGGTCTCTTACTGTCTACAGCACATTTGTCCAGGACCTTCTAGCTTTCATGGTTTCAATTAGGAATTCAGGTGTAACTCTGATAGGTTTGCCTTTATATATTACTTGGCTTATTTCTTTTGTAGGTCTCAATATTCTCTCTTTATTCTGTATGCTCTGCATTTTGATTGTTTTATGGTGAGGGGACTTGTGCTCATTCCCGTCTATTTGGTATTCTGTAAGCTTCTTCTACCATCATAGTGATATACTTCTCTAGGTTGGGAAAATTTTCTTCAACAACTTTACTGAACATGTATTCTGTGCCTTTGAGCTGGAGATCTTTTCCTTCTTCTATCCCTGTTATTCTTAGGTTTGAATTTCTCATGATGTCCCAGAGTTCCTGGATGTTTTGTGTTAAAAATTTGTTGAATTAAAAAAAAACAAAAAAATTGTTGAATTTAAAATTTTCTTTGACCAATGAATATATTTCTTTATTAGGACCTTCAACTCCTGATATTCTTCCTTCCATCTCTTCGATTTTGTTAGTTACGTGTGCATCTGTTGTTCCCATTTGTTTAAATAGATTTCCATTACTAGTATTCCCCTTTTGGTGTTTTCTTTATTGCCTTTATTTCAGTTTTCAAGTCTTGAAATGTTTCAACTCTTTGCTTCACGTGTTTGATTATTTTTTCTTGGTTTTCTTTAAGAGATTTGTTGATTTCTTCCAATTTTTTTGTTTGCCTTTTCCTGCATTTCTTTAAGTGAATTTTCTATTTCCTCTTTAAATCTTTCCATCATCCTCTCGATGTTATGTTTAAAACTATTTCTTTCTGCCTCTTCTGGGTTAGGCTGGTCAGGTTTTCCTGTAGTATTTCTATTCAGTTCTGGTATTATCATGTTGCTTTTTAAGTTGTTGAATAAGCTCTTCCATTGGTACCTACCCATCTCTTCCTCCAACTGTTGCTAACAGAGTCTTTGCCTCTTTGTACAATCATTGCCTTTGCTGTCTGTGTCTTTGGGAGCTGTTTTTACCAGCTCTCTACTGATACTGTTTGCATCTTAGGGAGTGACTGAGGACTCTCTTGGCCTTCTGTCTTGTTCCACTGTCTTGGTCTGCTCTCTTGATATTCTCTGTGCAGTAACAGTCTCTGTGTCAGAGTTCCTCCGAGGCCATGCAAGATAGAGGTTTTGGGGCCAGAGTAGGACTTCTAGCATGAAGGCTGCTACTCTGAGAGGTTTGGAGCAGCCAAACTGCTGGATGTTTGCCTGCTGACTGGCTGGATGACCAGAACCTTACTCTACTGAGGGCTTAGAGAGTGAGATATCAAGCTGGGTGGGTGCTCTCTCACCTCTTTGTCTACTGTGTGCAGTAGCAGCCTGTGCATGCAAGTTTCTCTTAGGTCACAGGAGATTTGAAGGTTTGGGGATGGAGTGGGACTTGTAGCTTACAGGGTGCAATAGAGAGGGTGGTGGATTTGGAGCACCCTACCTGTGGGAACCTTACTAGCTGACTGACTAGAGAAGCTGAGGCAGGTGGGGGAGGGCCCAGGGTTTGTCCTGGTGCCAAGGGCCTGGAGAGTGGGTGTGGGTGCTCACTCACCCCTTGTTCCATTGTGTGTCCTCTCAGCCTGTGTTTTCGAGTTCCTCTGATGTCTGCATATGAGTTTTTAATCTGTTAGCATCATGGCTAGTATTAAAGCTGCATCTTTGTTGGCTGGCTCCACTGCATTCTGTAGGTTTCTGAGAGTCTTGCTTCACTGAGGAGGTCCTGAAAGAGAGACATTATGAAAGAGTTTATTATGACAACTCTGGAGTTTCTAGGTCTGCGAAGACACCAAGAAGCCTGCAGCTGACTGCTTATGAACACAATTTAAATGTTTTATGGTATATCTTCTTAAAAGAACTACAATGTTTCTGCCTTTAATGCTGAGTCAGGTAACATCTCTTATAGGAAACCTTCTTCTGCTTCTAGCAAACAGAGTCCACATGATACAATGTGCTACCACCAAGAAATTATCTATTTCTCCTTAACTGCATTTTCCTCTGAGATTTTTTCTTTTGTTTTTTTATATATCTCTTTCCTTCTGACTTTGTAGCTGACTGGGTGTCTGGGTAGCTTGCTTATGGACTCTTATTTTTCTTCATTTCTCATACCTATGCAATTTTAGATATCTCTTCCTTTTTATACTTTCTGCCCACAAGCCCCAAATATTTCTATCTCTTGTTTAGCTATTGGCTTTCAAGCTCTATATTTGATTAATTAGGTGTTTTAGGCGGGCACATTAGGACAGCTTTATAGACTTAAACAAATGAAAAAAATGAATGCAATACATCTTTGCATCATTAAACAAATATTACACAAGCATAAATGTATGTAACACATCTCAAAATCATATTCCATTACATGAATTAATTCATCACATACTCTAAGCATGATCTATGATTTATGTGAAATTTAGAGTAACTGGGCTCTGCCTATGTAAAGATACATATATCTTACTGTGACTTGAAAATCAGAGTCTCCAGCCGGTTGGTACTAGCACATGCCTTTAATCCCAGCACTCGGGAAGCAGAGGCTGGCACATCTCTGTGAGTTTGAGGCCAGCCATGTCTACAAGAGCTAGTTTCAGGACAGGCAGCAAAGCAATACAGAGAAACCCTGTCTTGAAATAGTAAAAAAAAGAAAAAAGAAAAAAGAAAAAAAGAAAATCAGAGTCTCCTTCCCAGCCCACTCCCCCAAAGAATCCAGGGTTGGATGAGTTCAGAGCAGAATTCCACCAGAACTTCAAAGAAGAGTTAACACCTATACTGCTCAAATTGACTTGGTAGAGTAAGGAATATATTGTGGGAGGGATAGCATCAAATGGCATTCAATCTGAGTATTCATGGAGACACAAACTTGTTCATTAGGTCTGAGGGTTCAGTAGACATAAAAGAACTTTATAGTGTTTGACTCCTTTACTTCTCTGATATTTCAGAATTTATCCCAATATCTGGCTCTGTCTTTTATAATTAAGAACAATTAGAAGTTGTACTATAGTGATATGTAAAATAAATTTCATTAAACCATTTACTTTCAAAAATTCCACAAAAGTTTCCTGTGTATATTGTTTTTTAGAGTCTACATCATTATTAACACTTAATTTTAGAGTGTTTTATTCCAATTTTATACTTTCAGGTTTAGCAACGGAAGCATGCACACATACCTCTGTAAATCCATCAAGTATGGATGACACCAGCATGAGTGCTCCATTTAGAAACTAATGGTGAATTTTATTCTGTATGATAAATTTATTTATTTTTATGTTATGTGCATTCATGCTTTGCATTCATGGATGTCTGTGTGACAGTGTTATGTCCTCTAGAACTGGAGCTATAGACAGTTGTGAGCTTCCATGTATGTGCTGAGAATTGAGCCAAGTTCCTCTAGAAGATCAGGCAGTGCTCTTAAACCACAGTACCATCTCTCCAGTGCCATCATTCAAGTACAATTCTAAATATGGATTTAGAACAGGAGACAGAGTTTACTTTCCCATGCTTTGGTGGGACAAGCTTTGATTTTCCTGTTAATCATCAATTTACTTAGTTTTTCAATTTTAATAGATGTAAGAAACACATGAATGCAAATATAAACAAATAGAGAAATAGCTTTCCACTAACAAGTACCTATCAACTTGATTAAAACAAATAACCAAATATTTCCATGGATCTAATACTTCATACTGTTTTACATTTTTTTTGTCAGAAGTAGCACTCAATCCTTAACTTTACTGTTTGACTCTTTTTTACCTTATTACAGTATAAATGGTTATTGTCTTAAAATGTTTATAATGTGATATTAAACTTTTTGCTAAAAGTGTTTCTGAAATGTATATAGAGTATAAATAGAAAAATTATAAACTGAAAGTTTAAAATTTTAATTGACTGAAAATCACAGCTTATTATTCAGGGTTCTTAGGGTCATAGAACTTAGGGACTAAATCTCTCTCCATTCATCTATCTATCAATCTATCTCTCTATCTATCTATCAATCTATGTATCTATCTATCTATCTATCTATCTATCTATCTATCTATCTATCTGTGATCATATGGGGATTTTTTTTTTGGAATAACTATCAGAGTGCAGTCCAAAAATGACTGTCAGTGAATGGAAGATTCAAGAATCTACCTCAGAGTCACAGGTCTGGGAGTCTCGGCTGATTGGTGTATATGCTGGAATCCTAAAGTAGACTTCAATGACAATGAAGGAATACTCCCACTGACAAGGTGTAGGAATTCAGAGATGTTAGAGCACACAGGACTATACAGGGAATGAACTATGACAGATGACTAGGCAGATCCACAGGAAGTGTATACATCCACCTCCACATGGAGCATCCCATTGTGCTGAGCTGTGGGAACACTTCTCTTTTGGAAAAGTCACTGTTGTACCTGTGTTAACTTTGGAAGCCATGATTCTTCCCTTTGAAATGGGAATTTTCCCCCAAAACACCTCAGCAGTCTGACTTCTACAGGGCAATGGTGTGACCTTGCTTCCCCACACCAGGAGGCTTTAGAGTGATAACATTCATTCCTTTTTCTAACAGTCAAATTTACATTTGTCAATCCAATATAGAAATTTCTATAGAAGGCAGGCACTGAGCAGTAAGGCAGCATGCCCCAAATTTGCTAAAAAACAAATCTGGGCATTCCCAAAACTGGTTATCACAAAGAGGTTAGATAAAGAGAATGGTGAATCCAGGATTCAGGCTTGTTTATTAACTTTATGTAATGGTTTGGAATGTCAGGTACTTCCTCTTGAATGCTGGTTCTTTCCTGGGTCAGGTCACCTGGTCAGGAGTACTGCTTTGTCAAGTTCTACCTGCCTGGTTTTGTCATTCTGACATGCCTATTATCATTGTCCTTGCCTGTGGAATATTCCTACTATATCTGTAAAAACTAGAAACCCTGTGGAGATCAGTTCTTACTCTTTTTCTTCTCCTCACTACTTCTACTTCTTCCCCTTTCTCTCCTTCTCCTTTTCCTTCCTCTTAGTCCATTCCCCTTTCTCTTGCCCTTCCTCTTTCCCTCCTCCTCCTCCTCCTCCTCTCCTCCTCCTCCTCCTCCTCCTCCTCCTCCTCCTCCTCCTCCTCCTCCTCCTCCTTCTTCTTCTTCTTCTTCTTCTTCTTCTTCTTCTTCTTCTTCTTCTTCTTCTTCTTCTCTGTGACCCTCCACTTAATTTCTTTCCACTTGCATGAAAAATAAAGAAGATGCAGAGGTAATATACTTAAGTTTAACTTTTACACTCAGATCCTTGCCTGCTGTACACATCTAATTCTAAGCACTCTGGGGGTACTGAGGCTGGTACTCAAGGACCCCTGGTAGAGAGAAATAATGCCCCATCTTTTTTCTTCCATTGTCCTTCCAGCAGAAGGTGTGACACAAATTAAAACTGTGCTTTCTAGCTTCAAGGTCTAGATCAAACTTGAGTGTCATCCATCCTTACTATTTGGATCACTGGCCTATTGTTCTCTTCCCTGAAGGTACAGAGCACAACTATGCCCTCCATTTTCATATTGTAGTTCATTCCTGATATAATAAAGTTGAAAACCAAGAACAACTATCATGATCAATCCATTGTCAACTTGGCATACAATCATATCTCCTTATGAATTTCCAAATTAAAATCAATAATCGGGTTCTAATTATGACTAAACATAACATACTTATGTCAAATACAAATGATTATATATTTAGAATAGTGACAATGTCCCTTGGAGGATATCTTTCTGGTATCTAAAACTTTTGATAACCACAACTATTGGGTTGTGTGATTGTTTTGTTTGTAGACTATGTAGCAGCTGTGGCCTTCTGCCTAGTCAGCCTGTTCAGACCAAAAACAGCTTTCTTTGAGATTAATAGAGATCATCAGAGCTGTTCTTCCAGAAGCACTATATAGAGGACTGTTAGGTGATTTTTCCTTGAAGTTTTCTGGTTTTGTGTTCTCTATTTTTTTGTGTTTGTGAAAATTATGCTGTAGGTAAACATATCTTTTAGAATAAGCATCAAGATTGATAATCAAATTTTTACAGTGTCATCTACTTGATTTTCAAGCAAGACCTTATGAACATGCCGGAGGTATTTCTTTCCATCATTTCTCCAATTTACATTTGTTCCCACATGATTTTGAGGCGAGAATGTCCCTAAATGTCTTTGCTTTTACATTGTGATTGTGGTTAGAAGTGAATTTGTTAACTGGGCATGCTTAAGGAAAGGAAGAACATTTCATGAGCATGTTCACCTCCCTATGTAAAATCTCCATGCTTCATTTGTTGAGGAAAAACACTGTTTTGAAAAAATCTCTCATGGTTTTTGTACCTCTTGCAGGCAAGTATTTTTTCTCATTTCTTCTGTTTTGGCTGTTGAAATGGCTGACTATTTTTGATAGTTAAAATTGACTACCTCTGGGATCATCTGATACACAAAGAACTGGTTATACCTGAGAGAGATTTTACATAAAGGTTTTACAGTGGGAAAATCCTCCATTAATCTGTATAATTTGAGATGATAGGACCCACCTTAAGCTCCTTGGTGTTTGTGCACACTTAACCAGTGAGCCTTCTCTACAGCACATGTCTTTGCACAGTTTTAACACCGTCACTCATGAGCTGAGGTAGTGGGATTTTCTGCGTTTGAGACTAGTCTGTCTTACAGAATGAGATCTACAACTACACAGAAAATTCCTGTCTTGAAGTCACCCAAAAAAAAAACCCAAAAAAAAACAAAAACAAAAAAACACCAGAATTAAACAAAGACCATGACCCAACTTTAATCAGCATCTTACATTCTGGTAGCAGCAGTCCCATATAAAGTATTTTGAAGAATAACAGCCTTTTGCTGCCTCTGTGTTCTGGCTCTGGCTCCCAAACTCATTCCTTTACTAGCATTAGCGCCTACTTCATTGTAATTTTAGTGTACACTTAAAACCAGCTGAGTCACAGAGCCTTGTTGGCAGAATAACTACTGGATTCCTCACTAGACCTTAGACAAAAGGCTGAGAAGCAAGCTATTGGATTCTTCAATTGCCATTGGTAGGTAGCTAGTCTTAAGTTACCCGGACCACAGCTTGTGAGACATTCTAATAAGTTCACTTTTTTACATCCATGGTGAGATTCATTCTACCTGTCCTGTTCATGTAGAGAATCTTGAATACCGCAGCTGTATATTTTATTCACCTGACTATGGAGGAAGATGTGCTGGCTAACAATAGTGCTCTTGAAGACATTCTTTCAAGCTCCATTATTCTCTACATATTCAAATTTCCATGAACACTATTCTTTTTATTTTTATTCATTTGCCTGGAGTTTGCTTCAAATTTAAGGAACAAAACCCATCAAACAATGGAGCCATCATCCAGCTTTCTGATGGGGAAAAGACAAATAATTTTATTGATATCTGGTTTCTGCTTATCTCTTTCCTGTTGTGTAAAATCCCTGTGAAAACCATGTAAAAAGTACCTTCAGTTTATCTGACCTCAGAATTAAGCCACAGAGCAAATATTTCATTTGTAACTTTAAAACTCTCTTTAGTTGTTATTATTCTAGCCATCCTTACATCTGTAGGACAGAAAATTACTCCACCCACCTAGCACTGTGCACCCCACAAGTCATATACTGTGCTGGAAGAAAAAGGGAAAGTTCCTATGGAGTGCAAGAAGATGACATTGATTGCTTTTATCGCCAGGTGCAAGTGCTATTGAAATGTATATAAACACAGATCTAGAAAAGTTCTCTGTTGGGGTGAATGGAATGGACAGGAACCAGTATTCTGTCTCTTTGAGCACACTATAGCCCTATGGGAGGTGCTCTTGCCGCACAGGACTCACTAGCCATTCATGTACTCCAGGTGACCTGCCAGTCAGAAGCAGAGCAGGTCTCTTTCGGGCAGCTACTTTCAGTCTTGGCTTTGAAGAGGAGCTGGTGCCAGTGGATCCTCCTGTTCTTGGGTGGAGTTGCTGTTGCAGAGAGATGATGAGCTGAGAACTTTTGCAAAATGGAGAAGCACAACAAGGTGAGTGAGGGAATGCTGTTTCCTGATGGGGAGAAGCAGAGGGCGAGGTTTGGAAGACACTATGGTTTTACCTTCATGGGTCTGGGTGGGAACCTGCCATCATATTCCCTGTATTGTGAAGTTCCTCACGGTCCATGCTAACTCATGGGCCTGTGGGCAGGCCTCTATATAACTTTGCTCTATGACTTAATCTGCTTCAAGAGCATTGGGAGCAGCAGGAAGGTGGATGTACAAACACTTTTCTAGTCAACTTCAACGGGGTTGATTCATTCATAGAATCAAGTTGCCAAACTCAGAGAAGCCTAGATTCTCCAATATCTTCTCAATATTGAGCACTTTGCATTTAAGCTTTAAATATAATCTCTATTTATATTTATCTCTATTTATATTTAAATTTGTGGAGGTTATCAAAGGCATCGCACGTGCTGGCTAGCACTCCACTACTGTACCATAATGTAGAAGAGTAGATTTGTTGATACAAAGGATTTACCAATGCTTCGGAAATAATTAAGGCTCACAAAGTAGAATTTAGCTGAGGGAGTACTGTGTCGAAAATACCCAAAAGCTAAGTATATGCGAATCAGGGCTGGTAGAGGTTAGGATGCTTGGGTATACATTGTTCACCTGCAATATTTGTGCAAATATTTGGCTCGAACGCATTTCAAAGAAGCCATTACTGATTTAAAAAAATCACTAGGCCCATCGAAATATCAATGAACAGGTTTCTTAACAGGCTGCTCAAGGAGGCATTACAAGGTCACAACCAACCTTAAGGCCTGGTGTGCCTTAAAGTTCCAGTTTTCCTTTTGAGAAAAGCTTAGTTCTACCAGATGGGCAATATGACACCAGGTGACACATATTTGAAATGTAAAACACCATTGTGTGAAGGACTGGCCTGATCAATCAAATCTTTCATTTTTGACCTCAGGCAGGGAGGAGGGATATTCTTGGGAGACCTAGTAACAGCCTGGGGCCTAAGCCTTGTGAGTTTCTCTAAGGACCTGATGTATTGATAATAAAACAGAGCTCTTTCTCTAAAAATAGGAAAGCCCCAAATAGTCTGATGCCAAGGCCTTTGTAGAGGGTTTGCTTTAGATCTGGACAACTCAACCTTTCCCACTATATGGAGCTATGGTTACCAGTACCAAGTTTGCTCTGAGCTTAGGAAGGATATCAAGATGTGCTATGCCGTGTACCCCTTGTGTAGAATTGTTAGACTAGGTTCCTAGTAAATTTGTCTCATTGTATGACAGTTTCTGTTGACTTCATATAATTCTTCCATTTCCCCCCAGGAAGTAGTATACAAAATGCTAGCTGTCATCTTTTTTGTTTGTTTGTTTGTTTGTTTGCTGTTGATACAGTGTTTTTCTGTGACAGTACTGACTGTCCTGGAACTCTGTAGACCAGGCTGGCATTGTATTCACAGAGAACCATGGGGCTCTTTATCCTGTGTCTCAGGATTAAAGGTGTGGACCACTGCTACCTGACAAGATGCTATTTTTCTTAAGAAGCTTACTATGCATGGAATATATCTTGTGCAACACCCCCTACCCTATCTCTTTTTATCTTTTACTTGTCCAGTCTGTCTCATCTCTTGTAACTTTCACCTTAGAACCCCATAAGTGAAGAATGGACTGCTGTAACAGGTCACTGGTGTACTTAAGGAAATATTCTGGGAATATTTTTGCCTAAATAGCTAGACTGGCAAGTTGCTTGTTTCTATTTCATTTGTTCCAAGTATTATCTAGACCATGATCCTAAAAGAATCTTAAGGATAACAGCATATATTGAATGCAAAATCTGTCTATCCTGGCTCCCCTTTGAGCATTGGCCAGAGATTGATGCATACCTTCAGTAAAGAGATTTTTTTTATAAATTCCTAAATGTGCAAGGTGATTTCTCAGTGAAAAAAGGCATATTAATTCTAGAAGAGTTGCATTTTCATCCTGATAGAATTATTGTTTCTGAGACAATTTCGGTTATGTTGAATCAGGTGGCCTTTGTCCCTGTCTGGTGCTTCCCAGGCAGTGACCTTGATTGTCCTCTATTTTAAACCTTCAAAGTTCTTAAATGACTGTACCAATTCACAGTTTTAAAATTATGCATATGCAGGGCTGTTGTGGCACATGCCTTTAATCCCAGCACTCAGAAGGCTGAGGCAGGTGGATCTCTGTGAGTTCAAGGCCAGCCTGGTCTACAAGAGCTAGTTCCAGGACAGGCACCAAAGCTACTGAGAAACCCTGTCTCAAAAAACAAAACAAAACAAAACAAATTTTATGCATTTGAGCCATACAGTTGACTGTCTAACACAGGTGGCTTAGCACATATTATTTTTTATCACCTGAGTTCAAACCTACACTCAAGTTGGGAAGTTAATAAATTTTTACTATTGCCAATCCATGGGATTTGACCTCTGTTTTTTTATATCACATGTACACATATTTAAGGCTTTTTCTCTCATGCACAAACATTCTCAAAATACATCAATATTTTGTTTTCAAAAGTGTGACTTATAAAGCAGTTGGAGTAAAGCAAGTTACTTTCCATGTACACTGAGTCTTTAAAAGTCTGTTCTCTTGAAATTTCTTTTAAAAAGTTTTAACTTCCTCACTCTGAAGCAGACTTAGGGGCAATCACCAATTGTAGGAAACAAAATGGTGTCTAAGTGATCCTAACAGATATAATTTTATTTTCCATAAGAGAATGAGATGCTTTCAGCAATTAAAACTATTTTCTGTAAAGTAAAAACATCAGAAGACTTCAAGTGAATATTGCAAATTTTGGTGAAACATCCCTTCTCACTGAACCCATTTTCTGTTATAGGTAAATGAGAGAACTGGAATGTACAGGATGTGTGATGGCCAGTTGTTTCTTGTAATTTGATTTTGATTATAATCTTGTAGTTCTTACTTAAGGAACCATAATATATATTTGCAGATCTGTGTTTGTGTCTTGCTTTGTCAATGGTCCATCTATATTGTTGATTTTAGCAATCATAATCTAATTATGTCATTCAATTTTTGAAAATGATGGACTTTCACCAATTTGTACTTAGAATATTTCTTATACTGTTTGGTGATAAACTGTTTTAGTTTTTTCTTCTTGGTCTTAGATGCTTGCTTCTAAGAATTTTATTTTATTTTTTCATTTATATTTTAATAATAAAGCTTGCCTGAATATCGTAAAGTAAAACAGGCACCCTGGCCAGACTTACAGATGAGACAGTGCTGACACACACCTTTACTTCCAGTAGTCACACTAGTTTGTCCTAGATTCAAGTGTTGGTGTCTCACATATTTAATCCCAGCACTAGAGAGTTGCAGATGGGAAGTGACATGACTGGGCAGTGACATGACAAGGTGGGAGGAGAGAAGCTGAGGATTGAGTGTTTCATAGAAACAGCCTTCAGTCTGAGGACTTATGGAGACAGGATACCCCATTTGATCTATCTAGTAGAGTTCATCTAGGGGTTTTCTGCGAGTGGATGCTGAAACTGAGAAAAAGTTAGACTGAGAGAAATGAAGACAGAAATATAGGTTAGACTGAGAGGAATGAAGGTCAATACAAAACAGCCCAAGTTTATTTCTCAGCCAGTGTATATACTAAGTACAGTCAAAAGGCAGAGCAAAGAGCAGTACAGTCAGCTCACCACCTCCATGCACTGTGCTTGGAGGCAGCTCAAACAGGTGCATTATCTGATTCAGCTAAGCAGCTACTAACCACTAACAAGGAGTGCCCCTGGCTGGCCTACACTAACCCAATTCTTCATAGGAAAAAATGTGCTCTTTCAACTAGGAAAAATGCTTTTTCTGTTGACTTACACAGATGTTACAGCCCCCAAGATTACTGGAAGAAGCACAGCAGGCATGCTTGAACTCAAATGACTTCTTCAAAGTCATTTAAGATCAAAAACACTGATGACTATTTATGCTGGATAGGTTGTGGGAAAAGGGAACACTTCTGCATTGCTGGTGGGAATGCAAGCTGGGATAACCCTTTTGGATGTCATTGTGGTGATTTCTCAGAAAATTAGGAAACAATCTTCCTCAAGACCCGCTAATACCACTTTTGTGTATATATCCAAAGGAGGCTCAATTGTGCCACAAGGACATGTGCTCAACTATGTTCATAGCAACATTGTTTGTCATAACCAATACCTGGAAAAAACCTAAATGCTCCTCGACTGAAGAATGGATACGGAAAATATAGTACGCTTACAAAATGGAGTACTACAGAGCAGAGAAAGATAATGACATCTTGAATTTTGCAGGAAAATGGATGGAGCTAGAAAATGTCACTTTGAGTCAGGTAACCCAGACACAGAAAGACAATTATCACATGTACTCACTTAGGCAGTTTTTAAACATAAAGCAAAGAAAACTAGCCTACAAACTCTAATCCCAGAGAATTTAGACAACAATGGTGACACTAATACAGACTTACATAGATCTAATCTACATGGGAAGTAGAAAGCAGAAAAAGACAAGATCTCTTGAGTGAATTGGGAGCATGGGGATCTTGGGGGGAGGGTTTTTGGGGAAAGGTAGAGGCAGGGAGGGGAGTAGAGAAAAATGTAGAACTCAATAAAATAGTCATTTAGCTACAACACTTTGGATTTACCTAGATAGGATAGATAATAAAATATTTTCTCAAAATTTACCAAATGGAAATGTTCATATTTATATTTGTACATAGTTATTGTGTATTTTATATATAGCTTTACTGTCTTAGTAAATCCTTCACTTTTTATTCAGACAAAAAGGGAAGATGTATGACATTTTGATCAAGGTCGCTTGGAGTCAGAACAGAGCTAATGACTACCAGACTGAAAATTACCATAGAGATTTGAGGACTTTGGCCAGGTAGAAGTCAGGGATATTAAGGCAGGTATGAGAGAAGATATGGACACTTTTTTGCAATGAGAAATTGAAGAGGTAGTAGTTACTTGTGGCTGATCAATTGGTTCTCTGATCATTCAAGTTCTTACCCTGCCATCTGACACCTGAGTTTTTATTTTATTTTAGTTCATTTTATTTTAGTTTAGTTTAATTTTTAGAACTGCCTGCCTCTGCCACCTGAGTGCTGGGATTAGAGACATGCACCACCACTGCCCGGTCTGAGTTTTTATTGATAAATATCAACTAAATTAATGCTTCAGTTGGGACAGAGCTATCAAAGTATACCTTTTGAAAATGAAGCCCCACTGGACATTGGTTGTGCATGCCTTTAATTCCAGAAATCGGGAGGCAGAGGCAGGTGGATTTCTGTGAGTTCCAGGTGTATTTCTGTGAGTTCCTGGTCAACTTGGTCTACAAGTGCTAGTTCCAAAACAGGCCCAAATGCTACAGAGAAACCCTGTCTCAAGGAACACAAAAAGATAACAAAAAAACAAACAAAAAATGAAGCCCCATGTACCTGAGAGAGAACCACAGGATTTGTCATTTGCTCTGCTGAATTTTCATTTTTCCTTGATCCAATCTTCCCTGATTTGTCCTCATTCCTCTCTCTCTCATTTGTCTTTAGTTTCTTTTTCTTTCACCTTGACTGCAGTGCTTCCTTCCACCATTTCTCTCAGTCCCACCTTTCCCCAAAATCTTTCTTCTTTGTTTATCTTTGAAAAGAGAAGGTCTTTCATGCATATCAATAAAACATGGGATCTTTTTAAAATTAGGGTTTCTGGTATTGTGATGAAACACCATGCCCAAAAAGGAAGATTGGGTGAAAAGGGTTTATTTGGATTATATTTCCATATTGTTGTTCACTATTAAAGCATACCAGGGAAGGAACTCAAGGAGGGTGGGATCAATTCGAGAATTGATGCAAATATGATGGGGGAGTGCTTCTTACTTTCTTACTTCACATGATTACTCAACCTCTCTTCTTATAAAACCCAGGACCAGCCCAGGGATGGCACAACTCTCAATGGGCTGTGCCTTCTGCCATTGATCAATAATTGAGAGAATGCCTCATTTCTAAATCTCATGGAGGCATTTTTTTTCCTGAAGCTCCCTATTCTCTGATGTCTCAAGGACATTGTCTAGTAGACATGGAAAACCAGCCCATATACATGGTACAACAAGTTAAATTAAGACTAGGCAGAAACCATGTCAAGCCAGGATATAGAGACTCAGTATGAGGAAAAGGGTTTTAAAAGTTATCAAATGAGTTAAAGTATATGCCACATATACACACCCAGTCTTAGGAGTCCCACAAAGCCCCAAAGTATGAACTAATATCATATGTGTGAGGCATTTAGTATAGGCCCCTATAGGATCAGGAGTCTCTGTGAGCACCAATGACTCCTGCTTAGTTGGTTCTCTGTGCTGTGTTATCCTAGGATCCTCAACCAAGGTGGGAGGTGGTTGCTATAGTACTTCATCCCCATTGCCAGCAGGGTCACCTTAGCTCCTCTTATTGTTTGACTGCCTGTGTCTGCTCCTGCTGCTTTCATTTCCTGGAGTAAGTCAGACTGATAACAATTGGATGAGGTACCATTCTATGAGTATAACATAATATTATTAGAAATCATTTCATGGACTTCCTTTTCCTATCGTGTTTGGTTCTATCATAGACCTGTAGTATAGTGAACTTCAGGTTCTTAGTCATCCAAGTAGTGGTAGGCATGGTCTCCCACTAATGGAATGAGCCTGGAGTTTCACAAGTTATTTGTTTTTTACTCCTACAAGTTCTGAGGAACAAATACCTCAACATATCTTGCAAGCAGGAATAGTTGTAGATTGAAGTTATGGTTGCTGGGTTGGTGTCCCTGTCCCAATGTTGAAAACTTTGCCTGGTTAGAGAAGGCTCCACAGGGTTCTTATCCCCCTTTCCTAAAAGTCATTGCTAGGAGCATTTTCATACAATCTAATGAGTATTTACTGTACTAGGTATCATATCAGCTCCCAAATATGCCCCAATGCCTGCAGTTTTCCCCTTTCTCCCTATATCCAAGCACCCCAATCCTGATTTCTCCTGTTCCCTTCCCCACCCACCCCCATTCAATCCAGAAGACCTATTCTAGTTTGTCTTTCAAGGGAGATCCATGTATCTCCCTTGAGCCTTTGTTGTTAATTAACCTCTCTGTGTCTGCAGATTGTAGCATTATTATCTTTTACTTTACAACTAATATTAATGTATAAGGGAGTTCTTACCATTTTTGTCATTTGTGTTTTGGTTACCTCACTCATAATAATTTTTTTTTGTATTCTTTCATTGAGCTGCAATTTTATAATGACCCTGTCTATAACTGGTTAATAATTTATTGTATAAATGTACCACGTGATTCTATGCATGTATTGGTTGAGAGACATTGACATCTAGGTTGTTTCTGTCTATTAGGAATAAAGCCTAATAGCTTTATTATCAACACAGCTGAGCAAGTGTTCTTGTGGTAGATGACTGCAAACTTCAATCAACGTAGATTCTTTAGGTCTCTCTTAACTTTAAAAAAGAAGTAAAAATAGTATTTGTCAAATAAAAATAAAAAATGCTTTGGAAAAGATGTTTTGTATTTGTTTCCATGGGAAACAAGAGACTGTAGATTTGTTCCAGTTTGATCAGAGCATAGCCCTTGATTCTTGACAGCTGTATTTCCAGGCTTTTAGATTTTTTTTTCCTGAGACTAGCTATTTTATCTGACATAAGTGGCTTTGGTCCCAGTCTTTTCCTCTCCAGGGCAATGACTTTGTCCTATATTATACCGTCAAAATATTAAATTAAATGATTCTACAATGTTAGAGTTTCATAGCTATACATTTATGTCATAAAATTGAATATCTGTTGCTGGAAAAGGAAAAGCATTTGCATGTAGAGAGTGGTTTCTACCTTCAGACCAGAAAAGAAGCAACAGTTTTGAGAGTACACTGCCAAGGGAAACAGGGCTACTGGAGTTACAATTATGAAAGAGGAACTGATTGTAATGGGGAGCAATTTCATTATTTTCCAGCATGCATTAACTGATTTCTCTTTAGTGAAGACAGACCAGACTGGTAGGTGCACTCTTTGGGAAGATCAACTTGCACCAAAGGATACTGAATT
Organism: Myodes glareolus; assembly: GCF_982192425.1. Classification (NCBI taxonomy): domain Eukaryota; kingdom Metazoa; phylum Chordata; class Mammalia; order Rodentia; family Cricetidae; genus Myodes; species Myodes glareolus. The sequence continues at coordinate 30,689,671 of NC_142052.1, read as the reverse complement.
TTCAATTAGGCATCTTTCCTAGGCCAATATGTTGAATCATGCTGGACACAGTTATGTCATCTGAGAGATTTGAGAAAATGGTTATTGAGAGCAACTCTCAGAGTCATGTTACAAATCTCAGCAGCCAGCAAGTACATATGGATAAAATTAATGAATCTCTTATTAATAATTTTCCTTCTTCTAGAGAAGGTCCTACTCTTTTTTGAAGTCAACATAACTAAGATTTTTTGTCTTATAAATACATTACTTTTATTATTTTAAAGTATCATCTTATTGGCATTATTTTTAACATTTTCTTTAAGTGCATTACTACTCTTATCTCCATTTGTTTGTTTCTCCAATGTTTCTAGGTCATTTAATAATTTCATTCCATTTTCCTCTAGTGTTGTTGATGATTGATTTCAGTTTGGAGTAATATCTCCTGTAGCTGAAGCTTGTCTCATAGAAAGTAATTGAGAATTACTTTGAAAACCTCATCTCACCTCTGCTGCCCAGCACTGCAACTGCTTCAAGACTGCAACTTGACAGATCAGTGATAATGATTAAATGAACCAGACAATGAGTGGCCATTAGTATTTCTGTCTGATTTTTGGACATATAATTGAATCAGGACCTCTGCAAGAGTTGTTTTCACTGACCACCTTTGAAGCTGATGTAGAGATATTGCAGAAAGAGAAGGGCAGAAAAGAAAGGGAGAAATTTCCTACTTCAGCGTTAGTTGAGATGAATAATGTAGAGTCATGTAAATAACATTTGATGATCCATAAATTTTCTGATTCACCATTTCTTGGGGTCCATAGAGCAACACATTCAGTAATCCGGATAAAGGACATAAAGGTCTGATTTTATCATGAAATCAATCTGCATACAGGACTGACTTTATTATGAATTTGAATTACTGTAATTACACTATTTCAACCAGTATAGAAAGTCTGGGTAAAATGGTGTGACCTTGCCTAACAGGACCATTAATTTTGTGGTTTAAGATGTATAGCCTCAGAAACAGGATGTGAGTAATTCTTGGTTTTCTCTCATACAAACCCCTAGTCTCTGGAACACATGGCCATGATATGTGTTTCCATTGTTCAAAATAATTTTTGAGATTATGATTCCATAATGTCCATAGTCTATTTCCTGCCTACAGGCTGTACCATTGACTCCTCATTGTTTTCTTATTCATGGCCTGTTTTTCCTTAGCAACAGTTACACACTAACAACAGTTACTGTTTGTATGTGACCTGTTTTTTGGAGGGGGGGTTGCTTTCTAGTTATGAAGCAAAGGGTTGGCTGAACTGGACAATCAATGTGCATTGGAATTTGTGCACAAAGAACTGTGTTCATTGGGATAGGAGAAGGAGCAGGAAGTGCTCTAGGAATACAAAAGGACTTTTAAACTAAAATTCTTATTTCCCAGATTAGGGTCCTGTATAACCCTGAGGTGGAAAGACTGAGTTTGGAAGGCTTCTTTAGCCTGACATGTAAATTCTGATAACCCAGTAGTGGGAAGGGCTGCTCTTGGGAGTCTAATCTGGGCAGTCTTACCTAACATGGGACCCTGGGAAGGCATACCAGTTGCATGTACCTTACAGATTCTTTACAGGTTTCTCCTCTGGCTCTTCTTTAAGGAACTGTGAGGGAGACCAGAAGTCATACCATAGTTGATATATAATGTCCATATGTATATGTGTTGCTTTTATTGATTGACGAATAAAGCTGGTTTGTCCAATGACTTAACAGGGTAAAGCGAGGTAGGAAGTCCAAACAAAGAAAGTAGGCAGAGTCTAAGAGATGCCATGTAGCCACTGAAGGTGAAAAATGACAAAACGTTACATGTAAGCCACAGCATCATGGTGATACATAGTCGAACAGATATCGATAAATTTAACATGTAAGATCTAACTAGGAATATGCAAGAGGTATTGACCAAAAACTGTTGTCATTATATAGTTTGTGTGTAATTATTTGGGTCTGGGCAGACAGAAGATGAAAGTGTAGTCCCTGTTTACATTATAGCACCCAATGTTTGGCATCATACATTCACATAAAACCTAAGGCTTAAAACAAGGGGTTCTAAAAGCACAAAAATGGGAATCAATTCAAACTTTCCATTACAAAAATGTTCCTTATGAGAAAATGATTACAGATACACAGTAAAGGACTCTGTATGGGTCATAGTCTCTTTGATAAATTTCCATGGCCTTAAGACAGAATGGATAAATATAGACAGAATCATAGATTCAAAAATTGTTTAAGGATATTGTACTGAAGTTCTTAAATCAAGATAAACAAATAAAGCAAAAATGGGCATTGAAAAGATGGAAAATACACAAATAGTCTAGGTTACATATATTATTTTGCTTTCTTTGATATTCTGACTGCAGAAAGACATTTAATTTGGGGGCTGCTCTGGTAAGCCCACATATACTTTAAAGGTAGCCTGACCTCAAAATTTGAGTCTAAGGGCATGTTACTATGGAAAAGAGGTTTTTTGTTGCCACAGACCTTCTGGGCTAATCATTCTGGGTTTTTTGATTGAGTCAAAATCTATGTAGTTATTATTTTTCTTACTTATAGTGAAATGTAAATTAGATATAAAAGTTTAGACTCACAATGATAGAATACATGATAGTCTTTACCTTAATTTGGCAAATATAAATTAACTAAATATTGTAACTATAATTCTTGTTTGATAATGATTTTGTAAATATAATATTTATTATGTTAAAATTAAAACATTCCTTTTAAGATAGACAGAAGCAGGAAGATGATGGGGATGTCCTTCTGTATAAATCTTGCTTTATTGGTAGATGAATAAAACTGCTTTGGCCAATGGCTTCGAAAGTAAAACCAGATGGAAAATCTAAACAGACATAGAGAGAGAGAATTGGTAGAGTCAAAGAGATACCACATAGCCACTGAAGGATAAAGATGCCAGAATAAAGATGCCACAACCTTCTGGCAAGACATAGATTCATAAAAGTGGGTTTATTTAAGATGTAAGAGCTAACTTGGAATATGCCAGAGCTATTGGTTATACAGTGATGTAATTAACATATTTTTGTGTGATTACTTTAGTGTTGCATATGGGAACTAAAAACAAACAGTGTGTTGAGTATATGTATGGTACTATAAGCCTTCCTTGAAACTGGATTCCTCCACCAGAAAATTATTCATCTGTTGGAGTAACATCTAAACTTTAATGGCTATCTGCTGTAACTCAGAAAAAGCAATTAACACCAGCAGCTATCAACATTGGTTCAAGTGTAGTAATGTCCATCACAACTTAGAAGTCAAATCTAAGGATGACAACCTATGTTGTCCTTGTTCTGAAAATAAGAAAGATGCTACACACCAATATGTGGGTGATAGTAGCTGTAGGGTTGGTTGGGGATTGTGCATGATAATGTAGGGAGTGTGTTAGTACCATGGACTGGTGGACTGCCTCCCTGTTCTTCTGGCTCAGGTGATGTGCCTATGAGCAGAGATTTTCAGCTTGAATTTGGGGCTGGAACACAACTGTATTCCTCTTTTTCAGAATGGGAGTTTATCCTCTGCCATTGCATGCTTGAAATCCCTAATTTGTTACTTGGATTTTCAAGATATGTCAGTCAAGAGATTGGCTTGAATGTCAGAATTTTTTATTATTATTATTATTTTTCAGAATTTTTTTATATTTGTGCTATATGGGCTATTACAGATTATGAGGATCAAAGAACTCAGACAAAATGCATTTTCATTTCTTTCTTTTCCTTTTTATTTATTCTTCTGTCAAACAATACATGTTAACTGCAGCTCCTACTTCCTCCACTCTTCCCAGTTTTCCCCAATGCAAATTTCCCCAGATCTACTGCTATTCCTTCATTTACATAAAATAGCAGGCCTCCAAGGGATACCAAAGAAACACATCATAAAAAGGTGTAAAAAGACTAGGTAAAAAAACCTTTATCAAAAATGGAAAAGGCAAACCAATAGAAAGAAAGGGGTCACAAGAACTGTCAGGAGTCAGAGACACCAAGACACTGGTTACCTGCCCACTGCGGCATGACCTCTTATACTATATATACTGATGTAAAGCATGCATCGGGACTCTCTTTTCTAGCTGTGGAATTCAGTTTCTGATCTCCATACAAGCAGAGTATTCTGATTTGTGAGTCTACCCCTAAATAGATATACATCTATTTCTCAATTCTGAGCTAGTGTTGGATTTCTTTTAAGTGTCATTTTTCAAGAATCATTAAATGTGAATTGTTGAAGTTTTTTTTTGAGAAAGTAATTTTATTAAATTATAAAAGTTTCCATTTCCGCCCCTCCTCCCAACACCCTCCCAGTCCCCCAATCCCTCTCCTCCTCCCTCTCCATCCCTAAGAGCAGTCAGGGTTTCCTGCCCTGTGGGAAGTTCAAGTTCCTCCCCCCTCCCTCCAGGTCCAGGAAGGTGAGTATCCAAAAAGACTGGATCCCCAAAATCAAGTATATGCAGAGGAAACAAGTCCCAGTGTCATTGTCAATGGCTTTTCAGACAGACTCCGGGCCAGCCACATTCAGAGAATCTGGTGGGATCACATCCTCGTTCAGTCCCAGTCCAACTGGCCTTGGTGAACTCTCATTAGATCAGTCCCCTTGTATCAGTGGGTGATCGCACCCCTCGCAGTCCTGAATTCCTTTTTCATGTTCTTCCTCCTTCTGCTCCTCATTTGGACCTTGGGGGACTCAGTCCGGTGCTTCAATATGGGTCTCCGTCTGTATCGAATCCATCGTCAGATGAAGGTTCCCTCTCGTCTTGCCTTCTTTGCTCACGTTCTCTTTCCTTCTGCTTCTCATTTGGACCTAGGGAGTTAAGTCCAGTGTTCCAATGTGTGTCTGTCTCTATCTCCATCCATCGCCAGATGAAGGTTCTATGGTGATAAGCAAAATATTCATCAGTATGGTTATGGGCCAAGGCCGGTTCAGGCACCCTCTTCTCTGTCCAGAGAACAATCTGGGGATCTCTCCGTGGACCTGGGATCCCATTTATAGTCAAGTCTCTTGTAAAACCTAAAATGACTCCCTTAGTTGAAATATATTCTTCCCTGATCCCATATCCATCCTTCCTCCCTCCCCCCATCCCAGTCCACTGAGCTTTCCCCATTCCTCCCCTACTCCCTTCTCTCTAACCCTCTCCCCTTCCAACAACCCTCCCATCCCCACATGCACCCGAGGTTACCTGGGACTCTTGTCTATTTCCAATATCCAGGAGGATAGTTACATGATTTTCATCAGGTTCACCTTCTTATTTAGCTTCTCTAGAATCAAGAATAATAGGCTCAAAGACCTTTAATTATGGTTAGAATCCATTTATGAGTGAATACATACCATATTCCTCTTTTTGGGTCTGGCTTACCTCACTCAGTAAAGCGTTTTCTATGTCCATCCATTTGCATGCAAAATTCAAGATGTCATTGTTATTTATCGCTGAGTAAAACTCTAATGTGTATATGTTCCACACCTTTTTTAACCATTCTTCTATTGAGGGGCACCTAGGTTGTTTCCAGGTTCTGGCTATTACAAATAGTGCTGCTATGAACATAGTTGAACAAATGCTTTTGTAGTATGTTAGGGCATCTCTTGGGTATATTCCCAAGAGTGGAATTGCTGGGTCCTGAGGGAGGTTGACTCCCAGTTTCCTGAGAAACCGCCACACTGATTTCCAGAGTGGCTGCACAAGTTTGCATTCCCACCAACAATGGATGAGTGTTCCCCTCATTCCACATCCTCTCCAGCATAGGCTATCATTGGTGTTTTTGAGTTTGGCTATTCTGACAGTTGTAAGATGATATCTCAAAGTTGTTTTGATTTGCATTTCCCTGATCGCTATGGAGGTTGAGCATGACCTGAAGTGCCTTTTGGCCATTTGAAATTCATCTGTTGTGAATTCTCTGTTCAGTTCAGTACCCCATTTTTTAATTGGGTTAATTAGAGTTTTAGTGTCTAGTTTCTTGAGGTCTTTGTATATTTTGGAGATTCAGACCTTTGTCTGATGAGGGGTTTGTGAAGATCTTCTCCCAGTCCGAAGGTAGCCCTTTTTGTCCTACTGACAGTGTCCTTTGCTTTACAGAAGCTTCTCAGTTTCAGTAGGTCCCATTTATTCATTGATTCTCTTATTGTCTGTGCTCCTGGGGTTCTGCTTAGGAAGTGGTCTCCTGTGCCTATATCTTGTAGACTACTTCCCACTTTCTCTTCTATCAGGTTCAAACTGGTCAGATTAATGTTGAGGTCTTTAATCCATTTGGACCTGAGTTTTGTGCATGGTGAGATATGGATCTATTTTCATTCTTCTACAGGTTGACATCCAGTTATGCCAGCACCATTTGTTAAAGATGCTATCCTTCTTCCATTGTATACCTTTAGCTCCCTTGTCAAAAATCAGGTGTTCATAAGTCTGTGGGTTAATACCTGGGTCTTCGATTCGATTCCATAGGTCGACTTCTCTGTTCTTATGCCAATACCAAGCTGTTTTCAATACTGTTGCTCTGTAATAGAGTTTGAAGTCAGGGATGGTAATGCCTACAGAAGTTCCTTTATTGTATAAGATTGTTTTGGCTATCCTGGGTTTTTTTGTTTTTCCATATAAACTTGATTATTTTTCTCTCAAGGTCTATAAAGAAGTTTGATGGGATTTTGATGGGGATTGCATTGAATCTATAGACTGCTTTTGGTAGAATTGCCATTTTTACTATGTTGATTCTCCCAATCCAAGAGCAGGGGAGGTCTTTCCATTTTCTGGTATCCTCCTCATTTTATTTCTTCAAGGACTTAAATTTCTTGTGAGATAGGTCTTTCACTTCCTTGGTTAGAGTTACCCCAAGATATTTTATGCTATTTGTGGCTATCATGAAAGGTGACGTTTCTCTGATTTCCCTCTCTGCTTCTTTATCCTTTGTGTACAGGAGGGCAACTGATTTTTTGGAGTTGATCTTGTATCCTGCCACATTACTAAAGGTGTTTATCAACTGTAGGAGTTCTTTGGTAGAGTTTTTGGGGTCGCTTATGTACACTATCATATCGTCTGCAAATAACGAAAGTTTAACTTCATCCTTTCCAATTCGAATCCCCTTGATCTCCTTATGTTGTCTTATTGCTATTGCTAGAACTTCAAGCACTATATTGAAGAGGTATGGAGAGAGTGGACAGCCTTGTCATGTTCCTGATTTTAGTTTAATGGCTTTGAGTTTCTCTCCGTTCAATTTGATGTTGGCTGTTGGCTTGCTATATATTGCTTTTATTATATTGAGGTATGATACTTGTATACCCAATCTCTCCAACACCTTTATCATAAAGGGGTGTTGAATTTTGTCAAATGCTTTTTCGGCATCCAATGAAATGATCATATGGTTTTTTTCTTTTAGTTTATTTATATGATGGATTACATTGATAGATTTGCGTATGTTGAACCAGCCCTGCATCTCTGGGATGAAGCCGACTTGATCATAATGGATAATTTTTCTAATGTATTCTTGGATTCAGTTTGCCAGTATTTTATTGAGTATTTTTACGTCAATGTTCATAAGTGAGATTGGTCTGTAATTCTCTTTCTTGGTTGTGTCTTTGTGTGGTTTTGGTATCAGGGTAACTGTAGCTTCATAAAAAGAGTTTGGCAATGATTCTTCTGTTTCTATATTGTGAAATACATTAAGGAATATAGGTATTAGCTCTTCCTGGAAGTTCTGGTAGAATTCTGCATTGAAAACATCTGGTCCTGGGCTTTTTTTGGTAGGGAGATTTTTGATAACAGCTTCTATTTTTTCATGGCTGACATGTCTATTTAGATTGTTTACCTGGTCTTGGTTCAACTTTGGTATATGGTACTTATCTAAAAAAATGTCCATTTCTTTTACATTTTCCAACTTTGTGGCTTATAAACATTCGTAGTAAGATCTAATGATTCTCTGAATATCCTCTGTGTCTGTGGTTATGTCTCCCTTTTCATTTCTGATCTTATTAATTTGCATGTTCTCTCCCTGCCATTTGATTAATTTGGATAGGGGTTTGTCAATCTTGTTGATTTTCTCCAAGAACCAGCTTTTTGATTCATTGATTCTTTGGATTGTTTTCTGTGTTTCTATTTTGTTGATTTCAGCCTTCAGTTTGATTATTTTCAGTCTTCTACTCCTCCTGGGTGAATCAGCTTCTTTTTTTTCTAGAGCTTTCAAGTGTTTGGACAAGCAAGCAAGTCCAATGTGTGCTTTCTCCGTTTTCTTTAATTGGGCACTTAGTGCTATGAACTTTCCTCTTAGCACTGCTTTCATAGTGTCCCATAGGTTTGAGTATGTTGTGTCTTTATTTTCATTAAATTCAAGGAAGACTTTCATTTCTTTCTTTATTTCTTCCTTGACCCAGGGGTGATTCAGTAGTTGACTGTTCAACTTCCATGAGTTTGCTGGCTTCTTGGGGGTAGCACTGTTGTTGAATTCTAACTTTTATCCATGGTAGTCTGACAAGACACAGGTGTCTACTAATTTTTTTGTATCTGTGGAAGTTTGCTTTGTTACCCAGTATGTGGTCAATTTTCGAGAAGGTTCCATGAGCTGCAGAGAAGAAGGTATATTCTTTCCTATTTGGTTGGAATGTTCTATAGATGTCTGTTAAGTCCATTTGATTCAATACCTCCAATAATTCTCTTATTTCTCTGTTAGGTTTCTGTCTGATTGACCTGTCCATTGGTGAGAGAGGAGTGTTGAAGTCTCCTACTATTAGTCTCTGTGGTTTGATGACTGCCTTGAGTTCTAGAAGTGTTTCTTTTACATAAGTAAGAGGCTTTATATTAGGGGCATAGATATTCAGGATTGAGACTTCCTCCTGATGAGTTGTTCCTGTTATGAGTATAAAATGTCCAAATCCATCTCTTCTGATTGATATTAGTTTGAAGTCAATTTTGTTGGAAATTAGAAAGGCCACACCTGCTTGTTTTTTAGGTCCATTTGCTTGAAATACCTTTTCCCAACCCTTTACTCTGAGTAGATGTCTGTCTTTGTGGTGGAGTTGGGTTTCTTATAAACAGCAGAATGTTGGATCCTGTTTTCGTATCCAATCTCTTAGTCTGTGTCTTTTTATAGGTGAATTGAGTCCATTAATATTAAGTGATATTAATGACCAGTGGTTGTTGACTCCGGTTATTATTATTTTTTGTTTGTTTGTTTAATAGAGTTTGTATATGTCCCTTCTTTGAGTTAAGCTCGTGCAGGGTTGCTAGATGTCTGAGTTATTGTAGGCAGTGTTGGCAATGTTGGATTCCTTGGGTTGCGATTTTCCTTCTATTACTTTCTGTAAGGCTGGGTTTGTGGCTACGAATTGTTTAAATTTGTTCTTATCCTGGAATATTTTGTTTTCTCCATTGATAGTGAATGATAGCTTGGCTGGGTATAGTAGTCTGGGTTTGCATCCATGGTCTCTTAGTTTCTGCAGTACCTCTATCCAGGACCTTCTGGCTTTCATGGTTTCCATAGAGAAGTCCGGTGTAAGTCTGATAGGTTTATCTTTATAAGTTACTTGACCTTTTTCCTTTGCAGCTCTTAATATTCTTTCTTTAATCTGTATGTTTTGTGTTTTGATTATTATATGGCGAGGGGATTTTTTTTTGATCAAGTCTATTCGGTGTTCTGTATGCTTCTTGAACTTTCATAGGAATATCATTCTTTAGGTTGGGAAAGTTTTCTTCTATAATTTTGTTGAATATATTTTCTGGGCCTTTGATCTGCAATTCTTCTCCTTCTTCAATCCCTATTATTCTTAGATTTGGTTTTTTAATTGTGTCCCAGATTTCTTGAATGTTTTGTGATGAGAATTTGTTGGATTTGCTGTTTTCTTTGATCAGAGTATTTATTTTCTCTATGGTATCTTCAGACTCTGAGATTCATTCTTCCATCTCTTGCATCCTATTGGTTATGCTTGATTCTGTAGTCTCTGTTTGTTTACCTAGATTTTCCATATCCAGCCGGCCCTCGTTTTGTGTTTTCTTCATTGCCTCCATTTCAGTTTTCAATTCTTGAACTGTTCCCATTACCTGTTTGATTGTTTTTTCTTGGTTTCCCAGTGTATCATTCATGGATTTACTCATTTCTTCGAACTTTTTGTTATACTTCTCATCCATTTCTTTACTCATTTCTTCAACCTTTTTATTGTACTTCTCATCCAGTTCTTTAAGAGAGTTATTCATATCCTGTTTAAGGGACTCTATTGCTTTCATAATGGCACTTTTTTCCACTTCTTCTGAATTAAGAAGTTCAAGTCCTTCTATTGTAGGATCGTTGGGATCTGGTGTTTTCATGTTGTTTTTTAGATTGTTGGAGGAGTTCTTGCCTTGGCGTCTGCCCATCTCTTCCTTCAAATGCTCTCTATTGGATCATCTGGTACCGGGTTAGGTTCCCTTGAAGGGCAGGGACTTCACTGACAGAAGGCCTACCTTTCCTCAGGCAGTCTATTGAAACACAGGCACTCCCTCCTGCCGGGTTGCACTCACAGCCCAGGCCCAGTGTGCAAGGGAGCTGCTCTGGGGAGATCTTGTGGCCCCAGGGGGAAGGGGGAAGAGAGGAAGGTGTACCTGGATAAAGGCTGGGATGGGATTCAGGAGAACTCAGCAGGGTGGAGCCACTACTGCAGGGTGACCAGAAAGTCGAGGGGGTCAGGGAAAGTCTGAATTCCTCCTTGCAGAAGCCCCCTGGCCAGGAGCAAACTCACCCCTCCTCCAATGGATGTCTGCTAGAAGTTCACTGCTTCTTGCTGGCCAGGAATGTGGCTGAGCTGACACAGGGCCCGCCTGTCCTCAGGCAGGCTATCAAAGCACAGGAACTGCCCCTGCCGGGCTGTGCCCACAGCCCAGGCCCAGTGTGCAAGGGAGCTGCTCTGGGGAGATCTTGTGGCCCCAGGGGGAAGGGGGAAGAGAGGAAGGTGTCTTGCTGAAGTTTTTAAATGCATTTTTTTCTGTTTTTGAGCATGAACCAATAGTGACTGGGTTCAGAATGTACTTGAATGAACTAACAACCTCTCAGAAAAGATCATGTATTTGAACAAGTTTCTCTTCTTAGTGGTATTCTTTCAATTTCCTGTGAATCTTTGGTAGGAGAAGCCTTGCTAGATAAAATTCCTCATTGTATGTGATCAGTTTCAATCCTTCAAGTAATTTCCTGTAATTTATATCCCCTGTGTTGTGCTTGACATTAATCAGCCAACTTGCTACTTATACTGAAATGCTTTTTCCTTCACTATAGGTTTGTTCTCTAAATCACATAAGATGTAGCAGAAACAGTTGCTATTTAGTGCTAAGGGGTTTGGTAACCTGCTGTATTAATTGTTTTGTGGGCTTATCTAAGTAGTCCTTGCTGTGTGGCTCCAAATTCCTCAAGGAAGTGGGAGACATCATTTCTGTCTCTATTTGCTTTTATGTTGTTGTATGATGTCCCTGGAATGTAGCATTTTTTCATGTCAAGTATAAGCTGCTGTGCTTTGCTTCATGCTTATCTTGAATTTAAAAATTTGACAGAGGGTGTCACTCTGATTTCCAGGGTGCCATGTATTCATGACATTAATACTGCTTGAGTATTCTGAGTCATTAATTGCAGTTGCATGAAATTCTTCCTGCTTGTTAGGCTTGCTTAGATTTTTTAAAATGAGTATGACTATTTTATATGTCTGCATGGATGTGCGCCAAATGGGTACCTGGTCATCAGAGTGATCAAAGGGTCTCATAAATCCTGACCATGGAAAAATGGAAAGTTGTGATACCATGTAAGTACTGGCAAATGTGTTCACCTCCATGCAATACTAGCAAGAGTTCTGTATTATTCTTCCCTCTCTCTAGCTATGTGTTGGTTATTCATGACCAACGTTTATATTTCTATTGTTTTCATCTGTTCATCTGTAACTTTTTTTAAACAGACAGTTCTTTTTTCTACAGAATATTCCTGGTATTGCAGTTTATATTAGAGGACTTTAGGGATCTGAAAGATGAATACAGACCTGGAGTGAGAACAACCGTTTGTAGGAACTTCAGCAAAAACCTTTCAGTTTTTCTGTCCCATTGTTTGTTACATTGAGATTTGCAATGGAGACAGGGTCTTAATGTGTACAGCCACCTCTCCTGGACCTGATTGCATAGACTTGACTGACATTCAACTCAGAGACAAATATACCCACCTCTGTTTTGTGAGTGTTGTGGTTAAAGGCACAATACATCAATACACACAGCTTGTTCATCTTTTTTTCCTTTCTCAGTCAGTCATTTTTCAGACACTTTTCTCATGCACACTATGTATTGTTGATCTTTTTCCTTGTCTCTCCCTGTTAACAGACATTGCTCTTATGAGGCAAAATCGCATTCAAAGTGTAGAGGAATGACAGAATTTACTCTCCTTTTCCATTTTCTTCTAAAGTGACTACCTATGTCATGGAATAAGAATGAGGGACACCAGAATCATACAACTATACTGTCAAAGAAGAATGCATTTCCAATGCATGCTTACATTGTACAAATGTATGGTATATTTTAGAAGGCAGTGACCTATGATGATGTCCTTATCAACTTCACTCAGGAAGAGCGGGATTTGCTGAATCCTTCCCAGAAGAATCTCTACAAAGATGTGATGCTGGAGACCTACAGGAACTATAGTTAAAAATGAATTTACTTCATATTTAAAAATAGGGAGACAACTTTTTTTTGGTTTATGATGTTGTTCTGTAATTTGATTTAGAAAGAAGAATGAAGTGAATAATGCGGTCATAGTTCTTATGTTCACTTCAGATAATAAGCTAAATGTTGCATAATGTTAAATAATATAACATACATATTCTGGTCCTGTATTTTAGGATGCATTTGGGAAGACCATAACACTGAAGAACATTGGCAAGGTTCTAGAAGGCATGCAAGGTAATTTTCTTGTGCAAGTTGATAACAGTGTGCCTCTGATGAGTTTCTAATGTGTCCTGGAACATTAGTGAAAAGCAACAGTGTAAATAAGCACAGCTTTAAGTGCATTGATGGTTATTAAATTCTCACAAATCCATATACCTAAATTCCATGTATATGAATTGCATTTTCAAGACAGTCACTTAAGAAAAAGTCAAGGAAGCAATGCCTAAACAGATATTACCATTTGAGTTATAGCACCATGACAGCTATATTATAGATCTGCCAGTCATTTATTTCTTGCTTCTCATGATGCAAAATGTATACACATTTCAGTGATGATAGGTATATCTGCAAAACTTTCTCCTAAATCAACAGCCCATGGTAAATCTTATATTATTCATATACTTTTTGGGATTGTGCTAAGTTTAGTTAAAGCAGCATTAGAGTCAAGGGTCAAGGGGCAGTTGTTGTGGAGAAACCTTAATATCTATACCTCAATTCTGCGAGGAACAGCAAGTCAAATCATAAGAATTCAATGTGGAAATATTTCATTCACAGTTATTCCTTACTATATGTATCATGTGACTCTTGATGCAAGCATATGAGCAAAGGGATATGGAAAGATTTCACACACCTCTTATTTATGAACAATTAGAAGATAACCAGTAGTTCCCATGTAGAGTATACTTGCTGAATTTGATTCAAGAATACAAGTAACTGGTTTTCTACCATCACAATTAATACATCAAAAAACTCACATTACAAAAAATCCCCATGATTTGTGCAAATTCATCTGTGTCTCTTAGTTCACTTAGCAAGTGTAATATGATTCACAGTATAGTATAATTTATCAATGCAGTAAAAATGGTAAAGCTCTCAGTGTATCCAGTTCTCTTCAAAATTGTGCAAAATGTCATATAAAAATGTTTCTGTAAAGGTGAAAAGGTAAACCATGAAACAAAGAGATTTACAATCACACATATTTTTCCAGATGCAAAATGACCCCTAATGAAAGAATGAAACATTATTTTAAACAAAGTTATAAAATCTTAATAATTGATTTCTCTTTACAATTGGAACAAATTATGAAATTAATTCATATAGATATGACATTCAACTGTGTATTGAATATGGTAAAGCTTTTACATGTGCCAATTATCCTTGCAGGATTGAAAGAAATCTAACTGGAGAGAAACATTCAGTATATATTCACTCTGCAAAAGCCTGGTCTTATGACACTCACCTTCTTAGGAATGGATATGCACATTTTGGAGAACAACAATATGAAATTAAGCAATGGGGAAAAGTCTTTGCTTATCACAGTGATCTTCAAATGCCTAAAAGAAAACACAGTGGACAGAAACCCTGTGAATACAGTCAAGGTGATAAAGACATTTTTCTTTATGAGACTCATCAAATTTATAAAAGAACACATATTGGAGGGATACTGTATGAATATAATCTTTGTGGTAGAGTCTTTGCTGATCACAGTAGTCTATGAAACCACAAAAGAACACTTGCTGGAGAGAAAACCTATGAATGTAATCAGTGTGGTCTTTGCCAGGCACAGTTATCTTCAAAGACATAAAAGATCACATACTGGAGAGAAACCCTATGAATGTAATCAGTGTGGTAAGGCCTTTGCCCAACATATTCATCTTCAAAATCATAAAAGAACACATACTGGAGAGAAACCCTGTCAATGTAACTAGTGTGGTAAGGTCTTTGTCAGGCACAATTATCTTCAAAGACATTAAAGATCACATACTGGAGAGAAACCCTATGAATGTCATCAGTGTGGTAAGGCATTTGTTTGAAAAAGTAGTCTTCAAAAGCATAAAAGAACACATACTGGTGAGAAGCCCTATTAATGTAATCAGTGTGGTAAGGCCTTTGCCCAACATAGTCATCTTCAAAATCATAAAAGAACACATACTGTATTACATAGGGTTCTATGAATGTAATCAGTGTGGTAAGACCTTTGCATATCACAATAGTCTTAAAAGGCATAAAAGAACACTTGCTTGAGAGGACCAGTATGAATAAAATTAGTGTGGTAAAGTCTTTTCATATCTTATTCATCTCCAAATGCATTAAAGAATTCATACTGTAGAGAAACTCGTGAATGTAATCTGTGTGCTAGATTCTTTGTCTCAATAATCTCCAAATACATAAAATAAACCATCTTGGAGAGAAACTGCATATATTTAATAAGTGTAGTCTTCAAAAACATGTGAAAAGTCATACTGTAGTGAAACTCTTAAATGAATTCAGTGTGGTAACATTTTATACAGGAGTAAAACATTTTGTGTGCAATCAATTTGATAAAGGTTTTCCATAATACAGAATTCTTTGGGTACCTGAAGGAGATACTGAGAGCTTCTTATTTTGAATTATTTTTTAAGATCTTAAGCCATCACCCTTATAGTCAATTAATCAAAAGTATTTACTCTGTAGAAAAAAATTATAGTGTAAACAATCCATTCAAGAATTATGATACCTGCTTTTATTTTGTTTGCACTAGCAAACTAATGGACAAACCTAATTTAAGAATTTATGAAGTCCTATGAGTAAGAGAGAGAGCAAATCAATGAATCACAACCTGTTCCTCAAATGAGATCCAAAGGAATACACCTTGTCCCTGAATCCAGAACTAGTGAACAAAACAACATAGCCCTAAAAACAGAGACAAAAGGTTATAAAATGCCAGTGATAGAAACCCACTTTGGTTCTCAAACAAGAGCCCAAGGAAAAAACTCTACCATTGTATCTGTGAGCACAAAATCAACCAATCCCTGAGCACAAAAGCCACTCTATCTCTGATCATGTTCAAGCTCAGGGATTGAAATCCAACCGGTTCCCACCTTCAAAATCTCCTTAGAAGTACTCTAGCATTATAAAGTCCTATATAAGCTGTATGGTCATTGAGTAGGCCTCTGCCCCTTTCCAGCCTTGCACATGATGTCACAATCCTGGATTCTTCCCTACCAAATAAATCTCTTGACTGAGATTTTTGAAGACCTTCTTTCACTGGAGTGGATCAGAAAATCCCTAGTGGAGTTGAAACAAGATACAATTGATACCTCTGCTCAGATATTCAGCCAAGAAGAGCACAGAAGCAGTGGACACCTCTTATGGGATCATCACTTAGGAGAGTGGAGCAAATGTATGGAATAAGTAATAAAGGTGTAAATATTTATGGATGTGTACTGGATGTGTATTTTCATTTATCTGCTATAGATATTATAAAGTAGGCTAATCAGCAATCAGTTGTGTATATCATACCATAGCTTGACGTTCTATAGGGATCAAGGTTAAGTTTCTAGCCTTGCACAAAACAGTCCTTTTCACTGAGCCATATGACTGTATTTAAAGTAATATTACATGAGTAAATTATTGTCTTCTGATGTGAGAGTTCCCTTTGTATGCCCGCCAGTGGGATATGAACAGGTGATCCCTGTAAAACCTAGCGATGGAAAAGAAATGGAGGGGCAAGAGACATGAAAAATGAAGGCAAGACTGGATTTCTCATCAAACCATCGAGTTTATTATTTTCTCAGAAGCTGTTATATAGCAAACGGGCAAGGGGGCGGGGAGGTTTATCAGGTCTGCTGGAATTCAGGCCTGGAGACATCCCTAGCTGATAAGTAAATACTGACTTCTTTTGGAATCTAAAGTGATTTTCTTGACCTAAGGTCTCATTTGTCATCCTGATGACCTCCAACTCTTCATACTACTTAGTGATAGTATCACAGGCACATGCCACTGCACCAAGTTAGTCAAGTGTCCTTGGTGGTTCACAGAAAGCATTTTTGTAGATTACTTCATATAACAATTGAACCCATAACGTTTCAGTTTCCTTCATTCTATGGGTACTTATTGAGTTCTTACTCTGTGTCATCTTCAATGACAACTGAATCAATTTGAAGCCATGTGTTTACCATCTCCATAACAAATGGTTGAA
The DNA here is from genome assembly GCF_982192425.1 of Myodes glareolus. Taxonomy (NCBI): domain Eukaryota; kingdom Metazoa; phylum Chordata; class Mammalia; order Rodentia; family Cricetidae; genus Myodes; species Myodes glareolus. The sequence continues at coordinate 30,672,830 of NC_142052.1, read as the reverse complement.
TGCATGCCACAAGAGATTACTGCTTGCTTAACTTCTTTTAAATCTTTTATACGTATGTTTCCATTTGCATTCTTTGTATCCATTTTGGTATTGAGTATTTGCTGACTTTTCAGAGGCAATAACAGGATAAGTAGTCAAAACACTTGGGGAGTCATTTCTGACTCTGAGAATTACTGGTGATGCTAAATCCTCTGCCTGTATATCCTCTCTTTGTTCTGATAAGTTCCTCAGTCTTTTTAACATTGTTTTTTTTAAAAAAATATTTCTTATGATTTATTTAACTTTATTTTATGTGCATTGGTGCAAAGGTGTCAGACCTCCTGGAATTGGATCTTCAGACAGTTGTGAGCTGCCACGTGGGTGCTGGGAATTGAACCCGGGTCCATCTAGAAGGGCAGTCAGTGCTCTTAACCACTGAGCCATCTCTCCGGCCCCTAACATTGTCTTTTATATAGCCTGCATTTTTTGACCTGTGAATAATTTTAATGATTTCATCGAATCAATTAATTTCTGGTTCTTGTTCTGCATGTGTGATTCCAAGATTTTAAAATTTTTCAATTAGTGATATCTTCTCATCCTTAAATAGGTGGTATGTAGATTACCTTCCTGAAGGGATGTTTTATCTGCTAGATTATCATGACATTATAACAGAATTTGATTGTCATTTCAACAGTATGAAACCTTTCGGTTAATCTCTCAGTACCTTTTGGAAGGTTTCATAACACATGTGCCATGGATTGAATTTTCCCTCTCAAATTAAAGTCTTCACCTTCAATTGTATGAATCCTTTCAGCTAAAGTCTGTATTCTTTCTAAAGGTTTCACATTCTTGACCACATTACCGAACCATTTCTTTAAGAATATAATAAGAAAATCAAAACTATTAGCCACTATGATCACAAAAATATATGTAGAGGGTAGCTCATGTAGCCCTTGTAGAATTTCATCCATAGTAGAAAAAATGTTAAATTCATGCGTGCAGATATTGTCTGTCATTACTTTGAAGTTGGTTTACAATTTTCAAATTTATTTATTTATTAATCAAATTAACTTACCTCCATTATAACTTACAGAAAATTCTTATAGGTGTAATAATCTTGATTGACCAGCAGGTGTCAAATTTGCAGCAAGAAAGAAGATCCTAGATCAGTACCTGAACTGCCTGAGACTTAGAAATACTAATAAAGTTAGTTACTTACTTAAGAACAGTACATCCTCACACAGAGTTTAGAATTGTGCATAATATCAAGGAAAACAGAACTTGCAGGTAGTTATAAGCTGCGAGGTTACTGGCTGAAACTCAGGCTATGGATTAGAAGATCCAAACTGGGAATGTAAGCTGAAGCAGCCCCTGGTTTGAGAGTCTCAGCTCAGCCTGATCAGAACAGGACTGGCAGAAGCTAGAGAAGTCACAGAGGACTTCCAGCAAAAATCCATAGGCAGGAGAAGTCAGCTGCTTAGTAGGGAAGACCAAGTCACATGGGCATGGGTGCCAGGAAACTCTCAATTTGCCACATAGCAGGTCAGCCAAATGGTGCACAACTGTGTATCAAAGAGATAGTTTATTTGCAGAGGGGTACTTCAGCTGCATGTGATGGGAGAAGACTGCATTAGGGTTCTGGACAGGACCCAGCAATGGCTTGGACTCTGGTCACTTGGTCACCAATTTGTGATTGTACAAAGAGTTCCTCACCAGTCTAGAATAGAGTATAACAAAGGTTTATTAATCTGTGAATGAACTCACAGAAAGAGTAGTAATCCACAGTACTCTGTCAGCATTGGGAACTAGAAATGAATCTAGCAGCCAAGAGGCCTGAAAATGCTTTTCATCTGCATTTATGGTACATGACACTATGCCCAAGGTTGGCTGCTGTCTAAAAGGCTATTGGCTGAAGGAGTTCCCACAACACAAGCTACCCCTGGCACACTTGTTTTTGTACCACAGTGGATGGTGATAACATTTCTACCCAGTCAAGAATCTCCTGAATCTCAGTCTTCCCTCTTGCTCACCCACTTATATGATGCCAAATAGTATAGGTTAATCACATATATTTTCATCAACTCTGTCAATATTTCCTACTTTTCTTTCCAACCATCTGCCTCTGTCTTCTCACATTGCTGGACTTGAATGACCAGCTTTATTACTTCTGCCCTACCAGATCCCATCTACTCTGTAGCAAGATTTCCCCTGACTTCTTTAAAACAATACCATGATTTCTTTGGTGCAATCTTATATTTCTTTAGAAATATCTAACAGTATTAAAAAGGAGAAGAGAAGAGTAGTTTTCTTTGTGCAGAGTGGAAGCAACTGTTAGCATCTCACCACAATTTTCCAGAATTTTCTACAGACTTAATCATTTGGGAGAAATAATTTATAAAATTAGATTAGGACAGAAGTAAATGCAATGTTTGATGATCTGCCCTTTTCCCCCGCCCACTGATTATGTCATCATATTATCCTATAATCCAATATTTCTTTTAAAATATTTTCTTACGTCTGTTGAAAATCATCATTGAATGACAGAGAAAGTTATTTAAACATTCTTTTCAAATTGCACGTCAAATTTTCATTACTTTTTGTAATATGGATTGACATATTAAATATATGTACAATAAATAATGCTTGCACATATTAATCATTAATGGAACCATATTTTCATTTTTTCTATGTGTGTGTGTGCACATGCATGTGTGTGTATCTGAATGTATTTCATGTATTCCAGACTGATCTCATCCTTACTTTGTGCTTGTGGAATTTCTTTAACTTCTAATCTCTCCACCTTTGTCTCCTAAGTACGAGAATCATAGGTATGCACCAACATGCTACATGTGCCCTTTATTTGTTCTTAAACTAGATTTCTAGTGATGGCAGGGAAGGATTAAAAGACCTGACATGCTAAGGTCTTCTATTCATATCCCAATTACAGTATAAGATGTTTATATTGATTTATTACTCCTCCCACTTCTTAGTTAACAATAGGCACATGATCAAGAAAAGAAGATTCACTAAGTGTGTAAGGGTAGATGGTATAATATCAGAGACTAAATAAAAATAGCATCGCCAGACTGCTGCCAGCGCCGAATCATGCATGCACGAGCAGTGGTAATTTCCCCTCGGGACTCTGTGTATCAACTACAGTGGGGGACATATAGTCCAGCATTGCTACAAATCCTTTGGGAGAACTCTACTTAGGAACCACCACTTGGGTAAAATTAAATCCTTAGCTATACAACAGAAAACTATTTTCAGCAGAATTCAAAGGCTTAGAGGAAAAAAGTGTGCATAACTAAGATAGATACTGAATAGTGAGAAACACTGTACTTAGGTGTCCTTACAATAGAGACAAAAATATTTGTCACATAGTTTAATGGATGTAATTCATACTTGGGTATAGTGGTATATGCCTTTAATCCCAGCAGTTTGAGGCATCTGTCTCTGGTGGCAGCTACATGAATTCTCCTCTGACACCGTCTAAACTTTCTATATATTAATTCATTAACCAATAAAAGCAACAATATATAGAAGGACTTCCCACAAAGACAGGCAGACACTAATCTATATAGTTCCAGACTAGCAAAGGGCTACATAAGATTTTGTCTTAAAAAAACAAGAAATAAAATCAAATAATGTAATTCATAAAACTTAAAGATTTAGTACAAATTGAAAGTAGAAGAAATTAAATTTAAAAGCTATTTACTTTATTTTATGTATATTAATATTTGCCTGCTTATCTATATGTGCACCATATTTTTTTAAACTTTTTTTCCGATTATTGATAGCAATCTAGTATCGATCTAGTATCGATTTAGCATCGATTGCTGAACAGAGCACTAAACGGGACTCAAACCCGGGTCCTCTGCCAGAGTGTTAGGCGCTCTTAGCCACTGAGCCATGGCTCAAGCTGCTGGGTATGTGCACCATATGTATGCAGTGTCCATGGAGGCCAAAAGAGGGCTTTGGGTCACCTGGATCTATGTTGTGATCTGCTATGTGGGTGTGAATCCTCTGCAGAACAGTAAATGCTCTTAACTGCTGAGTCATCCTTCCAGGTTTTATTCCTCATCCTCAAGTATTTCCTTTATAAATGAAATTGTAAGGTATATTATTTAGATCTAGAGGTGAGTATGGTATGCTAGCACAGTTAAATGCAATACATAGACATTCTGGCCCTAATTAAAGAGAGTTGTTGTTTATTTTGTGGTTAGGTTGTTACTCATTTATTTTCCCCCCTGCAACAGGGTTTTTCTGTGTAACCACTCTGGCTGTCCTGAAACTTTCTTTGGAGACCAGTCTGGCCTCAAACTCATAGAGGGCCTCCTGCCTCTCCCTCCTAATGTGGGGATTGGAGGAAAACAACCCTATTGCCCATCTTGAGTTCTTGATCATTTTGAAATTTTTCTTTGAGATATCTTTAGAATGATCCATACCACATCTGCAGAAAATCCGTGTTTTATCACTTGTGTTGAAGTTTCTTGGTTCTTAGGGAGGAAAATATACCAACTAGACCCCAGGGGGAGCAGCTTCTAGTCTTTGCTCTGCTCCTTTATTTCCTTGCTCTTTCTAGCTTGCCTCTCTGAGAGTCCCCGTGGACAGGACAGACCCAAAAGGGCAGACAGAGTCCTTTTGAGGAGCTGTGGTGGCCTGGAGTCAGCTAGCAGGAGTGCCACACTGATGTTTTGCATTCAAAACACGGACTGCACCTCAAGCAGCTTCTGTCCCAAGCAGCAATTGCAACTCCACATTTACGAGCAGCAGTTTGTCCTATGGGATACAGCAATGAAGGAATTCTGTTCCCATAGGCACTGGCCTCAGACTCACAGAGATATGAGATAGGGAATCCTAACAAGAGACTCAGAAAATCTATATCTAAATCTCTATCCTTCTATGGAAGTCGGGATTTAAATATTTAGGTAAATTCCTGCTAGCTCAGAGAGGTTGAATAGTGAGATCCTAATGTGTTCTTATTGCTTGCATTTATGAAAAAAGGTGTGTCCTTCTACTCAGCCTTCACTTAAAAACTCTCACTTCACTTAGTTTCTCCCTACATATTCCTATCAGATGGTTGCTGAGGTAGCCAGTTGCCCAAAGGCTAATTTTATTTATTCAAACAATGTAAAACCTGTTTGCATCATTAAAAAAAGGTTCAAAAAATGTAACACAACTTTACACAGTGAAAATAATATTCCACAACAGCAGACCACTGCTGGAGGTCAGACCTCACTCACTATGGTGTGAATGACATGTAAATAGAGATTGCACTTTTGTTCTTGAATACACAGAGCTGAATAACCACACAAAACTATATTAATTACACTAATTTGTCAACAGCTCAGGCATATTGCTATATAGTTTTTACATCTTAAATTAACGCATTTCTGTTATTTTATATTTTACTGTGAGGCTCGTGGTTTGTTACCTCATATCATGACTCTCGGTGGCTACATGACATCTGCATGGCTCTGCCTACTTTCTGCCTCCAATCAATTTAGTTTTCCAAACTTGCTATATTCTGCCCTGCCATAATCCAAAGAAGATTTTTTATTAAACAATGGTAATAAAACATATTCCTACCATACAGAAGGGAATCCCAAATCAATCATGCCTACAATTGAGGCTTGTGTGCATGGGGAGTGCATATCCTCAGTGTCTCTGAAGCTCCACCTGCTCATAAGCTCTCAGAAAGGGACCCTGGAGGGAGGTTGGGCAGCCACCCAGGATAGATGCAGAGAGCACAATGATAACATGATGACAGCTAGAGCAAGCCCCCCTCAGATGAATCAGGAATACTGAAAGATGCAGTTGTTGTTGGGTGGGGTTGGGCAGGAACCCCAGCTTAATGTTGTTCAGGGTGTTTGCTGTCCTATGACCAGACAGGTCTGGGTTCTTGTGCTTTTTAACAGACCCAACTTCAACTTCTGCTGACATCTCCCAGAGGTCTAAGTCTTGCTTAAACTGTAAGAAATTTATCCAGCTCTGTTCATGTTTGGGGAGAACATCATGCTATCATGAATGTCCCTACATATTCATGCTCATAAATGTACTACATAAAGGTATTCAAGTTCTGGAATTGAGCCAGACTAGATACTTGAAGAGTAGGATTTGTGCCCCCTGCTCTTGCTATACTATTAGAAACCAAAAGGTAGAATAAAGACAGCAAACTCCACTGGATCAGATACAGGGGAGTAACCACTGAGTGAGTGAGCCAGAGCCAGAGATCACTGAGTGTCGAGACATAAATCTGGGACTTTCAAGGGAGTATACCTAAGCCAGGAACCCCACAGGTCTGGGCATGAGTCTAGGACCCCCAAGGAAATAGGCCTGAGCCAAGACCTCTGCCAGTCTGGGCATGAATCTGGGGCCTCCAATGAGTAGACAGGAAACAGATCTCTCTGGGGCTGAGCATGAGTCTGGTACCTCAGAGGGAAAAATCCTGACCCAGGACCTCTGTGAGTTCAGAAATTGGTCTGGGACTTCAAAGGGAATAGACAGGAAACTGAAACTTCTGCAGGTGCAAGCATGAATCTGGGATGTCTTAGGGAGTAAGCCAGAGCCAAGTCTTCTGCGGTTCTGGGCACACATGAGCCTGGGAACTCTGAGGTAATAGACTGGAGCCAAAGACCTTTGCAGGACCCACTCTAGGTCAGGGACTTCTGCAAAAGGGGATGCAGACCCGAATTTACAGAAACAGGTTAAAGCTGGTAACCTAAGCCAAAGTAGTCCTGAGACAACAAACTCCAAGGGAGCAGAGCAAAGCCCAGGAATGCTGAGCTATCTCCAGGAACACAGGGTAACCCATGGGGTAACTAGAACTGTGGTACTGACTGTACCATGAGCAACAACCATTTGAGCTTTGGATTCAAGGGCACCTAGAAGATTAATCAACTGAATCTCAGACAGCCCAAACCACACCTATTAGAGAAATAAAAGAGTAGAAGAGATAAGAACACAAGCAACACCACAAATAGCAATAAACACCAAGAAAACCTAAAGAACAGCAAGACTTGAACAACCAAATATAGATGAAGCAGAAGAAAATGATCTAAAAATAACTTCAAAGGGATGTATGAAACTCGTAAGAGGAAATGAAAACTTCCCTCAAAGAAATGGAGGAAAAGACAAACAAAAAATGAAAGATATCATCAAATTCCTTAAAAAAAACAAGCAAAAGCAATCAAACATATGAAAGAAACTATTTAAGACTTGAAAACTGAAATAGAGACAATAAAAAAACAAGCTGTGGGAATTATAGAAAAATAAATTATGAGAAAATCATCAGGAACCACAAACGCAATCATGAACAACAGAATATGAAAGATGGAAGAGAGACTATCAAGCATTGAAGATTCAATGGAGGAAATAAACTCATCAGTTGAAGAAAACATTAAATGTAACAAAAGGTTAACCCAAAATATCCAGGAAATATGGGACACCATGAAAAGGCCAAATCTAAGAATAATAGGAATAGAAGGAGAAGAAGGTAACTCAAAAGCACAGAAAATATATTTAAAAAAGTTATAAAAGAAAACTTTCCTAACCTAAAGAAAGATATGCCAATGAAGATACAGGAAGCTTACAGAACACCAAATAGACTGGATCTATTAAAAAGTCCCCTCACCACATAATAATCAAAATACTGAACATACAGAGTAAAGAAAGAATATTAAGAGCAGCAAAGGAAAAGGGCCAAGTACCATATAAAGATAGTCCTATCAGAATTACACCTGACTTCTCATTGGATAAAATGAAAGCCAGAAGGTCATGGTCAAGCATTATGCAGACATTAAGAGACCACAGATGTCCTCCCAGACTACTATACCCAACAAAACTTTCAATAACCATAGAAGGACAAAACAAAATATTCCATAACAAAATTAGATTTAACAAGTACCTTATCACAAGCTCAACCCTACACAAAATACTAGAATGAAAACTCCAACCAAAGGAAGTTGGCTTCACTAACAAATACACAGACAATTGATGATCTCATAGCAGTAAATCCCAAAGAAGTGAAAAATGCAGAAATTAACATCACCGACAATGAATACTAAATTAACAGGAGATAGCATTCACTGGTCATATTAATATCCTTTAATGTAAATGGACTGAACTCACCCATAAAAAGACACAGGCTAACAGACTGGATACAAATACAGAATCCATCCTTCTTCTGCACACAAGAAACACATCAACACATCTCAACCTCAAAGACAGACATTGTCTCAGAATAAAAGGATGGGAAGACGTATTCCAATCAAATGAACCTACAGAACAAGTGGGTGTAGCTATCCTCATATCTAAAAAAATGGACTTCAAGCTAAAGTCAATCAAAAGAGACAAAGAAGGTCATTTCACATTAGTCACAGGAAAAATCCGTCAAGAGAAATCTCATTACTGAACATCTAAGCCCCAAATACAAGAGCAGTGATATGTAAATGAAACACTTCTAAAGCTTAAAACATAAACTAAACCCCACACACTAATAGTGGAAAACTTTAACATTCCCCCCTGACCACCTGGCAGGTCAGTCAAATAAAAAATGAACAGAGAAATAAGGAAACTAACAGATATTATGACTCAAATGAACTTAACAGACATCTATAGAATATTCCATTCAAACAGAAAAGAATATACTTTCTTCTCAGCACCAGATGGAACCTACTCAAAAACTGACCACATATGTGGTAACAAAGCAAACCTTAACAAATATAAAAATATTGGAATACCCCAATGTACCTTGTCAGATCATCATGGTTTAAAACTAGAAGTCAACAACAATACTAATTCCAGAAAACCCACGAATAGATGGAAATTAAGCAATGCCAACCTGAAACATCAATGGGTCAAGGAAGAAATAAAGAGAGACTTCCTAAAATACAATGAAAATGACCATGCAACATATCCAAATTTATGAGAGACAAAGCAATGTTAGGAGGAAAATTTATAGCACTAAATGCCTACATAAAGAAGCTGGAAAAATCCCATACTAGGTAATTAACTGCACATTTAAAAAACTTGGAACAAAAAGAAGAAAACTTAGGAAATCTAGATGGCATTAATAATCAAATTGAGAGCTGAAATCAACAGAATAGAAACAAAGAAAACAATACAAATAATCAACAAAACAAAGAGTAGGTTCTTTTAGAAAATCAACAAAATAAACCAACCTTTATCCATATTAATGAAAAGGCAGAGAGAGAATATGCAAACTAAGGAAATCAGAAATGAAAAGGAGGACATAAGAACAAACATGGAGGAAATACAGAGAATCATCAGGTCATATTTCAAAAACTTGTACTTTACAAAATTGGAAAACTTAAAGGAAATAGACAACTTTCTGAATAAATATCACTTACCAAATTAAATCAGGACCAGATAAGCAAATTCCACAGACCTATAACTGCTGAAGAAATAGAAACACTCATGAAAAGTCTCACAACCAAAAATGCCCAGGACCAGATGGTTTCAGCTCAGAATTCTACAAGACTTTCAAAGAAGAACTAAGACCAAAACTCCTCAAATTATTCCACTCAAAAGAAACAGAAGGAAAATGGCCAAATTCTTTTATGGGGCTATAGTTACCCTGATACTCAAACCACAGAAAGACATTATAAGGAAAGAGAATTGAAAACCAATCTTACTCATGAACATTGATGCAAAAATACTAAATAAAACACTTGCAAAATCAAATCCAATAATACATCACAACCATCATCCACCATGATAAAGTCGGCTTCATCCCAGAGATGCAACATATGAAAATATGTCAACATAATCCACAATATAAACAAACTGAAAAATAAAAACCATATGATCATCTCATTAGATGTCTAAAAAGCTTTAGACAAAATACAGTATCCCTTCATGATAATAGTCTTGGATAGAACAGGGATACAAGAAATATACCTAAACATAATAAAGACAATATACAACAAGTCAACAGCCAACAACAAACTAAATGGAGAGAAACTCCCAGCAATTCCACTGAAATCAAGAACAAAAAAGATTGTCCACTCTCTCCATATCTATTCAATATAGTTCTTGAGGTCCTAGCTAGAGCAATAAGACACCAAAAGGAGATCAAGCAGCAAGTTCTCTGTGGAGCCTTTGGTAAGTCTCAAATGCATCTGGATGTCACAGCCATTAGAGAAGATGGTCTTCTTCTGGGATGAGAGTAGGTGGAACAGCATCAGAGGCACAGAAATAGATGTGGAGCAGATGTTCTAAATGAAAATATTACTTAGAAATTGTATATGGGTATGTATAGGCATGGATACAACCTGCACACTGCCATGAAGGCAGTGTTCCATGCAGGGTCACCAGGTACATAACTGAGCACAGAGGACAGAGGAGGTGCGCCAGGGATGTGTGGTGGTCAGAAAGTTCCCTCAAGATAAACTCCGAGACTTTTGTCCTACTTCTGAGCTAAATGATGCAGAGTTATGCTTGGATACACAGTAGAATGGAATGACAGAGGATGCAGGGTATTGAGAATACAAAAACTTTTAAGGTCAGGCTGGAGAGATGGCTCAGTGGTTAAAAGCATTGCCTGCTCCTCTAAAGGTCCTGAGTTCAATTCCCAGCAACTACATGGTGGCTCACAACCATCTGTAATGAGGTCTGGTGCCCTCTTCTGGCCTGCAGGCATACACACAGACAGAATATTGTATAATAAATAAATAAATATTTAAAAAAAACTTTTAAGGTCTTTTTCAACATGGAAACATGTTCTGTGACTTGGGGACTCCCCATCTTCTGTAGGTTACAGTACATCCATGTGAACAGTGAGGATGATATCCCTAAGAGGGAATATATGGAAGTGTGAATAGGCAGCCTGAAGAATCACAGAGAAAAAGTTGAAGGAGAAATAAAGGTCTTTATTGTAGGACTTCTTAAAACCTTTAAATGGCCAATATTTATTGGTAGCTCTCCAAAAGCACTTCCGAACTTATCTGAACTCACATCCACTTCATCTCTTATCCTGTCACAGAGATGTTACCTGCAAACAGCATTTGAGAGCTGATATCCTGGATCAGAGGTCCTCAAACCTACACACATACTGAATTTATTTTGAAGACTGTCAAAACACAATGTGTTTTCCTTCCAGAGTTTCTGGCTTAGGGCAGATGTGTGCTGTTGCTGCTCTACTGGCACAGGGATGAATGTCTCTAAAGGTTCTGACATTGCCGCAGCCTCTACGCCATGGCTTACGCAGTTCTCACTATCTGGAATGTTCTCATTTATCCATCACTTATAGTAGCTGATTGTCTCTTCAGACTAGTTCTGGTTTCCACACACTCTATGCTTTGTGTCTCAGGAAGGAGGGCAGCTACTGACCTGTAAACCTGTGAGTAGGCACAACCCCAGAGACATAATCTGTTTGGTGCTTTGTATGGGCTACAGCTTTAGAAGATGTCTCCTTTGTGTCTCTACTTCAGAATCAGAAATGATTTTAGAATTAGACAATGTCTATCCTTCTCCAAATCCAAGCATGATTTAAGAGAAAAATTCAGAAATTCTGTCTCATGTCAACAGCCTTCTGGTATGGGACAGAAAGAAGATAGATTTTAAAGGAACATTTTACTTTCCTTCATGCTCATTTTGTCTATAGCTTATCTTTCACAGAATATATGTCTATAGTAATAATGTTTATATTTTCAACAATGATCAGTTTCTAAGAAAAAGACATTTGGGCCCCACAATGTCTCTACCTGGTTGATATAACAGCATGATGCTGATAACACTACTATGAGACCGATTTATTGGTACAAGCTGTCGATATGGTGTACCTTCTTGAAACATTTTGGCCGGAATTCCAAATAAAAACATCAGAACAACCCTTTCGAAAACTCAGAGACCATTTGCAGTTATACAAAACAACAATCTTGAAATTCAACCGTTATTTTCCTTTTATAATATTCCATAGAAAGAATACCCCCACATGACATCTGGAAGCAAATCTAGAAGACTCCATCCCCTTTCCCAAGAAAGTTTGTCTTCATGGTCAGGGACAACATTTAGGAGTTGATTACTACTCATGTAGGGTTGGTGTTGGGTGAAATTTTGTACACACAGAGATCTCAAAAAAGAGGGAAAATTAAATGGGATAATAGGTAGATTACTTACTCACACCAACAATAATAGTGAGAAATAGAATGAATAATTGTGAGCTATTATTTATGAATAGTATACATTGGTATAGACCTTTGTATATTGATACAAGTTCAAATTATATAGAATGTTTCTATTTTTGTTTAGAATATTTGTAACACCTATGCACAGTTATTTTGTCAGATGGTATACATGCATGATTCTACCTCTGTTTAAAACATTTTGTTTGTTGATACAATTTTATATTTATAATATTGCATTACACAATTCTACCTCTGATCAAGATATTTATACATTGTTTACATTTTGAGGTTATTGTCCTGCTTTAATGCTTTAAAGATTGTCTTATATTCTGATATGAAGTTTTATTCTTCAACATTGTATTGAGACTTTGATTGATTGTTCAGGCAGTCAGTTGTCTCTGTTCTACTACACTTTTTGGAAGCTGTTAGACTTCCCTACCTGCCTACTCAAGTAATATTATTGCTCTTCTCATGCCTTTGACGGGGTTGAAGATGAGATAATCATACTTACCATCCTATTACAATCTAGCCAAGCCGTTTCTACTAGAAGACTTAGACTCCTTAGAATAGAATGTTTATAAAAACATTAGAATGTATTCCTTTTTAAATATTGTTTATGCTTGTTGTAATTCTAACTTTATATGATATATGTTTCTTGTGTACATAGTTTTGTATTGGGTTTGGAATTTCTTATTTAAACAAAAGGGGTAGGTGTTGTGAGAGCTCCTTCAGTCAATAGCCTTTAAGATACCAATCCACTTGGGCATGGTCTCTTACATTATAAATGAATCTGTAAAGTGTGTGGTTGCTTTCTTGATTTCAGTTCTTGATTCTGGCTGCTAGATTTATTGTATACAAGATCCATTCATTTTTAGGTGCTCATCTGACCTTTAAAAGCCCAAGATATTCTTACACTCTAACATGGTATTTTCAAAAGTCAAAGATTCAAATAGTCCTCCTCTAGCTTCAGGGTCTGTCACTCTGACTTGTACAGCCTTCACAACACATCATAAAAACATGAACTCAGTGTTGAATGATGAATTTAGAATGAATGCAGCTTTATTAAGTAAAATCAAACACTTCTTTCTCGTGTGTGCGTGAGATTATTGACTTAGGAATATGGCAAGATATGGTATGAATCTTCAATTTTTTGTTGGAAGATATGTGTGAATTATTTAAATGTTAGAAATTAAATGTTAGAAATCATTTGCCTTAGCATGAGGAATTATTTCATTCAGCTACAAAATCAAGCAAAGTTGCATATTTCAGCTATTAATTTCTTACTATCAATTTTGATAATTAACCCATAATCTCTGTGTAGCAAGGATTTTTAAACTGTTTTTTATTCAAGTATATGTTTATTCCACTACTTTCTCTCTCCCCTTCCCTTCTCCCATTATCCATATGCTCCTAATTTACTAAGATCTTGTCTTTCTCTATGTCCTATGTAGAATATATTCATGAATGTCTCTATTAGGCTCCTTTTTTGTCTATGTTCTCTAGCATTGTGAATTTTAGGCTTGTTGTCCTTTGTTTTATATCTAAAAGCCACTTAGGAGTGTGTAATTTCTTTTTCTGGGTCTGGGTTTGCTCACTCTTTTATGACGTTTTCTAGGTCCAGCTTTTGTCCATAAAAATTTCTTTTTATATGAGTTCTCAATGATCTGGTTTCTCTACAGAAAACAGAACACTAAAACAAATGGATATTATAAGGGCTAAAGATAATCTAATATAAACTATAATTATGCTCTGAAACTCTATCATCCAAACCTCTCCACAACCACAGAAGTTCTAATCAATTGGTTATTCTTGCAGAAGGCCCAGTATAGGTGTGGTATTGTACTGGGAACAACTGTTCATATTTTTTTCAGTCCTGTGCTCCTAGGCAGAAATTCACAATGACTGAAAAGGTTACTGAGAAGTTTCTTTATGACATAAGGACTAGAAAACAGAGAGAAGAAATACAGGAAATATCAGGGAAATATATAACTTGCAAGGCACATCTCCAGTGCCCTACTTCCTCAAACTATACTATAAAGATCACATTAACCCCAAATGGTGCCACCATCTGGGAAACCAATCAATAAGCATATAAACTGTGGGACTATTTCATTTTCAAACTCTAACAATGTCAATACACTTCTAAACACCAAATCTAGTTTGGTGAAATCAGACACCTGACATCAGAGGTTGACTTCTCTTCCAAATATATACACACACATATACATTCACACATATGCGTCTCCATAAGTATATACACACACTCATGCACAAACTTACATACATAGATGAACACTAGTACATACAATCATTTGTACACACAATTCTTTGCTTATTTTGCTTGTGTATCTTTCTATATTTATCTATGCCAGTTTATATTTGTAACATGAACATTCCTAGTCATTTAGTAGGTTTTAGGTAAAAAAGAGGTCATAGTCTCATGAGTACCAAGGTTTTGAATATTTTACAATCCAAATCCTTCCAAATAAAATCTGCAGTGGAATCATTATTCTGTTATATATTCTTAAGATCTGTCACTCCATTTGCTTTAATAAAGAAATGACTGGCCAGTAAATAGGGATAAGGCACAGGGAACATGACATGAATGTGCCTTGTTAATAAAGGTTCTACTCTGTGGTAGAGAGTAAATAAAGAATGTGTTAACTTAAAAATGTCAGAGGTAGTAAGTAATAAGCCTGATATATTGGTCAAGTGTTTTCAGTTATTAAAAGACTTGATGACGTTACTTTGAACTGGCAGGTAGGAAAGAACTGTTTACTGCTGCGGGATCTCCTTCTGCTGCTGAGATATCAGCCCATTGGGGCGTGGTCTCTCTCTCTTTAAAAGAGCAGAGGCTGTCCTCCATTCTCTCTCTGGCTTCCAGGTCCGCTTCTGTCTCCTAGACTCTTTTCCTGATCGTGCAGCGGGTCTGTTGTCCAGAACAGTAATCTGTTAGTTTTTTCCCCTTTGAATAAATAACCATTCTATTAATTATAATTAATTCCAAACTGGTGTGGGATTGTTTGTGACTTACACCTTCAGTTTACAAATTGCATTCCAATGTGTGGCCAAAATTTTCACATAAAATTTAAAATAGCTTGGAAAAGGAATCTAAACAGAAAACTATATAGTCAGATGCAGCTTCTCAGTAACTGCCTCTTTTTTTGGTGGGCTGTGCTAGTGATCAGTGGCTTTCCTCCTTTAACAGACGGCTTTTTAAATAAGCATTTCCTGGAAAATAGGCAGTTTTTTTAAGAGTCTTAAGTTTACTGATACTGTGTCTTCTTTCTCTTGTGGACCTGACAGCCTAGGTTATGAACCTGCTGGTCATTCCCACTGTATTTCTGCAAATCAAAGAATGTGCAACCCTGACTTGATTCTCCAGGACAGACATGCTCAGGTGTCACAGTCATGTGTTGGTGGCTGCAGCCCACCTTTGGTCTTTTATTTGACATGACTGCATCTTGAATAGTTCTGGACAGCATTATTGGGAATTACCTTCAACACCTTCACAGAAATGTCCTTTCTTAGTCAGTACACTGATCTACTTTGCTACTATGCACTAGCTCATATAAAAATTTACCATAAAGTTCTGTGTTCAAAGATATGATTGCTGACTTCTACTGTGGAATTGTGATTTCCCCATTTTTGATTCTGTGTCCAATTTCTTCATAGTTCAGAATTTTGAGTTACTTAAATGCATGTTGATTGATTGTGGTCTACAAACAAAAGACAGGATAAGAGAAAAATTTAAACTGTGAATACAAAAGTGATGATTTTACTGTCATTAGTAGGAGGTACCACCAATAAATGAAAACATGACTGCCCTTTCTGGCCAACCAAGAACCACCCACAACTTGTAAAATGAACTCAAGCAAGGGTACATCTGATAAAGAGGTTTTAAGTTCCAATTATGGCCAATTGCTTTGGTTAAATATTCAAATATCTTTTAAAGACTTTTATTATCTGCTTGTTTCCTGATTTTTTTTTTTTGTACTTTTCCCTCATTTGGGAAAGATTTGGGCTCAGAAATTCTTTAAGAACAAAGTCTAAGTTAGTTTCCAATACTATCAGTCATTTATTTCTTCTGGGCCAAGGAAGAACTTAGATCAGCCTTTTATACCTTACTGTTATTAATGACATGTCCATGAGGCTGAAAAGAAGGCTCAGCACTAAGAACATTGGTGACTCCTCCAGAGAATCTTTGATACCCAGCACCCACAAGACAGTTCACAACTGTCTGTACCTCCAGTCAGAGGAGGTTAGATACTGTCTTCTGGTCATACACTTGGAACGCTCACTGGTCAAACTTCTATATCGAAACTGCATTTCATTTCTTTTTAAGGTAATAGACACATGAAGAAAATCTATTTAATATAGAATCAAATACAGATCTGTCTTTTAGAATTTGCACATCTTGTACCCTTTGAGGCCAGAAGAATGCACCCAATCTTCAGGACCTCCCATTACAGGGAGTTCTGACCAATCAGATATGATGCTATGAATCAAACTTGTCAACCCAAGAGGAGCAGTATGCCTAAGACAACTCTCCAGATCCAACATGTCATTATAACGCTAAAGGTAAAGAAGTCACACTGTTCCTTCTCTTATTACATGAAGGATAAATTCCACAATAGATGGTTGGCAAAGGGTACAGTGGATGGAATTGGTATATTGCTCAGTTTCATTGTTAAAGACAGCTCTCTCTATGTGAGGGCATTTAAAAAAATATTTATTTATTTATCATGTGTACAATATTCTGTCTGCATTATGCTTGCATTTCAGCAAAGGGCACCAGACCTCATTACAGGTGGTTGTGAGCCACCATGTGGTTGCTGGGAATTGAACTCAGCACCTTTGGAAGAGCAGGCAATGCTCTTAACTACTGAGCCATCTCTCCAGCCCCCCGCAAGGGAATATTTAAAACGTTGGTTAAAATCAGTCTGACTCCAGACAGATTTTATTAGGAAAATTTCCATAATTTGGGATAGTCTTTGTCTTTTGTGATCTTTTTGAGATAGGATATGTCCATGTAGCCACTGCTGCCAGGTATGCATTATGTGGAACAAGCTGACCTCAAACTCACTGAGATCAGACCCACTCACACTGTGTTCTGTGACTATAGCCATGCACCTCTAAGTTGAGCTGAAATCTATGTTTTTAAAGGACTTATTGAGTCATAAAAGTATAATGAAAGACTTAGAAGGGACCATCATTATTTTGATGAATAACAATATTTCTTGAAATTCTGTAATTTAAATGACCAAATAATTTCATATGTTCACAATAATGGATTCTTTCTATTGCATTGACAACTCCATCCATTTAAAAATGTTTGATGTGTTTTTGTGAATACACATGAGCCATGTTGTCCATGTAGCACAAACAGGAAAACTCATAGTTGTCTATGATCTACTTCACTTTTTAAGTTTTAGTGCTTAAACCTAAATAGTCATTTGACTACAAATAACCTCAAAGACACTTCTTTGAGTTTAAAATTATTTGTGTATGAGCTGATGTAGGACTGTGTATAAGTAACTGCTGAAGTGAACAAATATGAAAAAAATTGTAAGAATATTAGGAGAAACAAGATATGATATAGAAGCCAGGCTATCATAATTAGCAGGAATGAACTTTACTAAATATACAATTCTCTGGCATATGTTTTTGGTTCTAAGAAAGTTTTACAAACACATCCTTTTCTCGGCGTGAAGATTTTTTAAAAAATCTGTTTCTGAGACTATTTTCACATGCAAAGAGGATTGACTCTCCAAACTGTCCCATTTTTTTTATTCTTGAATGGAAATGCATTTCCAGTCTGAATAGAAAAGGGCTTTACTGTTGTAATATTTCTTCTAATTGAATTTGAGCACCAATGAGATGACTCAGTGGGAAAGGACTGTTATGTGCAAGACTAGAATCCTAACCGTGATTGCATCTCAAATTTTGCAGGAAAATGGATGGAGCTAGAAAACATCATTTTGAGTGAGGTAACCCAGACTCAGAAAGACAATGATCACATGTACAAGTGGGTTTTAATCATAAAGAAATTTGTTTCCTCTGCATATACTGGATTTTGGGGATCCAGTCTGTTTGGACACTCACCTTCCTGGACCTGGAGGGAGAGGGGAGGAACTTGAACTTCCCACAGGGCAGGAAACCCTGACTGCCCTAAGGGACGAAGAGGGAGGAGGAAAGGGAGTGGGGGGAGTGGGAGGGTGTTGGGAAGAGGGGCGGAAATGGAAACTTTTATAATTTAATAAAATTTACTTTAAAAAAAAATAAAAAAAAAAGAAATTAAACCAGCTTTCAAATCACAATCCCAGAGAACTTGGACACCAGTGAGAACACTAAGGAGACATACATACACGGGAAGTATAAAAAGACAAGATCTCCTGAGTAAATTGGGAGCATGAGGACCTTAGGGGATGGTTGAAGGGGACGGGTGATGCAGGGAAGGGAACAGAGAAAAATGTAGAGCTCAATAAAGATTGATAAAAAAATTAAAAAAGAACATCAAATTACAGTGTCAGATACACAGTTGATTGCTGATTATACTACTTTATTACATATATAAAAGATAAATGAAAATACTTATTTGAATACACACAAGGTATTTAATGTTTTTTAAATTTCTTTTATCAGTCACGTTGACATAAATATTGTTAAATGCTGTTGAAAAAACCATACACATTTAGAGTTCATCATCTACCCTTGGACTTGTATTCAGGAGGCAGGCACATGAGTATCACAAGTTCAAACTTATCCCTGAATCTTTACTGACATCTGAAGCTAGGATTAATAACAAACAATAAATTCTCCAGTGAATTTTTGAAAAGATAAAAATTAAAACCAGAAACAACACTCAACCACATTTACTTAAGGAGAACTATAAGGACTACAAAATAAAATTCACTAAATGGATTTGCCACATAAAGCACACTTTTGTACCTGCCTCAAATATTTCAAAATTGAAAACAAAATGCAATGATTTCCACCAGTCTTGAGTGAACATGATATGTAATTTATTTCTTCCAAGGGTGTAATGTAATTTTACTTAAAGCTAAAGAAAAGTGTGATGTCTAAAGACATTAACCAATTGTTTTCATTAATAGAACATTTTTTATGGGTTTTTTCCTATTTCCAGACTTCAAACTGATATAAATAGACTTAAAATATTTAAGGCACTAGAGTCATGGCTAGATGATTTGAAAATGTTCATTCACAGGATTACAGTCAGATGTCTGACAGTTTCCTGTAATTTCTTCTGCAAGAAGATCCAAGGTATTTACTTTCTGTGGATACAGAATGCACATTCAAATGCACACAGAGACACACACATACATGACATAATTACAGATAAAACAACTTTTATGACAAACGTACTTTCCTTCATGAACACTTTTCTCCTGTAAACATTAATTCCTGTAAAAAAAAGAGCTGAGAGGCATCTTACTGCTTATTTATACTATGGACTGGTTTGTAAAGAAAAAGGAAAGTTAGACTTGAAGAAGGAAGTTAATTGTTCAAAGAAAGTTTAGCTGTAGAAATGTTTGGTGCTGATCTCCTCCACTCCCCTATGGGAATATTCCATAAGATGTTTATTGCTTCTGTGCTCCTGCTAAGTAATTTTCCAAACAGAGGTATCAATTGTATCTTGGCTCAATTCCAGGAGTTTCTGAACCATTCCAGTGAAAGGTATTCACATAAATCTCCAATCAGGATATTTGAGAGGGAAGAATACATATGTATGAACACTTTAGCCAGTGTGGAAAGGGGCAGCTGCATACTGAATGAGGATAGAGCTCATATAGGGCTTCTTAGTACAAGAGGGCACCATAGGAGATTGTGAAGGTGAAAATTTGCTGGATTTCAATCCCTCATCTAGAACTCAGAGATAGGCTTGATTTTATGCTGAAGGATTGCCTGATTTGGTGCCAAGTTGGACAAGGGCAGAGTTTGTTTTTATGGTTCTAGTTTGAGAGCCAAAGTGTGTTTCTTTCACTGGCCCTTTTTAATGTTTTGGCTGTTTTCAGGGAGATGTTGTTTCTTTACCTAGTTCTAGATTCAGAGACAAAATGCTTTCCTTTGGTTCTGGTCTAAGGACCAATGTGTGGTTTTTTGGATACCCTTTCTCCAACCCATGATACTTCATAAAAGGTTTTGTCCATTAGTTTGCTGGTTCAAACTAAAAAAAAAAGAGGTATCCTGGTGCTGGAACAGATTGTTGACACTATCAATTATCTTTTCTACACAATAACTGCTGTTGGTTAACTGACTATACTTGGCTTAACATCTTAAAAAAATTTACAATAAGCCCTCAGTTTCTTCCTCAGGTCAAAAAGATTATGGTAATATGCACAAGCTTTATCAGATTGATTACACACAGAGAATCTTACTATTATATGAAGCACAAAACATTGTGACACTGAATTTATTTCTATAGTTTACCTACAGTATGATTTTTCTCATTTTTTAAGAATAGACACATTAAATTCAGTTTCTCTACAGGATAGCCTAGTTTATATATTTGGAAATGATTGTGAAATGTGATATATCACATATTCCATTCCCAAATATCTCTCCAGCATGTGTTCTTTTATGCCCTTAAGAGTACAGGGCTCTGCAAAGGCCTTACCACACTGATTTCATTCATAGGGTTGTTTTCTAGTATGCATTCTTTTATGAATCTGAAGAGAATTTTTATATGCAAAGGACTTACCACACTGATCACATTCATAGGGTTTCTCTCCAGTATGTGTACTCCTATGCACTTGAAGATGATCATGACGTGTAAAGGCCTTACCACACTGATTACATTCATAGGGCTTCTCTCCAGTATGTGTTCTTTTATGTTTTTGAAGAATACTGTGTCTAGCAAAGGCCTTACTACACTGATTACATTCATAGGGTTTTTCTCCAGTATGTGTTCTTTGATGCATTTGAAGAATACTGTGTCTAGCAAAGGCCTTACCACACTGATTACATTCATAGGGTTTCTCTCCAGTATGTGTTCTTTTATGCAATCGAAGAACACGATTACTTGCAAAAGCCTTACCACACTGATTACATTCATAAGGTTTCTCTCCAGAATGTGTTCTTTTATGCATTTTAAGAGCACTGTGATGAGCAAAGGCCTTACCACACTGATCACATTCATAGGGTTTCTCGCCCGTATGTGTTCTTTTATGGTTATGGAGATTACTATGAAATGCAAAGGCCTTACCACACTGATTACATTCATATGGTTTTTCTCCAGTATGTGTTCTTTTATGTGTTTGAAGAATACTGTGTCTAGCAAAGGCCTTACCACACTGATTACATTCATAGGGTTTCTCTCCAGTATGTGTTCTTTGATGCAATTGAAGAGTAATGTACTGTGCAAAGGCCTTACCACACTGATTACATTCATAGGGCTTCTCCCCAGTATGTGTTCTTTTATGCAGTTTTAAGGTACTGGGAAATGCAAATGTCTTACCACACTGATTACATTCATAGGGTTTCTCTCCAGTGTGTGTTCTTTTATGTGTTTGAAGAATACTGCGTCTAGCAAAGGCCTTACCACACTGATTACATTCAAAGGGTTTTTCTCCAGTATGTGTTTTTTTATGGCTTTGAAGATTATTCTGAATTGCAAAGGCCTTACCACACTGATTACATTCATAGGGTTTCTCCCCGGTATGTGTTCTTTTATGCATTTGAAGATAAGCATGTTGAGCAAAGGCCTTACCACATTGATTGCATTCATAAGGTTTCTCTCCAGAATGTGTTCTTTTATGCATTTTAAGAGCACTGTGATGAGCAAAGGCCTTACCACACTGATCACATTCATAGGGTTTCTCTCCAGTATGTGTTCTTTTATGCCTTTGAAGATTACTATAAAATGCAATGGTCTTACCACACATATTGTGTGCATATGGTTTCTCTCCAATATGTGATCTTTTATGACTTTGTTGCATTTCATGAAGAACAAAGTCTTTACCATCTTGACTATATTCATAGGGTTTCTCTACAGTGTGTGTCCTTTTATGCATTCGATGATGACTGTGATAAGCAAAGGCTTTTCCACGTTGTTTAATTTCGCAGCATTTTTCTCTGGTATGTATTTTTTCATTTCTTAGAAGGTGAGTTTTATAAGACAAGCCTTTAGCACCATGAGAATATACTGAAAACTTCTCTCCAGTTTGATTTCTTTCAATCCTACAAGAATAATTGACACATGTAAAAGTTTTGCCACATTCAATGCACTGTTGAACATCATATCTGTATGAATTAATTTCATAATTTTTTTAAATTATAAAAGGAATCAAAAATTGAATTTTCATAACATTTTTAAAAATCATGTTTTGTTCTCTCAGGGGTTATTTTGTATCTGGAAAAATACTTGTGATGATAAACTCCTTTGTGTCATGGTTTGCCTTTTCATCTATAGCTATATTCTTCTAGGATATTTTTAACATTTTTGAAGAGAACTGCATACACTGAGTGTTTTACCAAATTTAATGCATTCATAAATTTTTCTATATTGTGAATCATTATACATTTGCTAAACGAACTAAGACACCTGGAAATATTTTTACAGACCGACAAAGAAACTTATTTTTTTTTGTAATATGAGTTTGTTTATGTATTAATAATGATGGTAGAAAATGAATTAACTTTGTATTCTTGGATCAAATTCAATAAGTATACTCTACATAGGAATTACATTTCATCTTCTTAATTGTTCTTAAAGAGAGGTATGCTAATCTTTCCATATCCCTATGTTCATGCACTGTGTCGAGAGTGATATATATATATGGAAATATAGTGAATAAAGGATTTCCACATTGAATCCTCAAGGTTTGACTTTCTGTTCCTCACAGACTTGTGGTATAGATACTATGGTTTCAGCATAACATCTGCTATTGGACCCTTAACTTTAGCAGCTGCTTTCACTAAACTTAGCATAGTCACAAAAAGTATATAAGTAATACAGGACTTGCTATGTGCTATTGATTTAATAGAAAGCTTTGCAACTATACTCATCATCACTGAAATGTGTATACATTTTTTGTCATGAGTAGCAAGAAACAAATGGATTGGCAGATCTACTACATAGCTCTTATGGTGCTATGACTCAAATGGTGATATCTGTTTAGGCATTGCTTCCTTGACTTTTTTGGAAATGAATGCCTGAGGTATATGGATTTGTGAGAATTTAATAAGCATCAATGCATTTAAAGCTGTGCTTATTTACACTATTGTTTTTGTTTAAAAGTCCTAGGACATATTATAAACTCATCAGAGGCACATTGTTATGAATTTGTACAAGAAAATTACCTTGCATGTCTTCTAGAACATTGGCAATGTTCTTCAGTGTTACAATCTTCCAAAATGCATCCTAAAATACAGTACCAAAATTTGTATATTATTTAACACTTTACAATAATTAGATTATTATCTTAAGTACACCTAGGAACTATAACTGTTATTCACCTCATTCTACTTCTTTCTAAATCAAATTACAGAACATCTTAAACCAAAAAAAAGTTATCTCCATATTTTCAAACATGAAGGAAATTCATTTTTACCTATAGTAGTTAGGTTTCTGTAGGTCTCCAGCATCACATCTTTGTACAGATTCTTCTGGAAAGGATTCAGTAAATCCCACTCTTCCTTAGTGAAGCTGATATGCACATCATCATAGGTCACTGCCTTCAAAAATATACCATAAATGTATACAACGTAAGCATGACAGTGACATCATCGGAAATGCATACTTCTTTGAAAGTATTGTTGTATGATTCTGCTGTTACCCATTCTTCTTCCATGACATAGACAGTCACTTTAGAAGAAAATGGAAAAGGAGAGTCAAGTCTGTCATTTCTCTACACTTTTAATGGGATTTCACCTTATAAGAATATCTATTAACAGGGAAAGAAAGCAAAAGATCAACAGTACATCAGATGCATGAGAAAATTGTATGAAAAATTACTGACTACAGAAAGGAAAAAACGATGTACAAACTAGATTTATTGATGTGTTGTGCCTTTAACCACAATATTCAGAAAACAAGTGGGTATATTGTCTCTGAGTTGAATGCCAGTTAAGTCTATGCAATCATGTCCAGAAGAGGTGGAAGTACACATTAAGACCCTGTCTCCATTGCAAATCTCAATGAAACAAACAATGGAATAGAATAACTGAAAGGCTTTTATTGAAGTTACTACAAATGGTTGTTCTCACTCCAGGTCTGTATTCATCTTCCAGACCCCTCAAGTCCCCTAATATAAACTGCAATACCAATAACACTTTGGAGAAAAGCACTGTATATACATACAGTTACAAGAGGACAGATGAAAACAATAGAAGTATATGTTATAAATACATGGCATCCTGGGAATCAGAGTGATATTCTCTGTCAAATTTTAAAATTCAAGATAAGCATGAAGCTCAGAACAGCAGCTTATACTTGACTTTAAAAAAATCTACATTTCAGGGCCATCATCCATTAAAATAAAAACAATTAGAGCCAGGAATGATGCCTCCCCTTACTTTCAGGAGTTTAGAGCCACACAGTTACTCAGACAAGCAAATAAAACAATTAAAACAGCAGGTTACCAAATTCCTTAGCACTGAATAACATCTGTTTCTACTATATATTATGTGATTTAGAGGTCGATCCTATAATGATGGTAAAAACATTTCAGTAAAAGTAGGAAGTTGGCTGATTAATGTCACACAACACAGTAGATACAAATGTCAGGAAATTACTTGAGGGTATTGAGACTCATAGCATATAATGAGGAATTTCATCTAGAAAGGCTTCTCCTACTAAAGATCCACAGAAAATTGAAAGAAAACCACTAAGGACAAAAACTTGTTCAAATACATGATATTTTCTAGGAGGTTGTTCATTCAGTCTAGTACATTGTGAACCCAGTCACTACTGGCTCATGGTCAACAATGGAAAAAATGTATTTAGTCACTTCATTGATTCACATTTAATGATGCTTGAATAAGGATGCTTAAAAGAAATTCAACACTAGCTCAGAATTGAAAAATAGATGTTTGTTTATTTAAGGGTAGACTCAAAAATCAGACTCCTATGCTTGAACGGTGTTTAGAATCTGAATTATGCAGCCAGAAAAGAGGGCTGACTCATCCTCTAGCTTGGCATATATAGTATAAGATGCCATGCTCCAATGGACATGAAACCACTGGCTGTAAGACTTTCTACAGCATCTCCCCCTTTTGTATATACAATAAGAGCAATAAACTCAATAATTATCCTATCCTAACTAGTTTAAATCTTGTATAATAAATAGTTTTGACAAGTGATGAGAGGAAAGTAACTACAACTATCTAGTGTTCAACCAAGAAGGGAAATATTACTTGAGTAAGCAGGAAGGGCAATCAAGCAATTTTCAAAATGTGCAAAAAATTACAGAGGCAACTGGATACCTGGGCAATCATGCAAAGTCTCATTTGCAATGTTGAAGCAACCAACATTCAATAAGACTTAAAGTAAATTAAAGGCCATTTTCTGAGGTAGGGAATTTTTCAAAACAATCTTACCCTGTCATGGCAAGATTTAACATACCTGCTTATCCACTTTTAGATATCATGTATCTTGTCAGTGGTTGAGGCATGAACATGTCTTTGCACGAAGGACAGTTTTGCCAAAAGGAAAACAAGCTCCAAGTCAAGTGTCTTCAGAGCTCAACATTCTCTGGGGTCTCACTTCAACAGAACCCTAAGTTATTTAAATGCTATATTCTTACAGCTCTTTGAAGTGCTTGAAGATTACCTACCTATGCAGAATATAATCTTTATTTATCTAAAGAACCTGGTTATTCTAACTATAAGTATGACAAACATAGATGACTAATGATCTATAATTCTTAATACCTATATAATTTAAAGACTAAGACTTCATAATTGAATATTATACAATAAACAACTGTGCAACAAATGAGGACAATGACCTCAAAATGTAAACAATTTATAGGTATCTTGATCAGTGGTAGAAATGTACATTGCAATATGATAAATATAAATATATAAAAATGTTAAATATAAATATATAAAAATGTTTTAAGCAGAGGGAGAAGCATCAATGCATACAATATTCAATATAATTTAACATTATATCAATATACAATCTATACCAATGCAATTGCCAATAAATTATAACTCACAAGCATTCACTCTATTATTCACTATTATTATTATGA
This sequence comes from Myodes glareolus, assembly GCF_982192425.1. NCBI lineage: Eukaryota > Metazoa > Chordata > Mammalia > Rodentia > Cricetidae > Myodes > Myodes glareolus. The sequence continues at coordinate 30,646,480 of NC_142052.1, read as the reverse complement.
TGTGTTAGCTCACACTAATATATTATCCCATCCAATTTTTGCATTTTTTTCAAAGAGATCTCTGAGCCTATAAAATTTCCCCTCCAACCTGCAACACTATACTAGTTATTATCAAACCCTAAATGATGTCCCTAACCCTGAGGACAAACTTTGCTGGGAGAGGGGATGTAGACTTTTAGAATTGCCTCCAATTGTCATGGGAGCAATAATTTTTCTATGAGATCCTGTGAAAGAAAATGATGGTTAAGTTTCAACATTACTGTCTGGTATAATTGCAAATAGTCTCAGTATTTGGTAAGGTTTTTCTGAGCTTCCTATTAAAAGGTCTGTCTAGAACATTGTAAAAAAAGGGCACCATTTCGGCTAACCAAGTTGGAACCATTTTGAGGAGCTGGTATTCAAAACAGGTCTTGTGCTATCATCATCATAATATAATACCAACCAGGTTGAGATGTTGTGGGGCCCCATCTTCTTCCTGGATACTTCAAAAATTATTGCAGGAAAATTCATTGTTCATTGTGGAAGACTTAAACATTATTTATATAGACATTGATAGGGGAGTTCAGCCAATCACACTCTGTTCGTGGGGCGTGTCTCCCTTAGGCTAAAGTTTACCGATAAACCTGGCAAGTGTGCTTCCACTAGCTCTCTCTCGCCTGGCTCCTGTGTCCAGATGGATTGTTTGGATTCTGGTATAATCTGGTGTACGTCTTACTTCTGTTTATTAAAGCTATATATTTTGTATTAAGATAGTCTGGGGACTTTTCATTACCGATCGCCCTGCGGCATCAAGACATATACAGACATATATGTCCAATGATATGTACAATAGAGACAAAAATAGATATAAATAAAAGTAAAATTTTTCTAAATTCTTTATACTTTCTGTCCTGATGTGAGACAGAAACTGAATTTTTATTTTATCAACATACGTGGATTTATAGAGGGACAGAGCCAGTGTCCAACTCCAAAGCCAGTTCTATAGATTCAGAAATATACATCCACCTACAAAAGGCACCCAATAATGATAGGATAAAAGTGTAGATTATTGAATCTGCTCTAAAAAGAGTAAAGGGGCATATACATGTATGATGAGATAAAAGGGTAGATCATTAAAATTAATTTTAAAAAGTATCTACTTATATATTTTACATTGAAATATATATGGACGCTTCCTTTTGATACTAATTCAACATTATTTTTGTTAAAACATACTATCTATGATTTTAAATTCTTACTCAAGATATTCTAATACAACTCACTTAAACATGTAATGAAAATGTCTAGTCCTTGAAAGTTATTATTATCAAAAAATTAGGATATAAAATACTGCATGTTAGTAGTTTTTTACATATTATAATTGAAATTATACTCAAGTTAGATATGTTTTCAACATACAGAATTTTATTATCAGATTGAAATGTACATACTTTAGAGAAAATGTTTGCTGAAGTGAAGGAAACTTTGTCTCATTGGGGATTACAAATTACTTCTGAAAAATATACAAAATATACAAAATGGAGATTGTATTAATTATTCAGCATATAAAATACTTGTATAAAATTTGAGCCCAAAAGTTAGAAATTAGGAGAGATCTTTTGTGGAATCTTAGTGATTTTCAATTATTGCAAGACATTGACCATCTATATCCCACTATTGGAGTAAAGAATTGAAAAGAATAATTTGGACCAGGCCATAAGAAATAACAAGGATTAAATAGCCAAAGAGAATTATCATCAAAAGCAAAGAAAAAATTGTTTGGGTGGAAATTAGTTGAGTGGAAATAAAATTATAGGAGGCACATATGGATTGCTTGAATGTGAAGCTTGGAAATTTGTCTTGAAAAATTCAAGACCTTTTTTCGATACAGGATTTCTCTGTATCTTTGAAACATGTACTGGAACGAGCTCTTGTAGACCAGGCTTGCCTCAAAATCCACCTACCTCTGCCTCCCAAGTACTAGGATTAAAGGAATGAGCCACCACTTCATGTCCTTCATTCTGAACATTTTATCCTATGTATTCCCCATAAACATTTTACTGCAGAGGAAAGATATCTTAAAATCAATTTTTTTGTTATAGAAACAGACTAAAAATCTATAAACTTATGTAGAAAAAAATCTGAAATGATTTTAAAATGAAAATTGAAACTTCAACAATTAGCAAGAATTGACCAAGGTTAAATTGTAGCAAGTTTTAGTAATGTTGAAATTTAATCATTATGGACAGGAAGTGAATATTTGCAAAGAGCTTGCAGTAATTTCTTGGGAGAGATTAACAACAAATATTTCTTTTACCATAATATTAGTGATCATATAGAGAAGTAACTAATTATAGGAAAAGGTTTCATCTAGCTTCCTGTATTTAATTTTGGGTTTGAGTCTCTATCAGGAATCAAGGCATTAAGTTGTGAATTCTGAATTTACATAATACTAATCCTTTAACTTCTTATAGATCTTGTGCATATGAGATTTAAAATGCTTAAGTTTTCTGCAATAAAGTATGAGCATGCTTTACAGTGATCTTTGAAGTCTCCAAAAGAAGTGTGAGTCACACAAGGAAGGTTTTAACTGCACTATGTTAGTGCTTCACCATCTAAATATCAGGTTTGAACTACAAACTGCTCAGGACAATATCAAAGTGGTACATTGAGATGATTGTGACTGCTGAGAACATATGTTTTAATTAAGTAAAAAGTTCATTTTGGAGGTTTGAGAAAGGGATAATGGGCAAAAAAAAAACAGACAGGTTGACCAATGGAATTGAATCAAAGACAAAGAAATTAATCCACACACTTATGAACACCTGATTTTTGAAAAAGAAGCTAAAATTAGACAATGGAAAAAGAAATCATCTGCAACAAATTGTTATGGCATAACTTTATCAACATGTAAAGGAACGCAAATAGATCCATATCATTCCCATGCACAATAATCAAGTCCAAAGGGGATAAAGACCTATAAATCTGACCAACTGGAAGTGATAAAAGAGAAAATGGGAAGTACCCTTCCAAGCATGGAACAGGAGACCACTTCCTAAACATAACATCTGTAACACACAGTCTGAGAGGAAAAATAAATACATGGGACCTTCTGAAACTGAGAACCTTCTGAAAAACAAAGAACACAGATAATAACACAATGAGTCAGCCTATTAAATGGGAAAATAAATCCCCAACCCCATATAAGATAGAGGTCTGATCTCCAAAATATATAAAGAACTCAAGAAATTAAACATCAAAATTTCTAATAATTCAATTAAAAATGGAGCACAAAACTAAAGAGAGAATTTTCTATAGAATAATCTCAAATGGCCAATGACACTTAAGGAACTATTCAACATCCATAGCCATCAGGGAAATGAAAATCAAAATGACTCTGCAATTCCATTTTACACCTGTCAGAATGGCTAAGATCAAAAACACCAATGACTGCTTATGCTGGACAGGATGTGAGAATAAGGGGAAGACTCATCCATTTCTGGTAGAAATGCAAACTTGTACAAGCACTCAGGAAAACAGCATGGCAGTTTCTCAAAAAGTTGGGATTCAACCTATCTCAAGATCCAGCAATACAACTGATCAGACAAAGAATTCTACAAGGATATTTGTTCAGCTATGTACTTAGCAGCATTATTTGTAAGAGACCGAACCTGGAAACAACATAAATGCTCCTCAACCAAAGAATAGATAAAGAAAATGTGACACATTTACACATTACAGTGGCACTCAGATGTAAAAAAACAATGACATCTTGAAGTTTGAGTGCAAATGGAATAAACTAGATAAAACCATACTGAGTGAGGTAAACCAGACTAAGAAAAATGAATATGGTATACTCACTTTCATAAGTGGTTACTAACGGTTTAAAGCAAGGAATATGGTCCCTATATTTCATGATCCTAGAGAAGTTAAGTAACAAGTTTAACCCTTAGAGAAACAAACATAGATTCAGGTAGAAAGGGGAAATAGGTAAGATCACCTGACCAAATTGGAAAAAGGGAGGGAACAAGGGGAAGAGGAGAGAAGACGGGGAGGGGAAGGAGAACTTAAGGGGACAGGATATTCAACATGGAGGAAATATAGGTCTGAGAATAAGGAAAGTGGTATTTTGATTGAGGGAGCAAGCTAGCTATGGGGCAAGCAAGAAAGCTGGCACTACAGAAATTTCCAGGAAGTCATAATGATGACCCCAGCTAAGACCTTAAGCAACAGAGGAGAGGGTGCCCATTCTGACCTTGCCCTGTAGTCAGACTGATTAATATCCTAAATATCACTATAGAACCTTCAACTAGCAACTGGTGGAAACAGGCAGTGTGAGCCACAGTGGAGCACTGAGCTGAGCTCCCAAAGTCCAGTTGAAGAATGGGAAGAGTGGGAGTATGAACAAAGATGCCAAGACCATGATAGGGACACACACTGAAATAGTTTACCTGAGCTGATGGGAGCTCACCAAATCCAACTGGATAGGGAAGGAAAGAGCATAGGTCCAAACTCATTCTTCTGAATGTGGGTGACACTTGAACGGCTGGGGCTGACTAAGGCACCACTGGAGTGGGACCAGGATTTATCGCTACTCCTTATTCTGGATTTTTAGGAACCTATTCTCTTTGAATAGATGACTTGCTCAGTCTAGATATAATAGGGAAGGCCTTAGACCTGCCACAAAATAATATGCCTTACGCTCTATAAGACATGGATGGGGGTAGGGTGGAAGGAAGGAATGGGAGGAGGGGCTAGAGTGGGAACTGGGTTTGGTATGTAAAATGAGAAAAATAATTTGTTTTCTTTATAAAAGAGAAAAGAAAAGGAAGAAAACATGTTTAATAAATAAAAGTCATTCAGTTACAAATATAAATAAATAAATGTTCTGGGAAGATGGATACACAGGAGAATATTATTAGAATTTCAAAGATGATCTGCAACCATGGATTCTTTCTCTATATTTCAAAAAGTATAAACAGAAGGAACATTACTAGCCTGGTGTAGGAGGTTCTTATGTTTATGTGTTGCTTTCATTGGTTAATTAATAAAGAAACTGCTTTGTGCCTGATAGGGCAGGACTTAGGTAGGCAAAGAAGACATAACTGAGTGCAAGGAAAGCAGAGTCAGAAAGAAGCCATGGATCCTCTGCCTGCCTGCAACTAATGCCAGTTAGAATCTCCAGTAAATCACTGCCATGTGGAGATACACAGATTAATGGAGATGGGTTAAACTAACAAGTAAGAGTTAGCCAATAAGAAGTTAGAGCTAATGGCCAAGCACAGTCTTAATGAATACAGTTTCAGTGTGATTCTTTTGGGTATAAGCTAGCCTGGCAGCTGGGACAAACAGCAGGCCCCCTCCTCATGTAACACTAGACCTCTATCTATGAAGCCAGTATCACCATAATACCCAAACCAGTTAGGTACTCAACAACAAAAAAGAAAACTGCAGGCAAATATCCCTGATGAATGTAAATTCAACATAGTCAAAAAAATAGTACCAAAAAGGACAAAGGATACATCAAAAAGATTTTCCAATATGAGCAAGTTGACTTTATCCCTAAAATACAGGGATGGTTCAACACAAGTAAATCAATAAATATAATAAACCCTACATTTAAATACAAATATCTCACAATCATTTCAATAGATGCAGAAAACATCTTTGACAAAATCCATCATGCTTTCATGATAAAATTCTAGAGAATGTTGTCTTTAATCTTCATGGAATTAAAGACAGAACTAATTGGTAGTTACTGATTTGCAGCTGCTGAAGATTTTCTATATAGAATGAGTGTGGAATGCAATTTCCTAATTTTCGACAGGTACATCTGACTGCTGTAATTTAAGCATTACAGCCTACATGTGTCCATGTACTTTATGCATTTCTAATTGAGACACCACATGTTCCAACTCTATACAACATTTGGTAAATACACAGAGATACAACCACTTACAGGATTAAATACCCTGATGTAAGAATGAATTTGTCTTATGTTCCTGTGTGGGACTTGTGTTCAGTGACTGAATATTGTCACATTTCCAGTTTCTGATGGAAGATTTTATTAAAATTTTGACTATTAAAAAAATTAAAAGATTTAACTTTAACATCGTTAAACTACATACAACAAAACAGGTATCAGGAAGAATGATATTTGCAACATTCAGTACATTTGTATTTAGCAAATTTAGAGAAAATACTCCATTATCTATCCTATCTTAGTATTCAAAAGTTTTATAAGTAATTTACTTTCTATCATAAGTAAGAAAAATTGTAACACTAATTTTAATTTTTAATTTTAATTTTTTCTTTAGCTCCAAAGATCCCAGTAGGATTTAATATTATCTAACATTAGAGCAATCTGGCTGCCTTGACAGTCAACCAAAGTTACTCGGCAACACAGGACCATTCATCTTCAAACTGCAGGCCGAGAATATCTGACAGACTTTTTTCAGTGAAGCAGGAAATTTGAAGGAAAGTTCCACTTGTATTGGCAAAGCTCTTCAATCACTTTCCACTTTGTCTGGGAAAATATCTTGCAGACACCCCAGTGATGTAGGAAACCTGACAACTATCCCACTTTGTTTTGGTGAAATTCAGCATTCATTTTCCTGTCAGACCTGCATATCCTGTTTAAACAACGTCCTATCAACCAGTCAAGGAAAAACAGTTTCTTACCCAAATAGTTAACCTGGCCACAATGAAAGGAACTCTAACGGCATTCCTTTGATGACTATCATTCTTTTTGAAGTAAAGTGATGCTACCAGGAACAGATACGTCTCAGTGTCATGGAAAACCTTAAGACTATTAAAAACCTTAATGTCATATTTTGTAAGTTTTTGAAGTGTTTTCCCATCATCTATTTTAAATATAGCAGGGTAAGCAAGAAAAGAAAGCTAATGTGTTTACAAGTTTGATTATTAGAGATTAACTAGGAACCTTATTTCTTAACTATTGCATTTCTAATCAACTACATAAAGACAATACTTCAAATAAGATTAGAAGCATACGGAGTAAGAAAAGTAACTTTAAATTGATATTGATATATCAAAATCCATGCCAATGCAAAATATATGAGATTAATAGTTGTATTTTTATCTTATAATCCCCTTATCATATAAGAAACACCCATGATCCTACAAATAACCAAAAGCATTCCATACCATGACTCTTGGGAACGTGGATGTCATTTTTTCTATAATAATTTATATTGTCTGTGGATCAAAGCATTTTTATGGATCACTGAGAAAATGAGAAAATGGTAAAGACCAGGAGTGACCAGATATAAATTTTGCTGATATATATCACCTGTCAAGAATCAAAAGATATGCTCTGTTCAACCCTGATTCATATCAACCTGGAACAAATCTACAAACAAAACCTCTTTTCCAAAGCATTTTTTATTTCCACTTGACAAATAGCATTTTTACTTCTTTTTTAAAGTTAAGAGAGACCTAAAGAATTGATGTTGATTGATGTTTGTAGTCATCCTACCAAAAGAACACCTGTTCAACTGTGCTGATAGCAGCTTTATTCCTAATAGCCAGCAACTGGAAACAACCAAGACATTAAGTTCTATCAACAAAAAAAAAATGGATTGAAATATGTGGTTCATTTACAAAATAAATTATTAATCAGTTATTTAGACAGGGACATTATAAAATTTCCTGAATAAAAGGAAATAGAAAAAAATCATTCTGAGTGAGGTAACCAAGGCACAAATGACAATGGTATGTGATGTAGGTGGGCCTTCTCTTATGTGTTATTTTCATTGGTTAATAAAGAGACTGCCTTGGCCCTTTGATAGGACAGAAAATTAGTTAGGCGAAGTAAACAGAACAGAATGCTGGGAAGAGGGCAATGAGGCAGATGCCATGGAGCCAGCAACCAGGTCAGACATGCTGAATCTTTCCGGTAAGCCACCACCTTGTGGTGCTACACAGATTATTAGAAATGGGTTAATCAAGATGTGAGATTTAGCTAGTAACTAACTCTCTAGAGATAATGGGCCAGGCAGTGTTCAAATGAATACAATTTGTGTGTTGTTATTTCTGGGACTAAGCTAGTCGTAGGGGGAGCCGGGTGGGATGAAAGGTAGGCCTCCCGCAGCCCCTCATACTACAGGTATGAATTTCCTTATACATTAATATTAGTTATAAAGTAAAGGATAAACATGCTAAAATACAGACACAGAAAGTTAGTTAACAACAAAGGCTCTAGAGGAGATACATCAATCTCTTTCAAAAGGGAAACTAGAATAGGCCTTCTGGATTGAATGGGGGGTAGGTGGGGATGGGAACAGGAGAAAGCAGGATCAGGGTGTTTGGATGTATGGAGAATAAGGAAAGACTACAGGAATTGGGGCATATTTGGAAGTTGGTATGGTACCTAGTACAGTAAATACTCATTAGATTGTATGAAAATGGCCCTAGCAAGGACTTTTAGGAAAGGGGGATAAGAATCCTGTGGAGTCGTCTCTAACCAGGCAAAGTTTTCAATGTTGGGACTGGGACACCAACCCAGCAACAGTACCTTCAATCTACATCTAGTCCTGCTTGCAAGATATGTTGAGTTATTTGTTCCCCAGAACTTGTAGGAGTAAACAACAAATAACTCATAAAAATTAAGGCCCATTACAGTAAAGGGAGACCATTTCCATCCTAATTGGATGACCAAGAACCTGAAGCTCACTACACTACAGGTCTATAATAGAACCAAAGAAGATAGAAAAAAAGTCCATGAAATGATTTCCAATGATATTCTGCTATATTCATAGAATGGTTCATCATCCAATTGTTATCAGTCTGACTTAATCCAGGGATTGAAAGCAGCAGGAGCAGACACAGGCAGTCAAACAATAAAAGAAGCTAAGGAGACCATGCTGGCCATGGGGAGGAAGTACCATAGCAACCACCTCCCACCTTGGTTGAGGAACCTAGGATAACACAGCCCACAGAATCAACTAAGCAGGAGCTACTGGTGCTAACTGAGACTATCATGATCCTATAGGGGCCTGTGCTAAATGCATTGCATATATGTTATCACTTCATACTTTGGTGTTTTGTGGGACTCCTAGGACTGGGTGTATATGTGGGGTGTACTTTAACTCATTTGACAGCTTTTAAGACCCCTTTCCTCATACTGGGTTTCTATATCCAGGATTTATATAGATTCTGTATCGTCTTAATTTAACTTATTGTACTGTGTATGTGGGTTGGTTTTCCATGTCTACCAGACAATGTCCTAGAGACATCAGAGAGTAGGGAGCCTTAGGAAAAAAATCCCTCATGAGATTCAGAAATGAGGCATTCTCTCAATTATTGATCAATGGCTGAAAGCACAGCCCATTGAGAGCTGAGCCATCCCTGGGCTGGTCCTGGGTTCTATAAGAAAAGAGGATGAGTAATTCCTGTGAAGTAAGAAAGTAAGAAGCATGCCCCATCACATTTGCATCAATTCTTGACTCAAGGATCCTGCCCTCCTTGAGTTCCTTTTCTGGTATGCTTTAATAGTGAACAGCAATATGGAAGTGTAAGGCAAATAAACCCTGTTCACCTAATCTTTCTTTTTGGTCATGGTATTTCATCACAAGAGCAGATCCCTAATTAAAACAAGATACCATGTTTTATTGATATGTATGAGAGACCTGCTCTTTCTAAAGGTAAACAAAGAAGAGAGATTTTGAAGAAGGTTGGGACTGGGATGCATGGTGGAAGGAAGCACTGCAGTCAGGGTAAAAAGAAGAGGAAACAAAAGACAAATGAGAGAGAGGAATGAGGACAAATCAGGGAAGTCTGGGTTAAGGAAAGATGAAAATTCAGCAGAGCAAATGTCAAATCCTGTGGTTCTCTCTCAGGTACATGGGGCTAAATTTTTTGTTTTGCTTTTTGTTTTTGTGTTTTTTTGAGACAGGGTTTCTCTTTAGCTTTGAAGCCTTTCTTGAAACTAGCTCTTGTAGACCAGGCTGGCCTTGAATGCTCAGAAATCTACCTGCCTCTGTCTCCCAAGTTCTGAAATTAAAGGTTTGTACAACCAACGACTGGTGGGGCTTCATTTTCAAAGAGCTTAATTAATTAGCTCTATCCCTATTGAAGCATTAATCTAATTGATATTTATCAATAAAAACTCAGACCAGGCAGTTTTGGTGCACAACTCTAATCCCAGCACTCAGTAGGCAGAAGCATGCAGATCTATGTGAGTTCAATGCCAGCCTGGTTTATAAAAGTGAGTTCCATGACAGACTCAAAAGCCACAGAGAAACCCTGTCTCAGAAGAACTAAACTAAACTAAAATAAAAACTCAGGAGTCAGATAGTAGGATAAGAACTTGAAAGATCAGAAAACCAATTATCTGCCACTGGTGACTACTACCACTTCAATATCTCCATTCAAGAAAATGTCCATAACTTCTCTCATGCCTGCATTAATAATCCTGACTCTTACCTGGCCAAAGTTCTTCAAATCTCTATGGTAATGTTCAGTCAGGTTATGGTTAGCTCTGTCGTGACTCCAAGCAAGCTCTATTATGAGAACATGATTAAAATGTCAAAATTTTCCCTTTCTTACTAAATAAAAAGTGAAGGATTTAACTAACACAGTAAAGCTATATAAAAATATACAACAACTATGTACAAATATATATAGGAAGCAATGACCAATCCATTTGTATTTGGTAAATTTTGAGAAAATACTTTATTATCTATCCTATCTAGGTAATTCCAAAGTGTGTACCTAACTTTTTATCCTAACTTGTATTACCAAACTAAAATAAACTTTTTATGTCTCTTAACCTTATACATTTCATACTAATTTATGAGTTGTTTCTTCAATTTTGTAACAGAGAGAACTACAATTATCTAGTAGCTAACTGCATTAGAGGCCTGAGAAGGATGTAATATTACCCGAGTGAACAGAAAGTATAGAGTTTATCTATCACTATGCAGAAATCTCAAGTACAAATAGTTCAAAGACCTCAACATAAAACCAACCACATTGAACGTCATAGAAGTAAAAGTGAGAAGCACACTTGAACACATTAGTACAAGAGACCACTTTCTAAATATAACCCCAGCAGTGCTAACACTAATAGCAACAATTAATAGATGGGACCTCCTGAAACTGAGAAGTTTCTGTTAAGCAGAGGAAATGTTCAATAAAACAGTAGCCTACAGAATGGGAAAAGATCTTCCCCAACCCCATACCAAACAGAAGGCTGACACCCAAAATATATAAAGAACTCAAGGAACTGGTCATCAGAAGAACAAATAACCCAATAGAAAAAAATTTGTACAGACCTAAGCAGAGAACTCAACAGATGACTATAAAATGACTGAAAGACACTAATGAAAATCTTCAACATCCTTAGCCATTGGAGAAATATAAATCTAAAAAACTCTGAGATTCCACCTTATACCTGTAAGAATGGCCAAGATTAAAAACACTGAGGACAGATTATGCTGGAGCGGATATGGGAAGAAAGGAAAACTTCTCCACTGCTGGTGGGCATGCAAACTGGTACAGTCACTTTAGAAATCAGTGTGGTGATTTCTCAGAAAATTAGGACACAACCTACCTCAAGACCAAGCAATACCACTTTTGGGTATATACAGAGTGGATGCTCAATCATGCCCCAAGGGCATGTATCCAGCTATATTCGTATCAGCACTATTTGTATTAGCCAGAACCTGGTAATAAGCTAAATGCTCCTTGACCAAATAATGGATGAGGAAAACGTGGTACATTTACACAATGGAGTACCACACAGCAGAAAAAAGTACTGACATTGTTAAACTGCAGGCAAATTGATGGATCCAGAAAGCATCATATTGAGTGAGGTAACTCAGACCCAGAAAGACAAATATACTATGTTCTCACTTATAAGTGGCTTTTAGACATAAAGCAAAGAAAACAAGTCTACAATACACAACCCCAGAGAACCTAGATAACAAAGAGGAATCTAAGAGAGACATAAAAGGATCTAATCTACATGGAAAGTAAAAAAAAGACAAAATCTCCTGAACTAAGTGGGAACATGGGGATCATGGGAGAAGGTAAAAGAGGGGAAGAAGGGAGGAGAGCAGGGAAAAATATATACTTCAATAAAAACTATTAAAAAAACTAAGAAACAACTGACTGCCTGGATAGTCACACAATATTTCACCCAAGATTACACTATACTGTTGGAAATTTTAACTTTGTCCTATACAACAAGAAGATCTGACCAAGTTTCTGTCAAGCAGGAATTTTAAAAGATTGTCCTGCTTTGCCATGGCAATGCTCAGCTGACACTTTCTTTTGTGTCCTGCCTATCTAACTTGGAAAGTATACTGTCAGTATGTAAGTCAAAGACAGTTTCTTGTCAGCAAGAAAATTAACTCCATATAGTCATTTCTATGAGATCCAGCATTTCTCTGAAGTAGATTGGTGTTGTTAGAAACAGATATACATTGTCATAAAAGCCCTATATTATCACAACATCTTTAATGCCCTATCTTGAATAGGAACGGTTTGATGGTTTGATGACTTACTTAAAATGTCTATTTAAAATATATTTTTGGCGAGGGAGGGATGGTGCATATCTTTAATCCCAGCACTTGTGTGGCAGAAGCAGGTTAATCTCAGTATGTTCAAGGCCAGTCTGGTCTGCAACGTGATTTTCAAGACAACCAGAGAAACACACACACACAAAAAAAAACCCTATCATAAAAAAAAATGGAAAAGAACTGTCTTTTTGTTTCACATTGAAAACATACCTAACATGACTATAAATATGATTTCAATATATAACTACTAGCCCATGTTTTTATTAATTTAAATAGTTTATAATAGTAATTTTTAAGGACTAGAGATTATTTTACATTTTTAAGTGACTTACAAGGCACAAAACCTTACATAAGAGTAGAAATGTATGTACAGTATGTTTTATCAAAAAATAACCTTGAATTTCCATGAATATACAAAAATATGTTAAACAAGATTAGAAACATATATAGTATAACAAAAATAATCTCAAATATGTATTAATATACAAAATCCATACTAATGTAAAATATTTAATACAAATAGTTGCTTTTATTTAAAGTCAATTTAGTAATCTATCATTTATCCTATAATTTATATATCTTTCCTTTTTCTTTTCAGAACAAGATAACTGAATATTATCTCCTTTGTTTATATTTTTTACCATAACCCATAGTACCTTGTTACCACCTCCACCTCAATGATGACATAAATTATGAACTAACGAATGACCAAACTGTTTACCCCAACTCTTGGGAATATGGGAACCATGTATTTAAAATTATTTTTTGTTGTCTGTGGGCAATGACATCTATAAGGGTCCCTGAAATAAACCTAGGATAATTTCAATTTGTGGGAGAATTACCTATATTATCTCTTGTCCAGTCTTTGTATAATGGGTATGTGGAGAAATTATCTCAAGTTCTGGCTAGTGTAGTGCACGAGGACCATCTTAGATAGTAATTTTGGAATTGTTCTGAATAATTTATAGCCCAAAGCTGACCTTTGGAGAGGTAGTCAGCTTAGTGGCATTACCACACTCTAGGAGGAATCAGTGTTGTGGGGTCCTAAGCCGCTGTTTAGGATTTTAATGATCACTGTTGAGAATGATAATGGTTTACTGTAGGAAACCTTTTAAGTGCTGTATGTAGTAAAGCTCAAAGAGGTTAAAGGAGCAGAGTTTGTTATTTACATACAGAATTCAAAAACTTAATTTTAAGTTACTTGATAGAGATTAAGACCCAATATCATGAACAGGAATTAAGAAGTCTTTTCTTTGTAAATTAGTTTTTAGATGTAGTGCGAATTGATCTTATTCATAAACCCTATAGCCAGATAGTAGGACTGAAAGCTGAAAGATCAGAGAAGCACAGCATCTAGCCACTAGTTCTTAGCTCTATAAAATTCCCAGTCCAATGTGGGAGCCCACATGTGACTCAGTTTCCATCTGGAGTCATTTCTGACTTAGAAGAAGCCCTTTGAGGTCAAGCATGCCTGCTGTGCTTCTTCCAGTAACCTTCAGGGCCATGAGTAACATCTGTGTTAGCCAAAAGAAAAGGCATTTTGCCCAGTTGAAAGAGCCCATTTTTTTCTATTAAGATTTGGGCTAGTGTAGGCCAGCCAGGGGCACTCCTTGTTAGTGATTAGAAGCTGCTTAGCTGAATCATATACTGTACAGGTTTGAGCTTCCTCCAAGCACAGGGCAAGGAGGTGGTGAGCTGACTGTACTGCCTTTTGATCTGCCTTTTGACTGTATTTAGTATATACTGGCTGAGAAATAAACTTGGGCTGTTTTCTATTGACTTTCATCCTCTCAGTCTAACCTATGATTCTGTCCTCATTTCTCTTAAACTAACTTTTCCTCAGCCTCAGCAATCCCTCTAAGGGAACCCATAGATGAAATTTTGTTAGACAGACCAAATGGGGTATCCTGTCTCTATACATCCTCAGACTGAATGTTCTATAAAACACTCAATCCTCAGCTCCTCTCTCTTACCACCTTGTATTCCCCTCTCTGCCCAGCCATGCCACTTCCTATCTGCAACTTCTTAGTGATATTAAAGATATGAAGCACCATCACTTGACACTAAATAAACTAGTGTGACTACTGGGATTAAAGGTGTGTGTCAGTACTCCCTGGGGTGTAAGACTGGCCATGGCATCTGTTTTACTTTATAATCTTCAGACAAGCTTTATTGTTAAAATATAAATGAAAAAATAAAATTAGAAGCAAGCATTTGGGATCAAGAAGACAAATGTAAAACTGTTTATCACCAAAGAGTATAAGAAATATTCTGGGTACAAATTGGTGAAGGTTCATCATATTCAAAAACAATGAATGGAATAATTAAATTATGGTTCACAAAATCAGCAATATAGATGACACTATTGACAAAACAATACACAAACACTAATCTACAAATATATATATATATATGTATGTGTGTGTGTATGTATGTATGTATATTATTGTTTCTTAAAGGAGAACTACAAGATTCCAATCAAAATCAATTTCTAAAAAATCACTGGCCATCATGCAACCTGTACACTCCTGTTCTCTCCTTTACCAATAATAGAAAATGGGTTTGGTGAGAATTGCTGTTTCACCAAAATTTACAATATTCACTTGAAGTCTTATGATGCTTTTACTTTACAGAAAATAGTATTGATTACTGAAAGCATCTCTTCTAGAGGACTTTGGCTCAATTCTCAGCACCCACATTGAAGTTCACAACTGTCTATAATTTCTGTTCTAGAGGACCTAACACTGTCACACAGACATCCATGAATGCAAAGCATGAATACACATAGCATAAAAATAAATACATTTAACATACAGAATGAAATTCACCATTAGTTTCTAAATGGAGGTCTCATGCTAGTATCATCCATACTTGATGGATTTTGCGAAGTATGTGTGCATGCTTCCGTTGCTAAACCTGAAGGTATAAAATTGGAATCAAACAGTCTAAAAATAAGTATTAATAATGATGTAAACTCTAAAAAACAATATACACAAGAAACTTTTGTGGGACTTTTAAAAGTAAATGGTTTAATGAAATTTACTTTACGTATCACTGTAGTACAATGTCTAATTGTTCTCAATTATAAAAAGACAGAGCCAGATATTGGGATAAATTCTGAAAGATCAGAGAAGTAAAGGAGTCAAACACTATAAAGATCTTTTATGTCTACTGAATCCTCAGACCAAAGTGGGCAAGATTATGTCTCCATGAATACTCAGACTGAGCCGTGGGCTCCTGTCCCTCCCACAATATATTCTTTACTCTACCAAGTGAATTTGAGTAGTATAGGTGTTAACTCTTCTTTGAAGTTCTGGTAGAATTCTGCTCTGAACTCATCCAACCCAGGATTTTTTTGGGGGAGGGGGCTGGGAAGGAGACTCTGATTTTCTTTTTTCTTTTCATTTTTCTTTGTTTTTTTTTCCTTTTTCAAGACAGGGCTTCTCTGTATTGCTTTGCTGCCTGTCCTGAAACTAGCTCTTGTAGACAAGCTGGCCTCAAACTCCCAGAGATGTGCCTGTCTCTCTGCTTCCCGAGTGCTGGGATTAAAGGCGTGTGCTACTACAGACCAGCTGGAGACTTTGATCTTCAAGTCACAGTAAGACATATTTATCTTTACATAGGCAGAGCCCAGTTACTATAAATTTCATGTAAATCATAGATCATGCTTAGAGTATGTGATGAATTAATTCATGTAATGGAATATGATTTTGAGATGTGTTACATGCATTTATGCTGTGGAATATTTGTTTAATGATGCAAAGATGTATTGCGTTCATTTTTTTCATTTGTTTAACTCTATAAAGCTGTGCTAATGTGCCTGCCTAAAACACCTGATTAATCAAATATAGAGCTTAATAGCCAATAGCTAAACAAGAGAGAAAAATATATGGGGCTTGTGGGCAGAGAGAATAAAAAGGAAGAGATATCTAAAATTGCATAGATATGAGAAATGAAGAAAAGTAAGAGTCCATGAGCAATCTACCCAGCCACTTGGTCAGCTACAAAGTCAGAAGGTAAGAGATATATTAAAAGCAAAAGAAAAAATCTCAGAGGAAAATGTAGTTAAGGAGAAATGGGATAATTTCTTCATGGTAGCGCGTTGTATCATGTGGGTTGTTTGCTAGAGGCAGAAGAAGGTTTCCTTTAGGAGAGATTTCCTGACTCAGTATTAAAGGCAGAAACCTTGTAGTTCTTTTAAGAAGATCTACCACAAAATATTTAAATTGTGTTTATAAGCAGTCAGCTGCAGGCTTCTTGGTGTCTTCACAGACCTAGACACTCCAGAGTTGTGATAAACACTTCTCTCTTCAGTACCTCCTCAGTGAAGCTAGACTCTCAGAAATCTATGGAATGCTGTGGAGCCAGCCAACAAAGATGCATCTTTAATACCAGCTCAACAGATTAAAAACTCATATGCAGACCTCAGAGGAACTTGAAAACACAGTCTGAGAGGATACACAATGGAATAAGAGGTGACTGAGCACTCACACCCACTCTCCAGGCCCTTGGCACCAGGGCAAAACCCTGGGCCCTCCCCCACCTGCCTCAGCTTCTCTAGTCAGCCAGCTGGTAAGATTCCTACTGGTAGGGTGCTCCAAATCCACCACCCTCTCTAGTGCACCCTGTAGGCTACAAGTCCCACTTTACCCCCAAACCTTCAAATCTCCTGTGACCTAATAGGAACTTGCAAGCACAGGCTGCTACTGCCCACAGCAGACAAAGAGGTGAGTGAACACCCACCCAGCTTGATACCCAACTGAGTAAGCCCTCAGTACTGTAAGGCTCTGGTCATCCAGCCAGTCAGCAGGCAAACATCCAGCAGTTTGGCTGCAAAAACTCTCAGAGTAGGAGTTTTCAAGCTAGAAGTCCTACTCTGGCCCCAAAACCTCTATCCTGCATGGCCTCAGAGGAACTCTGGAACAGAGACTGTTACTGCACAGAGAATATTAAGAGAGCAGACCAAGACAGTGGAACAAGACAGAAGGCCAAGAGAATCCTCAGCCACTCCCTAAGACACAAACAGAGCAGGTAAAATCAACTCCCAAAGACACAGACGGCAACGGCAATAATTGTACCAAGAGGCAAAGATCTGTTAGCAACAGTTAGAGGAAGAGATGGGTAGGTACCAACGGAAGAGCTTATTCAACAACCTAAAAAGCAACAGGGTAATACCAAAACCCAATAGAAATACTACAGGAAGACTTGACCAGCCTAACCCAGAAGAGGCAGAAAGAAATAATTTTAAATATAACTTCAAGAGGATGATGAACAGATTTAAAGAGGAAATAGAAAATTCACTTAAAGAAATGCAGGAAAAGGCAAACAAAAAAATTGAAAGAAATCAACAAATCTCTTAAAGAAAACCAAGAAAAAATCATCAAACACTTGAAGCAAAGAGTTGAAACACTTCAGGATTTGAAAACTGAAATAAAGGCAATAAAGAAAACACCAAAAAGGGGAATTTTAGAAATGGAAATCCATTTAAACAAATGGGAACAACAGATGCACACATAACTAACAAATAGAAGAGATGGAAGGAAGAATATCAGGAGTTGAAGGTCCTAATAAAGAAATATATTCATTGGTCAAAGAAAATTTAAAATTCAACATTTTTTTTTGTTTTTTTTTTAATTCAACAAATTTTTAATACAAAACATCCAGGAAATCTGGGACATCATGAAAAATTAAAACCTAAGAATAACAGGGATAGAAGGAAAAGATCTCCAGCTCAAAGGCACAGAATACATGTTCAGCAAAGTTGTTGAAGAAAACTTTCCAAACCTAGAGAAGTATATCACTAGGAAGGTACAAGAAGCTTATAGAATACCAAATAGACAGGAACAAAAACAAGTCCCCTCACCATATAATAATCGAAATGCAGAGCATACAGAATAAAGAGAGAATATTGAGACCTGCGAAAGAAAAAGGCCAAGTAATATATAATGGCAAACCTATCAGAGTTACACCTGAATTCTTAATTGAAACCATGAAAACCAGAAGGTTCTGGACGAATGGGCTGTAGACAGTAAGAGACCATGGAAGGAACACAGACAATTAGCCCCACAAAGCTTTAAATCACCATCGATGGAGAAAACATAATATTGCATGACAAACCCAGATTTAAACAATAATTATCCACAAATTCTAGCATAAAGAAAGACATAGAAGAAAAACTCCAACTCAAGAAATCTAATTGTACCCACAAAAACACAAGCAACAGATAACCCCTTATCATCAAACCCCAAAGTAGGGAAACACAAGCACTACCACCAAAAATAACAGGAATTATCAATCCCTGGTTCTTAATATCTCCAAATAATATTGGACTCAATTCACCTATAAAAAGACACACACAGGCTAAGAGACTGGATATGAAAGCAGAATATAGTCTTCTGCTGTGTACAAGAAACCCACCGCAACCTCAAGGACAGACATTGTCTCAAGGTAAAGGGTTGGGAAAAGATTTTCAATAAAATGAACCTAAGAAACAAGCAGGTATAGCTATGCTAATATCTAACAAAATAGAGCCTTCAAACTAAAATCAATCAGGAGAGATGGGGAAGTACACTTCATAGTCATTGCAGGAAAAAAATTCATCAAGACTAAATCTCAATCCTGAACATCTATGCCTGAAATACAAGAGGACACACATATGTAAAAGAAACAGTGCTAAAGCTTAAATCTCACATCAAACCCTACACACTAATAGTAGGAGACTTCAACACCCCACTCTCCCCAGTGGAAAGGTCAACCACACAGAAACTTAACAGAGAAATCAGACAACTAGCAGATATCATGACTCAAATGGACTTAACAGACAGCTACACAACATTTCTCCCAAACACAAAAGATTATACATTCTTCTCAGCACCTCATGGACCTTCTCTAAATTTGACCCCATACATGGTAATAAAGCAAACCTCAGCAGACACAAAAAATTGTAATAACCACCAGTATCTTATCAGATCACCATGTTTTAAAGTTAGAATTCAACAACAACACAATCACAGAAAGTCTATATACCCTTGGAATGTGAATAGTGCTCAGTTGAATCAACAATGGGTCAAAGAAGAAAGAAGGAAAGAAATTAAAGACTTTCTAGAATACAGTGAAAATGAAGGCACAACATACCCAAACCTATGGCACACTAGGAAAGCAGTGCTGTGAAGAAAGTTCATAGGACTAAGTGCCTGCATAAAGAAAGTGGGGAAATCTCACACTAGTGAGTTAACAACACACCTGAAAGCTCTAGAACAAAAGAAGCAAACTCACCCTGCATGAGTAGATGACAGGAAATAATCAAATTTAGGGGTGAAGTCAATAAAATAGAAACAAGGAAAACACTCGAAAGAGTCAATGTAAAAAAGAACTGGTGCCATGAAAAAAAATCAAGAAGATAGACAAACCCTTACCCAACTTAACCAGAAGGAAGAAAGAGAACATCCAAATTAACAAAGTCATAAATCAAAAGGTGGCCAGAGCAACAGACACTGAGAAAATCCAGAGAATCATTTCATCATACCTCAAAACCCATATTCCACAATATTGAAAATGTAAAGTGAATGGACAATTTTCTGAATAGGTACCACATATCAAAATTAAATCAGGACACAGTAAACAATTTAAATACACCTGTAACCTTCAAGTAAATAGAAGCAGACATCAAAAGCCTTCCTCCAACCCCCCACAAAACCCAGGACTTTATGGTATCAGTGAAGAATTCTACCAGGACTTCAAAGAAGAGGTAACAACTGTATTCCTCAAATTGTTACACAAATTAAAAACAGAAGGAACATTTCCATACAAACATTTACATTTTATGATGTTACAGTTATCCTGATACTAATCTCACACAAAGTATCAAAATGGAGAATCACAAACCAGTCTCCCTCATGATCATTAATGCAAAATTATCTAGTAAATTACTGACAAACTGAATCTAGGAATACACCAAAACTATTATTCACCATGATGAATTTGGCTGCATCCTAGAGATGTAGAATGGTTTAACATATGAAAGTCTGTCAATGTAATCCACCATATAAATAAATTGAAAGAAAAATATAATCATCTCATTAGATTCTGAAAAGCGTTTGACAAAATCCAACACCCCTTCATCATAAAGGTCTTGGAGAGATCAGGGATACAATGAAGATATCTTAACATAATAAATGAAATAGACAGAAAGCCTACAGCAAACATTTAAAAAAAATGGGGAGAATCTCAAAACGACCCCAGAAACAATACAAGGCTGACCTCTCTCACCATACCTAGTAAACATAGTTCTTGAAGCTTTAGCTAGAGCAAAAAGGAAACAAAAGAAGATCATGGGGATCCAAACTGGAAAGAAAGAAATCAAATTTTTGCTCTTTGCAGACCATAAGTGACCTCACGCAGTCTATCAGGGAACTCCTACAACCCATAAATACCTTCAGTAAGGTGTCAGAATACAAGATCAGCTCAAAAAAATCAGTAGCCCTCTTATATACAAATAATAATAAAGCTGAGAAAGAAATCAGAGGAGCATAACCATTTACAATAGCCACAAATAATTTAAAACATCCCAACATGATTCTTCACAGACCTTGAAAGCACACTAGTCAAATTAATATCAGAAAAAAATAGTGGAAAATGAAACAGCCAGGGTAGCCAAAATATTCTGTACAGTAATAGAACTTCTGGAGGTATCACCATTCCTAACATAAACCTGGATCATAAAGCTTCAGTAATGAAAACAGATTGGTATTGGCATAAAAGTAGACAGGCTGACCAATGGAATCAAAACAAAGACTCAGATATGAATCCATAGACCTATGATCTCCTAATTTTGGATGAAGAAGCTAAAATTATAAAATGGAAAAATGAAAGCATCTTGAACAAATGGTGCTGGCATAACTGGATGTCAAAATAAAGAAAAATGTGAGTAGATCCATTTCTATCCCCATTCACAAAGTCAAGTCCAAATGGATTAAATACCTCAATACAAATCTGGCCCCATTGAACCTGGTAGAGGAGAAAGTAGAAAGTAGCCTTTAGTGCATGGGCATAGGAAACTACTCCCTAAATACAGCATCAGTAGCACAGACACTGAGAGCACCAATAAATAAATGGGACCTTCTGAAACTGAGAAGATTCTGTGATGCAAAGAACTCAGTCAATAAGATAAAAAGGCATCCCATTGAATGGGTAAACATCCTCCCAACCCCAGATCAGACAAAGGATTGATCTCCAAAATACATAAACTACTCAAAGATATTAGACATCAAATTCCAAATATTCCAAATAAAATGGGATACAGATCTAAATAGAGAAATTTCAACAGCAGAATCTCAAATGTCTAGAAGACACTTAAGGAAAAGTTCAACATCCTTAGTAATCATGAAAATGTAAATCAAAATGACTCTGAGATAGCATCTTACAATAGTCAGAATGGCTAAGATTAAAACCACCAATAATAACTTATATTCCTACATGATTTTAAGGTAAGAATGCCCCTAAATATCTCTGTGTTTACATTGTGATTATGTCCAGAAGTGGATTTGTCAACTGAGCATGCTTAGAAGAGGGGAGAAGAAACATTAGCATGTTCAGACTCCCTAAGTAAAATCCCCATGCTTCCTTTGTTGAGGAAAAACTCTGTATTGAAAATAACTTTCTGATACTTGTGCCTCCTGCAGGCAAGTATTTTTTCTTATTTCTTCTCTCTTGGCTGTTAAGATGTTGATTTTTGGGTAGTCATACTGAATACCTCTGGGATTATCTAAAAGTTGATTATACCTGAGAGAGATTTTACTTAAAGGTTTTGAAATGGGAAAACCCTCCATTAATCTGTATAATTTGAGATGATAGGACCATCTCTAACTGCTTGGTGGCAGTGCACACTTTTAACACCATGACAATCATATCCTTTTGTTACCTTAAAATTCTCTTTAGCTGTTAATATTATGGACATCTTTTGCCGAATCACTGCACCCACCTAGAAAAGCACAGTGCACAGCACAAGCTAGCTAGCCCCGTTGTGTCCTGGAGGAAAAAAGGAAAGTTCCTGTGGAGTGTGTGATAGTCATAGAGTCTGCCTTTGGAGCCAAGGGCAAGTGCTATTGAAATGCATACCTTGGTCAATCTAGAAAAGATCTTTGACTGGGGTGGGAGAATGACCTGGTACAGTGTCTTTAAGCACACTACAACCCTGTGGACAGTGTTCTTGTCACTCAGACCACACAAGCCAATCAGGCCCTCCAGGTGACCTGCCAGGCAGAAGCAGGGCTCTTCCGGGCAGCCATGTTAAAACTTGGCTTTGCTGAGGAGCTGTTTTCAGTGGTTTCGTGTGCTGAGGTGAAGTTGCTGCTGCTGGGAGTTGATGAACTGAGAGTTTTGACGAGCTGGACAACAACAACATGGTGAGCAATGGAATGCTGTCTCCCAATGGGGAGGAGCAGAGGGTGAGGTGTAGGAGACAAGAGTGGTGTGTCCTTCCAGGATCAGTGTGGGAACCTGCTGCCATATTCCCTGTATCGTGAAGTCCCATGCGGTCTTTGTTAATTCCTAGACCTAGGGATCGGCCTCTGAATAACTTTGTGCTGTGGCCTTAATCTCCTTAGAGAATTGGGAGCAGGGTACTGTGTGTACAAACATTTTTCTTTTCAACTTTAATATGCCATATTCAGAGAGGCCTAGTTTCTCCAGTATCTTCTTGAGATTGAGCACTTTGCATTTAACCTTTACATAAAATCTCCATTTATATTTAACTGTGTGGAGGTTATCAAGGCATCTCACCTGTTGGGTAGCACTGCACGTCTAAGCTGCCACGTAGAAGAGTAGAATTGGTGATAGAAAGGATTTGCCAATGCCTTGGAAATAGTTCAGTCTCACAAAGTAGAATTTATCTGAGGGAAGACTGACTTTAAATCACCAAAAAGTTAAATGTGGTTTAATCAAAGCTGTTAGAGATTCAGATGCTAGGGTACACATTGTTCAATTGGATTGTCCGGATATTTGGCTCCAAATCATTACAAAAAAGCCACCAATGATTTAAAACCAAATGCCAGGCACATCCCCATATCAAAAAACAACCTCTAACAAGCTTTTCAAGGAGGCATAATAGGTTCCTAACCTGCTTTAATGCCTGATGTGGTTTAGAGTTCCAGTTTTCTATTTGAGAAAAGCACAGTTCTTTCAGATGGGCAATATGACACCAGGTGACATATATTTGAAATGCAAAACATTGTTGTATGGAGAGGTAACCTGATCAATTTTTTTATGCCCTCTTGAGGAAGGAGGAACAATCTTGGGAGACGTAGTAACATTCTGGAGCCTAAGCCTTTTGAGTTTCCTTAAGGATCTGATCTGCTGATAATAAAACAGAGCTCCTTCTCTAAATTCTGGAATATGCTTAGGGGAGCTGGTAATGGTCTGGTGCCAAGGCCTTTGTGGAGGGATTGCTTCAGATTCTAAGAACCCAACTCTTCCTACCATATGGAGCTATAGTTATCAGTCCCATGGCCACTCTGCACTTAGTAAAGTTCTTGAGATACCCTGTGTTCCCCTTGTATAGAATTGTTTGTGTAGCCTTCTCCTAAATTGATGTGATAGTTTGTACTTAATTCTTATAATTCTCTCATTTTTTCCATTTCTCCCTTGAAAGTTTAGAAGATGCTATTCTTCACCTTTTAAAAATATTTTTGAGACAAGGTTTCTCTGTAGGAGTGTCCTGACTATTTTGGAACTCACTGGGTAGACCAGGCTGTCCTTGAACTCACAGAGGTCACTTGTCTCAGCAAGGGTGTGTGCCACCAATGCCCAGCAAGATGCTATTTTTCTTAGGAAGATTACTAGGCACCTGCAAGACCTCCCTACCCTAGGTTTTTTTTTCTTTTTTACATTTTAGTTTTCCTATCTTTCTCATCCCCTGTGACCTTCACCTCTGGGTGCTATCACTGAAATATGACCTGCTGATTCCTGTTACCAGTGTAATGGAGAAATTATCCTGGGAATATCTTTGCTCTGTAACTTTCCTATCTGCCTAAATGTCTAGCCTGGCAAGTTGCCTGTTTCTATTTCAATTGTTCAAATTTTAACCTAGAGCCTAAACCTAAAGAACACTTAAGGAAAACAGCAAATCTGGAATCTGTCTAGCTGGCTCCTCTTTGAGCATTAGCCAGGGGTTGATATATACCATCATTAAAGAGATTTTTCTTTATTAATATCCTAGGTGTGTAAAGTGATTTCTCAATGGAAAGGCATATTAATTCTAGAACAGCTGCATTCCCGTCCTGTTAGAAAAATAGTTTCCGAAACAAGTTCCTTTATGTTGACTCACGTGGCCTTGGTCTGCTGCTGTCCAGGGCAACGAACTTGCTGTCCTGTACATTAGACTTTCATAATTCCTAAAAAATGACTGTACCACCTCACAGTTTTAAAATTATGTATTTGAGTCATGTAGTTGACTATGCATTGCAGTTGCAGGGAAAGGATTTGCATATGGAACATTCCTTGTCAGGTTACAGATCTCAGTAGAGAACATATGTATATGGAAACCATTAATCTATCTCTTATTAATGACATCCCCTCTCCTATAGAAGGGCCTACTCTGTTTCAAAGTCAATATAGAAAGTTTCATTTAATCTCAAGAATGCAGTATTTTTGTCATTTTAAAACCACTTATTGGTGTCATTTTCAGATATTTTCTTTAAGTGTATTGCAGCTTTTGTCTGTTTCTATTCTCCAGTGTTTCAAAGTTATTAATAGTTGCATTTTACTTCTCTCAATTTATGTTAATTATTGATTTCTGTCTCTCCTATAGTTTAGGCTTGCTTCATATTATATAATTGAGAATCATTGTGAACACCGAATCTTGTCTCTGCTGCCCAGTGCTGGGAAAACTGTCCTGTAACTTCTTATAGGCTTTGCCTTGACTTGTCAATGAAGAAGAAATGTAAAGTAGTTAATGAATGTCTGCTGATCTTTCTGGATTTTATCAGGGACTTAGAAGAGGGACTTGTGCAAGAGCTGAGCTCACTGACCAACTTTAAGCTGTAGAGACACAGTGCAGAAAGGGAGAAGTTGTACTGAGGGTGAGAGCTTTCCTCCTTCAACAGTAGTTGAGATTAGTTATGTGGAATCAGGTAGTCAATTGGAGATATTTTATGAATATCCAGATTGACCATTATTTGCAGTCCATGGACCAGGGCAATCAAGAATCTGGGAAAGAAACTGACCTTATCTTTAGAACTAATTGCTATTTTTATAGTAGCTCATCTAAAATACAAAATCTGGGTAAAGTGTTGTGGCCCTGCCTAACAGGACTGTTATATTCCTTTAGTAAGATGTTCATCTTTAGAGAAAATACATGAGAAATCTTTAATGTGCTCTAATACAAATTCCTAGTCTCTGGAGCACATGGTCATAAAGTCTATTTCAAGTTTTGAAAATAATTACTGAGATGAAATCCACATTATATTTGCATTCTTCTTGTTGCCTCCAAACCCAAATATGCCTGGATTGTTTTCTAATTCATGGTGTTTTTTTTCAGGGTTTCATTTATTTATTCATTCAGATTTTTTAATATAACAAAATAAAATATAGACTGATGAAAGGAAAAGGGCCCAAGAAAGAGAAAAAGGATCAAAGACCCCCTCATTCCCACACACCAGTGCCCTATAAGAACAATACAATGGACGCTACAATGTAAATGTAGAGGATCTGGTGCAGACGTACAAGCCTTGTGCATGCTGCCTCAGTCTCTGGGAGTTCATGTGAGCTTTTCTCATACTGACGTGGTGAGCCTTGCTTTCTTAGGGTTCTCCATCCTCTGTGGTTCTTGTACTCTTTTGCCTCCTCTAATGCAGGATTCCCTGAACTCTGAGGGGAGGGATTTGACATCACATTTAGGGCTGAGCTCTTCAAGGACTCCCAGTCTCTGCATAATATTTGGCTGTGGATCTTTGGAATTTTTTTCTCATCTGGTGCAGGAGGAAGTTTCTCTGATTAATAGTTCTCCTTAAAGATGACACGGTTCTTCAGGACCTTGAGTTAACTTTCAACCTTTTGTGTGTCCCTTTTCAGGCAACCGCAGAAGTTATACATAACAAAAAGTTGAGTGTCTTCATCAGAAGACTGAAGTTCTCTCAGTCCTGACCAGGAAGGCTGATAATATTCGACAGCTCCAGGCTGGGTCCTGCTCAGTAGGCTCTCAAGTCCCCCCAAAAGTTCTATAATTCCATTCTTCACATCATTGATTCTTTTCATCATTTAATTAGACTCTTCTGGGAGAGCAGCCGTGGCAAGTATCAGGTGTATCAGTGGATAGTTCCAGGCACGGGAAATTGCCGTGACTGCTTTCAGAAGGTCTTCTGTTTTTGTTTCACGGATTTGCTTAAAATTCTGTGGAGTCCTGATGGATGCGGTGTGGCACTCGATGGGCACCTTGTCATTTAACCAACTTACTTTAGGAAACTTTACATTCATTCCCAAGAGAAGTCAGGGTTTCCTGCCCTGTGGGAAATTCAAGTTCTTTCCCCTCCCTCCAGGTCCAGGAAGGTGAGCACCCAAACAGGCCAGGATCCCAAAAAGCCAGTCCATGCAGACGAAACAAGGCCCAGTGCCATTGTCAATGGCTTCTCAGTCTTCATTTGGACCTTGGGGGCTCAGTCAGCTCCCATGTCAACCACATTCAGAGAGTCCGGTTTGATCACATGCTCCTTCAGTCCCAGTCCAGCTGGTCTTGGTGAGCTCTCATTCGATCAGTCCCCTTGTATCAGTGGGTGAACGCACCCTTCGCGGTCCTGACTTCCAGTGTGGGTCTCTGTCTCTATTTCCATCCATTGTGAGATGAAGGCCCCCTCTGATTTTGCTTTCCTTGCTCATGATCTCCCTCCCTCTGCTTCTCATTTGGACCTAGGGAGTTAAGTCCAGTGTTCCAATATGTGTCTCTGTCTCTATCTCCATCCACCGCCATATGAAGGTTCTGTGGTGATATGCAAAATATTCATCAGTATGGTTGTGAGCCAAGGCCAGTTCAGGCATCCTCTCCTCTGCTGCCCAGAGTACAATCTGGGGACCACTCCTTGGGCCTCATGGTGTGTTTTTAACAGCAGTTACAAAGTATCCACAGTTCCATAGTAATGGTAATCACTTTATGAATGTGACCTGTTTGTCTGCAGGATTTTCCATCTCTGAGCCAATGGGATGGATGCACTGGGAAGTGAGTGTGCAATGGAATGTACACACAAAGAACCATGTGCTTTGGTTGAGAAACCAGGGTGTGCTCTAGGGGAATGGACTAATGCCATAAAAGAATACACACTGGAGAAAAATTCTATGTATGTAATCAGTGTGGTAAGGCCTTTGCAGCTCACAGTAATCTTCAAAACCATAAAAGAACACATATTGGAGAGAAACCTTATGAATGTAATCAGTGTGGTAAGGCCTTGCACACTACAGTGCTCTTCAACACCATAAAAGAGCACACACTGGAGAAAAACCCTATGAATGTAATCAGTGTGGTAAGGCCTTTGCAGCTCACAGTAATCTTCAAAGCCATAATAGAACACATACTGGAGAGAAACCCTATGAATGTACTCAGTGTGGTAAGGCCTTTGCAGTGCACAGTACTCTTCAAGTGCCATAATAGAACACATACTGGAGAGAAACCCTATGAATGTACTCAGTGTGGTAAGGCCTTTGCAGTGCACAGTTCTCTTCAAGTGCATAAAAGAACATACACTGGAGAGAAACCGTATGAATGTAATGAGTGTGGTAAGGCATTTGCAACTTCCTGTGATCTTAAAAAGCATAAAAGATCTCACCCTGGATAGAAACTCTTAAACTCTTTGAAGGTTATCAGTGTGGTAAGAGCTTTGCACAGCACAGAGATCTTCAAAGGCATAAGAGAACATACAAAAGAGAGAAGCCCCATGGATGTATTCAGTGCAGTAAAGCCTTTGCAGATCCTAGTAATCTTCAAAGGCTTAAAAGAATAAAAAAGTATAAATGAAACTTGTGTGATAAAGCCTTTTCATATCTTATTCATCTTCAATTGTATAAATGTACACATACAGGATAAAAATAATGGATAGAATGTATGTGGCAAGTCCTTTGTCACAATAATTTAAAAATACATTAAATAAACATTCCAGAAAGGAAATTTTAAATTTAATAAATGTAGTGTTCAAAAACATGACAAAAATCATACTGCAGTGAAACTTTAAAAATTAACTTTTTTGTGTAATCAATCTGATAAAGCTTTTGCAAATTATAATAGCCTTTGTGTACCTGAAGAACAACCTGAGGGCTTATTCTAAATTATTTTTCAAGATCATAAACAAATACACTTACAGTCAGATAACTAACAGCATTCATTCTGTAGAAAAAATTTGATAGTGTCAATAATCTGTTCACTACAATACCTTTTTTGCACAAGCAAAGTAATGGACAAAGCGTAGTTATTGAATTTATGAATACCTATGGGCAAGAGAAAGAGCCAAAGAATCACTCCATGGTACTGAAATGAGATCCAAAGGACAACACTTTTCCCTGAATCTAGAGCTAGTTAGAGAGACATTACCCTGAAAACAGAGCCAAAAAGTTAAAAACAGCCAGTGAAGGAAACACACTTTGGCTCTCAAATCAGAGTCAAAGAAACACACTCTACCCTTGTTAAACAGAACACATTTTCCTTATCCACTATTTGGTTGGGGGACATTTAGTTTGTTTCCAGATTCTGGCTATTACAAACAATATTGCTAGGAACATAGTTGAGCACATGTCATTGTGACACTATTGAGCATCCTTTTAATATATACCCAAAAGTGCTATTACTGGGTCTTGAAAAAGGTTGTTTTCTCATTTTCTAAGAAATTGCCACACTGACCTCAAAATGGACTGTCCCATATCCCACCAGCACTGCATGAGTGTTTCCTTTACCCCACAACCTCTCTAGCACAAGTTTTCATCAGTGTTTTTGATCTTTCTTACATGTGTAAGATGGAATTTCAGAGTTGTTTTGATTTGCATTTCTCTGATGACTAAGGATTTTGAGCATTTTCTTCAGTGTCTTTCAGCTATTTTAATTTCCTCTGTTGAGAGTTCTCTTTTTAAGTCTGTACTCCAATTTTATTGGATTATTTGCTTCTGTGATGACCAATTCCTTGAGTTCTTTGTATATTTTGGAGATAAGCCCTCTGTGTGATGTGGGGTTGGTGAATATCTTTTCCCATTCTGGAGGCTGTCGTGTTTTCATGGTGACCATGTGCTTTGCTTTACAGAAGCTTTTCAGTTTCAGATTCCATTTATTGTTTCTCTCAGTGTCTGTGCTGCTGAGATTCTATTTAGTAAGTGGTCTCCCATGCCAATACATTCAAGTGTACTTCCCACTTTCTTTTCTATAAGGTTCATGTGGTTGGCCTTATGTTGAGGTTTTTGATCCATTTGGACTTGAGTTTTGTGCATGTCAATAGAAACAGATCTATTTTCATTCTTCTTTCTACATGTTGATATCCATTTATGCCAGTACCATTTATTAATAATGTTTTCTTTTTTCCATTTGATATTCTTTCCCTTTTTGTCAAAAATCAGGTGTTCAAGGGTGTGTTGATTAATACCCAGATCCTCTATTCAGTTCCTGTCCCACTCGAGTCTGGGCCTCCTATTGTTTTTTAAAAATAACATGATGATGGGATGCCCCGGGTGGCTCACAAAGCAGCTTCTAGTCTGACAAGAATGGCTGTGGGTCCCTGTAAGATCTCCAGGGTGGCAGCGCCATGCGGCCGGGGGAGTCAGGCGGGTGGTTACGGCAGATAAAAGGCTCACAGAACATAATAAATAAACATAAGAGTAAATATTTATTACTTAAAAAGAAACAAAAAAACAGAGAGAGAGAGATAGACAAATATAAAGACATAAGAACATAGAGACAGAGAGAAACGTGTGCACACGACATGAGACAAACACACAAGAGAGAAAGATGGCGATGGGGCAGGTCAGAAATGGCTGGGGGTGGGCGTGGCTAGCTCTTAAAGTGACCCAAAGGAATAACATTCCTGGATCCTTTTTATAATAAAAAGTAGAAGGTTAGACATTTCAGGTTGAAGGAATTGGGGCGGCGAATTCTTAAGACTGCTTCCATCTGATTTGTGGGCGTCATCTTTGGGGAGGGTGTGGGGGATCTGAGAGAAGGCTGGATGCCAGTCACATTTTGGCATAGTTGGTATAGTTGGTCTCTGCTCCCGACAGGACAGGTGTCTGTGGCATGGAAATGTCTGGTGTCCCTTGTACCTGGTTAGGGTGTTGGCAGAACAGAGGACAAAGTTAAATTGAGAAAAAAAAATTTAGGACCAGGGAATTGAGGGGTTTGTATCTGACCTGTTTATGGTGGGTTCTTTAATTTTGCTCCCTGGAACTTATAAGAAAAACAGAAGTTTTAGGTATTAAGAACTTTTTGGGTTTGTAAAAACAGAAATTATAATGAAAAGTATTTTTATTTGGTGAGACAATTTGGCAAAACCTCTTAGCTATCACACTGTCAGAGATCTTTGAGAAGGATAAGATTTTACTTGAGTTACTGATTAAAAAAATGACAGAGAACTTGCTTGGTTGGCATCTAGAGCTACTCTTTTGGGTCCTCCCTGGTCGCTGAAGGTTGCATTTGACCTTTGTTGTTTAATGTAGAGCCTGCCAGGCTTTTGAAGACCCTGTGGACTAAGAAATCTTTAGGAAGACAGGCCTACCTTGACCTGGGCAGCTAGACTGTTGATTCCAGTGATCCTATCCACGTTTGGAGGTCTCCAGTTTAGGTGAAAGGCAGTTTTTGCCCAATGGTCAGTGCTTGGCAGTCGAAGCAAACTGCAGATGGATGCTGGTCTTTGACGGTTTGTTTTCTGTCTTTTCGGAGGAAACAGAGTGCTTGCTAGGAGCCAACCTGTCTCTTTTTGTTATGAAAAGTTTTTTAAATAATTATTCCCCAGATCTCTGAGCAGTTGAGGGCTGATTATTAGGTATAGCTGCAGTATAGACTCTGTCTGGAAGGTTGGGTTTGAGTTTGACTGTATTGACTCTTAATAGGAAAGATTTACATTTGTAAAAAGACAATCAGAAAGAAAAAAACTATGTAACATTAAGATTAGTGGCAGAACTGACAATGGTACATACTAGTTTAAAATATGAGACTTATGATTTTGTAGTCTGAAACGAGATGAAATGAACAATCATTATACATAGAAAGATTGAACAGGAATTAGGCAGACTGCATGCCTCTGATGGGCCCTATCAGAAGCGTGTCACTATGCAAAACACCTGTAATCACAGTTAAGGAGAGGATTTCAGTGAACATCGAGGAGGGGGAGGGGAAAACAGGACATACATGACAGTGGGAGAGCTTGGTCTGGCTCTCAGTGAATCTAGCGATAAAGTCACCTGACCCCAATGAACATGGCGGCGGCCACGTGTTGCGGGGTGGGGGGAGTTACAATTTTTGAGCTGTTGTTGAGCTCTCATGCCGAACCATAAGCTGCAGAGGGGAGCAAAAGTTTGGAACCGAAAAAAAAAAAAACTGCACCATGTCATGTCTGGGATGGAAAAGCCAGCGGCTGGCTGCCATGGACAATTGCTATCCAGAGTCTGAATCATGAAAACCCACGCAACGAAAGAGCGCCCAGGATCACGTGAACGAGCATCCTCGATTCATGGGTGGGGAACTATGGGCCCAGCTGGATAAACCAGAGGCAGGGGCCGCTCCATAGCAGTGGTACGATGAGAGGAGAGAAAAAGGAAAGAAAAGAAGTGAAAATTAAAAAAGATAAAGAAATTGAGGACCTGGTCCCCAGACGAATGTCGAATGCACAGCACGGGAATGCAGTGCTAATGCGGCACCAAATATTGTTTTTTAAAAATAATATGATGATGGGATGCCCCGGGCGGCTCACAGAGCAGTTTCTAGTCCAACAAGGATGGCTGTGGGTCCCTGTAAGATCTCCAGGGTGGCAGCGCCATGCGGCTGGGGAAGTCAGGCGGGTGGTTACGGCAGATAAAAGGCTCACAGGACATAATAAATAAACATAAGGATAAATATTTATTACTTAAAAAGAAACAAAACAACAGAGAGACAGAGATAAACAAATATAAAGACATAAAAACATAGAGACAGAGAGAAACATGTGCTCACAACACAAGACAAACACACAAGAGAGAAAGATGGCGATGGGGCAGGTCAGAAGTGGCTGGGGGGGTGGGCGTGGCTAGCTCTTAAAGTGACCCAAAGGAATAACACCTCCTACTCCAGGTAAGGATTGCGCACCTTCTGTACCTCCCCCACAAGCTTGGGCGAGGGCCTGAGGATTAAAGAGAGACACACACAAAGAAATCTGGGTCATTTGCCAAAGCTGAATGCCAATTTTATTTAGCTTTTTGTGAGGTTAATATACTTTTGCCCCAGAAGATGGATACTTCCTCCCAGCCAGGGGGGCAAGGGGAACTGGTGCCATGTGGGTATCTTCCCAGGCAGGGGGTGGAGGCAGAGGGAGCAGTGACAGACAGTGAGAGAGAGAGAGATGGGAACTCTTTGGGGCAGGTGGGAATTTACCATTTCAAAGGTTTAATAGAGCCTGCAGCTAAAACACCAGTCTAAGAGTGGAGCTAGCACAGAATTTAGCAGGAAGCTTGGCTGGAAAGCGTAAACAGTCCTTGCAATTGCGCCTCAAGGAACAAGGGAGACCCAGGATCCTACAAGTTCCATTGATCCTCCTGTCTGTTCTTATGCCAATACCCAGGCTGTTTTCAGTACTGTAGCTCAGTAGTAAAGTTTGAAGTCAGGGATTGTGATCAACATCCTTAGTCATCAGAGAAATGCAAATCAAAGCAACTCTGAGATTCCTTTGTACACCTATAAGAATGGCCAAAATCAAAAACACTGAAGACAATTTGTGGTGGAGAGGTATGGGGTAAAGAAAACACTCCTGCATTGCTGATAGGAATGCAAGCTTGTATAGCCCCTTTGGATGTCAGTGTGGCAATTTCTCAGAACATTAGGAAACAAACTTCTTCAAGACCCACTAATACCACTTTGGGGTATATATCCAAAGGATGCTCAATCATGCTACAAGGACATGTGCTCAACTATGTTAATAACATCATTGTTTGTAATGATCAGAACCAGGAAACTACCTAATTGCCCCTTGACTGAAGAATGGAAAAGGAAAATGTGGTACAATTATACAATGGAGTACTACACAGCAGAAAATAAAATAGTGACACTTTGAATTTTGCCGGTAAATGGATGGAGCTAGGAAATATCATTTTGAGTGAGTTAACTGACAAACAGAAAGATAATTATAACTCATACACACTCATAAGTGGTTTTTAAATATAAAGCGAAAAAATAATCAAGACAGAGTTGCAGAGAGGGCAGAGTAGTTCAGAGTTCTTGCTGGTCTTGGATGAAGGTGGGTACATTTTCCAGTACTTACATGGGGATCACAACTTTCCGTCATTCCATGAATAGGAGTTCTGAGATCTTTTGATCACTTTGATAACCAGGTACTCATGTGATGAATATCCATCAAGACATACATAATGGTCATATTGATTTTAAAAAATCAAATCAAGCATTGTAAGCTGAAAGAAGTTCATGTACCTGTAATTCAGTGACTCAGAATGTTCAGGCAGAATTAATGTCATGACTACATGGCATCCTGGGAATCAGAGTGA
This sequence comes from Myodes glareolus, assembly GCF_982192425.1. NCBI lineage: Eukaryota > Metazoa > Chordata > Mammalia > Rodentia > Cricetidae > Myodes > Myodes glareolus. Next base: position 30,612,254 of record NC_142052.1, on the reverse strand, counting down.
TACCCTCTGTCAAATTTTAAAATTTAAGATATGCATGATGCACAGCATAGCAACATATACATGACTCGAAAAAAACCCACATTCCAGGGCCATCATCCAATAACATAAAAAATAGAGTAAGAAATGATGCCCCCCCCTTTACTTTCCAGAATTTGGAGCTACACAGTAAGGGCTACTCAGACAAGCAAACAAAACAATTAAAATAGCAGGTTGCCAATCTCCTTAGCACTTAATAGCAACTGTTTCTTCTATATCTTATGTGGTTTAGAGATCAAGCCTATAATAATGGTAAAGCATTTCAGTGTAAGTAGAATGTTGGCTGATTAATGGCAAGCACAACACAGTTATAAATGTCAGGAAATTAGTTGAGGGTATTGAGACTCTTCACATGCACTGAGGAATTTTATTTAGACAGGGTTCCTTTACTAAAGATTCACAGGAAATTGAAAGAAAGCCACCAAGGAGAGAAACTTGTTCAAATATATGATCTTCTCTGGGAGGTTGTTCATTCAGTCAAGTACATTGTGAACCCAGTCATTATTGTTTCATGGTCAACAATGGAAAAAATGCATTTAGTCATTTCAAGGATAGACATTTAATGATCCTCATCTGCAATGGTCCCTACACTGTCCAAATGTGTAATGTCTTCTCTGGCACTCAAGACAATCTTTTGTCAGCAACATCTTATAAAACCTAAACACACGTTACCTCTTTCTAACATCAATTGCACAAAATAACATTAACATTCCAAAAAGAGAAAAATAAAGACACAGTAAGGGAAGATAGGACCAAGGCAAGACTGAAGCAGAGCAAGACAAATGTCAAATCCTGTCCCTCTCTGGTCAGATGTATGGGCTTCAGTTTCAAATGACTTAAATGGCCCTATCCTTGCAACTTATCATGCATTTCTCTCTTTGGTAACTTCCACTCACTATAAGCAGCTAGGTCTCCATAAAAGTTGTGTCATAACTTAGGTATCTTAACATCTTTGGGCTCTTAATATAACCCAGTATGTTGTGAAATAACATTTTAAAATGTGTTATATTTACTTATGCTGTGGAACATTTGTTTTAATGATGCAAAGAATGCTGTATTCTTTTATGCTGCATTGGTTTAACTCTGTGAAGTTGTGATGCTTTACCTATTTAAAATACCTGGTCTAAAAAAATATTTAAATGACCTATCACATGACAAGAAAGGATAGGCAGGGTTGCCAGGAAAAGAGAATAAATGGGAGGGGAAATCTGGGAGGAAAAAAGAAAGAAGAGGCAACAAAAGGAGAGAACAACAGGAGCCTTTAATCCAGCCACACAGCAAGTCATGGGATAAGAAATAAAGAGAGGAATACAGAATAAAGGTAAAGGCCAGGGGGAAATGTAGAGAGAACAATTAAGTTGAAAACAACCTGCCTTGAAACAAGACAAAGTCAAACATTTACAAAAAAAAAAAATAAGCCTCCATGTGTGAAATTTAATTGAGAACTAGGTGGCAGACTCTAAAGGACCAAGAGAGTCAAAGAACCAACACCACCACACAAAGCTTCAGTCCTCACAGCTTCGTGCAATGAACTCTCACTGTCTCCTCTCTGGGCTTCTGACTCTGCCAAACACAAATGACTGCAACAATGGTAAACTGTAACCATAAACTAAAAAGCCATGATCTTAAATTTTAATTATTTCATGTTCCCAAAGCCAACACATGATGGGTGATGCTGAAAAGTCTGATGTCTTAATTGCAAAGGACACTAACGAGCTTGGACTAGAGGTGCAGAAGTTTTGAATGAAGTAGCTTCCTGAGACTATGAATCACATTGCTCAACCTACCCTAAATGAAAGGTTTATGTGTATGGAGTCTTACCCTTAGGGCACCTTGATAAGCTTCCACTGCACAGTAATGGCTTTTCTGTAATCATAATAAACTCTTTATAATTCCTGCCTGTTTTAACACAAAATGCCCTTTGAAACTACCTTTTTATTTTCATTTATTTCTGCCCTACTTGGGTTTTTTTTACTGCACACCTAAATGACTCATCAGTGATAACTATTGAACAGCTTCAATATTCCATTTAAGACATTAGCATTAGCCCATTACTTTTTAATTTGGCATTACTAAATTTCTAGAGCATAGGCAGAATAAGAAAAATTTTGGAGCCAAAATATCACAAAAAAGTCTGGATGGTGGTGACACACGCCTTTAAGCCCAGCACTGGAAAGGCAGAGGCAGGTGAATTCCTCTGAGTTTGAGACTGTCTTGGAAAACCAAAAAAAAAAAAAAAGTCAGATAAAAGACCTCAGACTTGTTTTTTTTTTTTATCAAGTTTATTTTCAACTGAAATCTTGTGATATAATACCCACTTTCTTCCATTACATTTTCAGTCTCCTGGTCCTACAAGAACAGTTAATTATGGTCAGGTTTCTATTTTTTGTCACATAAAAATCTTGATATCTTTCACATTCTTGCAAAAGTCATCATTCCTATATTCTACTGAGAAACAAAATCAACTTTTGTGTTGTAATTGTTTGTGCTAACCTGCTTTTATGCTATTGTGATTAAATCCTCAAACTGAAAGCATCTCAGGCAGTAAATGGGATTATTTCTTTGAATGTGTCAAATCACACGCAATCACTTTGAAAGAGTAGGGAAAACTGCAAGCTAACAATTGAAGGCAAAACCCATTTGCAAAGACTGTTTACAGCCTTTCTCTCTTGCCGAGTCACTACCTCATGCTCAGAATGCTCCATAACCCAGCACAGGTCCACCTTCTTAGGGGCTTCCTACATCAATCATCAGTCAATACAATTTCTCACAGACACTGCAGTTTCTGGCTCATGAACAGTGTCGAGCAAGTGTCCATGTAGTAGGATGGAATAGCATGCTTTGGGAATATGCAGACAGTGGTATACCTGGGTTTTGGGGTAGATTGACTCCCAATATTCTGAGGACTGCATATTGATTTCCAGAGTGGCTGGACAAGTTTGCACTGCAAGAGCAATGAGTCCCCTTGCTCCACATCCTTGGAGCATTAGCTGTCACTTGTGTTGTTGAACTCATCCTTTCTGTCAGGTTTATGATAAAATCTCCTGATGGCTAATGATAGTGAACATATTTTTAAATGTGTCTCATCTATTTTAGATTCCTCTACTGAGTATTCCATTTACAGGTGTACCTCACCATATTTGAATTATTTGGTTGCTGTCTTTTTGCACGAGTATTTTATTACCCTGAGAGGAAAACCAGAAGCACATAAACCAACATGATATACTCAGTTATAAGTGAATATGAGCACTTAAGTAAAGTACAACCATAGTAATCAGTCAATCACAGTACAATCCATAGATGCAGAAAGGCTAAGTAACAAGAATGAATCTAGGGGACATGCATGGAATTCTCTGGGAAGGCATAATAGAATAGATTTTGTGGGTGCACTGCAGGCAGGTGGAGATGGGAACAGGAAAGATCAAGTAAGCAAGGGACAGAGATGAAGAATAGGAGGGAGAGATGACAGGAATAATGGAGCTGTTGGCAGGAGAAGTGGAAACAGTACACTGCAAACTTCCAGAACTACAAGAAAGACACTACTGAAGATTCCTAGTAGTGAGGAATACAAAAGCTGAACCAGCCATTTTCTGTAAATACGTAAGGCTCCCAGTGGTAAGATTGGGACACAAAGTCAGTCACTAAACTTAGAACTATACTTGTTCTGCTAGCAAGATACACTGGGGAAAAGGTGCCTCAGAGTATGTGAAGTGAAAATGGCTGGTCTAAATTTTAGTCCAAACTATGAGAGGAAGCCAATGTCTGATACTGCCAGGATGGCCAGGAACCAGAACTTAATAGCTTTTACAATAAGGGTAGAACAAAATACAACTAAAAAAGAAAAAAGATAAAATGATTCATATCTAAAATCATAGACTGATTCCCAGCACAAATGTCATGAGAGAGAATTCTTCCAACAGCTGATGGTTGCACATGCAGAGATCCCTGCCTTAACATTACGTCAAGTTTTTGGAATCCTGTGGAAGGAAGGGGTAAATATTGCAGGATCTGGAAGTGTTGAGGAACCCAGGAAAACCAAACCTACAGATCAAGAAAACAAGTCTCATAGTGTCTCAGACAGAATGAAGAGACAGTCACGTAACATGAACAGCTCTGTATATGCTCTGTGCATGCATGCTTTGGTTGTTAGCTTAGGGTGTTTGTGTGATAACTAACTGTAGAACTCTTGGTGTCACATACTCTTGCCAATTTTTGTGATCTTTTTTTTCCTATTTGTTTGCTTTGTCCAGTTATGATAAGGGATTTTACCTAGTTTTCTTGAACCTTTTGATGAAGGGTGTCTTTGTGACAGATGAAAGAGGAGCAATGGACCTGGAGGAATGAGGACTGGGGAAACAGGAAGGAGGGGAGGAAGTGGAAGCTGCAGTTAACATGTATTGTCTGAGAGAAGAATAAATAAAAGAGAAAAGATAAAGATGAAAATGCATTTAGTCTGAGTTCTTTGATCTTCATAATCTGTAATAACCCATATAGCACAAATATCTCAAAACTATTCTGGATGGATTTCAAGCCAACCTCTTGTCTGACACATCTTGAGATTACATGTAACAAAATAAGGATTTCCAACATGCAACGGCATAGGATAAACTCCCATTCAGAAAAAGGAATATAGTTGTGCTTCAGCCCCAAATTCAAACAGAAAATCCTTGCTCATGTGCACATCATTCCAGCCAGAAGACTAGGTAGGCAGTCTACCAGTCTATGAAAGTAATTCACTCACTACATTCCCAGACACAATCACCAACCAACCCTACAGTTACCACAACCTACACATTGGGTGGAAACCTCTGCTCAAGTACAGGACACACTACAAGAAGAACAAGTAGGTAAACTGTGGAAAAGACCACATGCTGGACCGGAGGCCATGGCAACCACCAAAAATTCACATAGACTTCCTCCATTCTTTTAAAAACCCTCAATACTAAACCAAAGACCCACTTCCCTCATCATGTCTGTATTGTAGCTTCCAACTTGGGTGGAGACTCCTGGCTCAAAGAACAAACCACCTGCCAGAATTCCATGTAGGCCAGTCCACAGACCTCCCCAAATCTTTCCTACACCCTCAACACTATCCCCAAGTTCTCCCCTCTTTTCCGTTTGCAGTCCTAACCTCCTTAGGCTCATACTCCACTCTATAATAAAGGCTACACATACTGCAAGACTTTCAGTCTCAAAGTTGGTGTGCTGCATGTACTGGCTTTCTGGGAACCTAGTTTCTTTGGATGATGCCTTGCTCAGGCCAAATACAGTAGGGAGGGCTGTGGAATTTCCCCAAAGCAATGTGCCTTACACTCTCTGAAAACTGGATAGTGGGATGGGAAGGTATGTGAAGGCAATGATTAAAGCAGAGGGAACACCAACTTTCATTTATGTGTATAAAGAAAAGAGACTGTTTTCTTATTTTAAAAAAAATAAAGTGCCAAAAGACGTTAAAAAAAGAACCTCAGTTCAACCATATGACACACAGACTAGATTACTGGAGAGCAAATAGAAATCAAGGGAGCAAGCACCCATCCAACAAAGACAAACTTAGAGATTGGTACTTAAACCACAATCACAAGCAGAATTCTTGGACAAAAGGAAAGAACATAATGAACCACAGACAGAGCAATGTGTCACTACCAGATTCCTGCAATCCTACTGCACCAAACCCTGCAAATCAAAATGACTCTGCAATACCATCTCATACCAGTCAGAATGGCTTAGATCAAAATCATCAATGATTACTTAGGCTGGAGAGGATGTTGAGAAAGGGTAACACTCATCCATTGCTAGTGGGAATGCAAACTTGTACAACAACTCTGGAAATTATTGAAGTTTCTCAGAAAATTGGGAATCAACCTACCTCAGGACAAAGAAATACAATTCTTGGGCATATACATAAAAGATGCACAACCAAATAGTTCTACATGATTATTTTGTTCAACTATGTTCATAGCAGCATTAATAGTAAAAGCCCAAACCTGGATACAACCTAGATGTTCCTCAACCAAAGAACAGATAAAGAAAATGTTGTATGCAGTAAAGTTCAAAGGTTAAAAGACCAAAATTTGTTATATGTTTGCAGAATTCAAAAACTTAATTTTAACTTCCTTGATAGAAACTTAAGGACAAAATAATGGATAGGAAGTAAGAAGAATTTTAGAATTAGTAAGTTACAGTGCAAATCCTAATTGGTCTTATTCATTTAACCTGGAGTCAGATGTTAGGGTGAAAGCTGAAAGATCAGAGAAGCAGAGCAGCCAGCCACTAGTTCTTAGCTCTATGAAATCCTGAGACCAACGTGGGACTCGATGTATAACTCTGTTTCTATTTCTAAGTCCTTTCTGTCTTAAAGAAGTCATTTGAGTACAAGCTTGCCTGCTCTGCATTTTCGAGTATCCCTGAGGGCTATAAATAATGTCTGTGTTAGCCCATAGAAAGAACATTTTGCTCAATTCAAAGAGCACACTTTGTAAATTAAGATTGGGGCTGGTGCAGGCCAGCAACAGCAAGTCATCCTTAGAGATTAGAAGCTGCTTAGCTGGATAAGATAATGCACCTCTTTGAACTGTATTCCAAGGATAGTGCAGAAAAATGGTTACCTGACTTAACTGCTCTTTGTTCTGCCTATTGACTGTATCTAGTTTATATACTGGCTGAGAAATAAACTCAGGGCTGTTTGGTATTGGCCTTCAGTCCTCCCAGTCTATCCTGTGTTTCTGTCATCATTTCTCTTAATCTAATTTTTTCTCAGTCTCAGTATCCACTCACTGGGAATCGCCAGGAAAATTCCAATGAGTGGGCTTCAGAAGATTGGCACCAAATGCTGGGATGTGCAAGGGGGTGTGGTGGGAGGAACAACACAAGGACACCTCAGGATGAAAGAGTGTACTCAGTACTCAGTTAAAGGGAGATCTGCAGTGAGCTTTCTCAGGGAGCCATTGCTGTAAAGACAAAGGAAAGTAAACACAGGAGTGTATGTACAAGATGAAAGAGGTTAGCTGTGCAGCATGAAAAATAATTAAGGGGGCTGAAGAGATGGCTCAGGGGTTAAGAGCACTGACTGCTCCTCCAGAGGACCCGGGTTCAATTCCCAGCACCCACATGGCAGCTCACAACTGTCTGAAGATCCAGTTGCAGGAGATCTGACACCTTCACACCAATGCCACAAAAATAAAGTTAAATAAACCATAAAAAAAATATTTAAAAAAAAGAAAAGAAAAGAAAAATAATTAAGAAGGGGCTGGAGAGATGGCTCAGAGGTTAAGAGCATTGCCTGCTCTTCCAAAAAGGTCCTGAGTTCAATTCCCAGCAACCACATGGTGGCTCACAACCATCTGTAATGGGGTCTGGTGCCCTCTTCTGGCCTTCAGGCATAAACACAGACAGAATATTGTATACATAATAAATAAATAAATATTTTAAAAAAATAATTAAGAAGTAACTGCTGTGTAAGTGTAAAATAAGGAAAGAAGTAACTTGAATGAGAAGGGACTTTTATATGAATGTAAAAAGTAATTATGGGACAAAAACAGCAAACACCTGTTTGTACATTTATTTAGGTATATTTTAAAACCCATAGGTGCTAAGGTTGGGTGTCAGTGATTGTATAAATTTTTGGAATTTATTGAAAGAATTTGTCCTTGGTTTCTTGAGCAGGTAATCTTGAATGCAGATATAAGGGGGTAGATTGGAGTCAAAATACAGCAACATTATGATGTACATGGTCCAGAGAACATTTCAGTAGATATTTTCAGACTCTCGACACTTACTCATGACAGCTTAGATCTATGTTCTGAAAGACAGAAATTGTACCCAAACTGAGGTAAAAGTAAAACTAAGTTTCTGTTTCAGTGAAAGAACTGTTTAATGCAATGCTTCTGTAAAGTCATCTGATGATGTCACATCCGATACTGATGAGGAGGTAACATCTAAAAGAGAGGTTCCTGATAAGGAGGTGAAGTCAAAAAAGAGACTTCTAAGTGTCCTGATTCAGATTTCCCACATTATCTATGAATGTTGAAGAACAGTCATGTAAATGATCTAAGACAGCTGAAAAACAGTCAGAGACTAAGGGGCTGAGGAATCTCATGGACTCTTTAAATAAAAAACTGGAAGCAGTCCAAATTTCTTCCTGGCAAAATAAAGACTCATGAAGGATCTCACAAAGGAGTTCATGGGGAAGCTCAAGAAGGAGTACTCCCTCACCTTCCCCCAGAGAAGAGACAGATTTAGATTCTCCTGAGGATTATACTATTAAAGAAAAAAAATTCCTATAATCTCTATGGTCCAGAAGACTGCCAATTCTTAGTTGACTTTGAATATTAGCCCATTATATGGAAGTATTAAGAGAGGAGCCAAGAAAAAAGTCATTCAAGGATCTAATTTATTTTCAGTTATAGAACATCAGGATGCTCAAGGAAATGTTCTGAGAGTTCACACACCTTTAGCTTTTACACAACTTAAAGAATTAAAAAATGCTGGTTCTCAATATGGGCAAAAAACTTCTTTTATTCAAGCAGTTTTGGAGACAATAGCAGTTGAAGCTTTGCCTCCTGTAGATTGGAAATAATTGGCTAGAGCTTGTTTGTCTCGAGGAGATTATGTATTGGGTAACCATAATTCCTTGAGTATGTGAACCTATAGTTAATATTAACAAAGCTCAAAACATGCCTGTCTGGGGTTGGAGAGATGGCTCAGTGGTTGGGAGCACTGACTGCTCTTCCACAGGACCTGGGTTCAATTCCCAGCACCCACATGGCAGCTCACAACTGTCTGAAGATCCAGTTGCAGGGGATCTGACACCTTCACACCAATGCACATAAAATAAAGTCAAATAAAGCATAAGAAATATTTTTTTAAAAAACATGCCTGTTAAGTTTGACATGCTAGCAGGAGAAGGTGATTATAAAGATTTCGATCATCAGTTGAACTTTGAATTGGCAATATATGCTCAACTTAATATTCCACCAAAAAAAGGCCTGGATGAATTATTTTACACTGGAAAGAAAACAGAAGAATTGTCTAAGATAAAACAGAGACCTGATGAATTGTTTCAAGATTTTGTTTCTCAATGTGATGACAACTGTAGGGAGACATTTAAGAGATTCAGAGACTGAACATTACTTGAAAACAGTATACATGCTGTCTGAGAAATAAACTAGGAGCTATTTGGTAGTGGCCTTCAGTCCTCCTCATTTAACCTATGTTTCTGTCTTCATTTCTCTTAATCTAAATTTTCCTCAGTCTCAGTGTCCCTACCCAGGGAATCCAACTGAATTCTGCTGGACAGACCATATGGTGTATCCTATCAAGCTCAAACAAAATTGACTAGAGGTTCTGTATGATGTTGGCCTAAGATAAGGAATTTTGTTGCATATGCCTTCCATAAATTAAGAGAATAGCTGGATACAGTCTTACACTGTAGGGTACATTGCTTGGCTTTAAATGCAGAACAAGGGTCTTCCCTGTAATGGTGCAAAACCCTTGAAAATCCCTCTTTTCCCCCACTGTACTGCCATCTGAAATTACCTAGAACTTTTCTTTCTTTTCACTCCTTTCTTTGTGTTTCTTTTTCACTGTAGACCTAAAGGAGTCAGCAGTAATAACTACCCAACAGAAATGATATTTTTTCTAAGATATCAGTCTATTACTTTTTAATTCTGCCTTAATAACCTTCTTGGCACATGGAAATATTAAGAAAGATTTGGGACTAAAGGATCACAAAAATAATCTTCAGGAACATTTTTATAAAGTCTTCTAATCACTTGTACTTACTTACCAGATCAATATCACCTAATAGAGCCACAAGGAAAGAGGCCAGGCTTGTGCTGGAGCGATCAGAGCCAGATGAGGCTATGAAAGCTTATTGAGAGCAATCAAAATTTTTATATATTTACCAGAATCAGAACTTTATGGCAATTTCTGGGCTGGATACAGGTCTAGTTCCCCGGATGCCATGAAGATTGTAAGCTATACAGGAAACATAATTTCATTGTTTCAGACCAGTTGCCCTGTAAATCTTCCTTGACTATTAAGGGATTATAAAGAAAAACACAAATTAGCCTGAATGCCTCTGACTGCGTGAGTCCATCAATCTGTCAGGAACTGGAAGTCACACTCTGTTCCAGCAGCCATTGACTTAACCTGAAAACCCTGACACACAGATCTCTCAGGACTGATAGGCCAGATCAACTCCTTGTTTCCCTGTAGGGCATTTTGCCCACTAAAATCCTATGACCTTGACCTCCACTGCCTGCCAGCACTGTCAACATTCCAGGCTTTCAGGTCCTACAAGAACAGTCAGTTATGCTCTGTGTAGAGCTTTCCCTGACTTTTGCCATCTAAAGTCTCAATATCTTCAAAATTCTTCCAAAGTCCTTATTTCCAAGTCAATTGCAGCACAAAATCACTTTTGAGGTACCATTTTCTATTCCTACTTTTATCTCTGTTGCTGTGATTAAATTATCTAACCAAAAGGAACTCTGGAAATGAACAGGTTTATTTGGTTGTTACCCTTAAGTCAGAGTCCACCACTGTGGGAGCTTAGGATCGAAACTCAAGTTAATCACCAAAGGCAAAACTTGCAGAACCATTGTTACCTGATTTTCTCTTTTGCCTTGTCATTGTCTTATGCTCAGCTAACTCTCTTAATCATCCCAGGCCCACTTGCTTAGAGACATTGCCAACTCAGTGAAAGATCTTCCAACATTAATCGTCAATCAACACACTGACTTTCAGACAGAAATCAGACATTCTGATCTAAGCATATGCTTAGTTGATGTTCCCTCAGATGAACCTTGGCTCTATCATGTCGAGAGCTGAGGCTAATCAGCACACAGACACAATAATATATGAGAAGGTTTTAGAGAACCAAAGACAATGTATTAATCTTGTCAATGAGCTAAGCATCAAAGACTCAAACATGAAGAAAGCAACAACTAGAAAGCACAGACATGCCAGGAAATGGAAAGGGGCAAGCATCTAAGATCATTAAGAGAAAACTAAAACTGTTCATCCCAGAAACTATTATAAATTAAGGCTCAAATAGCATAAGCAATATTCTGAATACAAATTGGTGAAGGTCTATAATTTTCAAGAAAATGAATGATATAATAAGATTATGGTTCAAAAAGTCAAAAATATAGATGGCACCATTATAGAACAAGACAACCACAGGTCTACAAATATATATTATGGTCTGTTAAACAAGAACTACAAGATACTCATCAAAATCAAACGCCAAGAAATCACTGGCATCCTATACACTACAGTTCTCTCCTTTACCAATGATAGAAAATGGGTTGGGTGAGTAACGCTGTTCTAAAAAATTCAGAAGCTTCACTTGAAGTCTTCTGATGTTTTTACTTTGTTCAAAATAGTTTTGATTACTAAAACATTTCATTCTCCTATGATAAAAAAATAATGTGTCTTAGGATAACTTAGATAACATTTTGTTACCTACCAGTGGTGATTGAATCTAAGTCTGCATCACAGTGAGGAAATGAAAACTATTGAAAGGAAATTTCAAAAGAACGGATTTTTGAAGAGTCAGGGTACATGTAAAGCAACTTGCTTTGCTCCAACTTTATAAGTCACAGGCACCTTTGAAAACAAGGTTACTGCTATTTCTTGTGTATGTTTGTGTATGAGAGAGAATGTCTTGCATATGTATACAGGTGGCATACAGAAAAGGAGGTTGTCAGATCTGCTGGATGGGAATAGTAGAGATTTATTAACCTCCCAACTTGAGAGTAACTATCTGAGCTCAGGTCACCCATGAAAAGAATATGTGCTGAGCCACCTGCCAAGACACATAAAACCTTCTATCCAATAAGTCAAGTCTATTTAAGATTAATAAAAACAAGAAAAACAAATCATAAATAAATAAAGTAAAGAAATGATCCTTAGGAAGATATTGCATCAAAATTAAGATTTTAGTAGCAAATATTCAAATACGAAGATAGAAACAACTGCAACACACAAATATGCCAATAAATGGACAGAGGCAGGCATCTAAGATAAAAAAAATTGAGTCTCTCCACAGAAACTGTACCAAAAACAAAACTTAAGAAACTGATCACACACAAAAAAACATTCACCAGGAGAAAAAGGAACCAAAAAAAAGAAAGAAAAGAAACTGATCATATAAGAGATATTCTGAATAAAATTTGTGAATTTCTACCATTTTAAAGAAAATGAATAAATTGCAGTCATACGATACAGAAAAAAACAAATGCATATAATATGACTTTACTTTCCACAAATGCACAGCAATCAAAAATGTATACAAAATTTGTGAAAGAATCAAGTGGTTGGAGAAACAAAGAACAAAAGCAATGAAATATTGTCAAGTTTAAATCAAAAGGCCAAAGAAAACTTAGGTATGGAAAAATGTGAACTTGACCAATGTTACCTAGCTATCTTCGATAATAAGTGAACGGAAATTAAATAGTCACAAACTTCACACCTTTCACAAAGCTTTTTCAAAGTGATCCTTAAACTGATATTTCTGACTCCCAAACTCACTGATGTCTTCCCAAAAAAAAGAAGCCTCATGATACAGATGCTGTCTTTCAAATGGAGGAGATTTCTTTCAATGACTCTCCAGCCTATCATGTGCTCTTCTGGTTTCTGGAAAATGCAGCCCCACTGATGAGCAATCCCAAAACAAGCATAAAGTTATTTAAAATTTGCTTCCTGCTACATGGAATATGGCTGGAGACGTGGATTGTGCCCTATCTACCTGTCTAACACAATGCACACCTGAGAAGTCTCTGCACATCAGAAACTCCTTCTGTCTTCTGGAACTAAGCTTCACTGTATGACATCACTGGGGATAGCAGCAACAGCACATTAAAAGTCTTCTAAACATGTATTGCTGTAAGAAATTTGATATCATCATTTTCCTACCAGTTACCAAACTTTTTAAAACCTTTATAACACAAACCTGAAATTAGAATTAGATATTCAAAACTTCTGGAATCTAGACATTCAGTTTTCTAATCTCCCTTCCCACTGAACAACAAATCAGTGCCCATGTGGATACTCTGGAGAGTCGTACAACCTGCATCATAGTCTCCATTTCCAGGACTCCAGAGTCTCCCTTTACCCTGTAAATCTCTACAAAAGGAGGCTCAGAGAAGAAGGACCCCTGCCAACATGAACCAAATGGACCAACATGACTACAGTCTGGTCCATCCAAGTCACAGCAGAAATGACAGTTCAACAGGCCTGCTCCGAACACCTTCCATGCAACATGGTATAGCTTTTTGTCTTCCTACAACAGAGGCAGAAGAGAAACATGGAAAGAACCCACTAACCTGCTACTAGTACTCCTGATTGCTAACCCTTCCCAGAATCCCTAATTGGCTAAGGTCACCTAGCTGGGCCTCAGGATATTAGCAGCTCCCCTACAAGATGATTAGAGATTAAAAGACTCAGATAGCACAGGCTTTTCAGTTCTGCCCTCCCAGACTAGCAGACAGTTCCCTAGTTCACTTTGTAATAAGTACACATTATTCCACTCTCCTAGAGCACATCCTCTTCCTCATCCAAAGCAAAAGGTCCATGTGTGCACATTCCATTGCACACTCACTTTCCAGTGCAGCCATCCCATTGCCTCAGAGATAGGAAATTCTGCAGACAAACAGGTCACATTCATAAAGTAACTACTGTTACTGTGTAACTATGGTTAGTTTGTAACTGTTGTTAAAGAAAGACAGACCAGGAATTATAAAACAATACAGACATCTTAGGGCTTGGAGGCAGCAAGGAGAATGTAAATACGATGTAGTTGTCATCTCTAAAACTATTTTGAAAACTTGAGGCAGACTTTATGGTCATGTACTCCAGAGACTAGGAATTTGTATTAGAGCACATTAAAAATTTCTCATGTATTTTCTCTAAAGATCAATGTCTTAATAGAGAAAAGTCCTGTTAAGCAGGGCCACAACTTCTATTTTAGATGAACTACTGTAAATATAACAATTAGGTTTAAAGATAAGGTCAGCCCTTTCCCAGATTCCTTGTTGCGCTGGTCTGTGGACTGCAAATAATGGTCAATCAGGACATTCATAGTGCATCTACAATTGACTACCTCATTCCACATAGCTAACCTCAACTACTTATGAAGAGGGGGAAAGTTTTACCCTCAGTCCAGCCTCTCCTTTTCTGTTTGGTGTCTCCACCAGCTTCAATAAACTCTTTCTCCTATTGTGGTCTGAAGACAGAAGTAATGTTCCATATGCAAATCCTTTCCCTGCAACTGCATTGCATAGTTAACTACATGACTCAAATGCATAATTTTAAAACTGTGAGGTGGTAATATCATTTTTTTTTAGGAATTTTGAAAGTGTAATGTACAGGAAAGCAAGGTCATTGCCCTGGACAGCAGCAGACCAAGGCCACCTGAGTCAACATAAGAGAACTTGTCTCAGAAACTATTTTTCTAACAGGATTTAAATGCAGCTGTTCAAGAATTAATATACTTTTCCAATGAGAAATCACTTCACACACTTAGCGTGCCAACCTGTAATGTGTCCTTGAAAGGCTTGATAGAGGTTGGTTTTTGATATGGTGATGTGCCTGGTGTCTGGTTTTAAATCAGTGGTGGCTTCTTTGTAATGGTTTGGAGCCAAGTATCTGGACAATCTAGTTGAACAATGCGTACCCTAGCATCCTAATCTCTAACAGCCATGATTAAAACACATTTAACTTTTGGGTGATTTAGAGGCAGTCCTCCCTCAGCTAAATTCTACTTTGTGAGACTGAACTATTTAGAAAGCATTGGCAAATCCTTTGTATCAGCAATTCAACTCTGCTGCGTTGCAGCTTAGAAGTGCAGTGCTACCAAACAGGTGAGATGCCTTGATCACGTCCACATAGTTAAATATAAATGGAGATTGAACATAAAGTTAAATGCAAAGTGCTCAATATCGAGAAGATACTGGGGAAACTAGGCTTCTCCAACTTTGGCATACTGAAGTTGACAAGAAAGATGTTTGTACACACAGCACCCTCCTCCCAATTCTCTAAGCCGATTAAGCCCAAAGCGCAAAGTTGTTCAGAGGCCTGTCCCTCGGTCTAGGAATTCACAGGACTGCATGAAACTTCACAATGCAGGGCATCTGGTGGCAGGTTCCCTCACGGATCCCGGAAGAAAACAACATCCTGTCTCCCGCACCTCACCATCTGCTCCTCCCCATCTGGAGACAGCATTCCCCCCACTCACCATGTTGTGTTTCTCAGTTCGCCAAAAGTCTCAGTTCATCATCTCCTAGCAGCAGCAATTTTACCTCCACACAGGAAACCACCGGTGCCAGCTCCACGGCAAAATCGGCGCAATCGAAATGGAATGTGGATGCCCGGAAGAGGCCTGCACGACTTCTGACTGGCAGGTCATCTGGAGAGCCTGATTGGCTAGTGCAGCCTGAGTGACAAGAACACCTCCCACAAGGCTGAAGTGTACTTAAAGAGACAGCACAGAGGTTTCTGGTCATTTCATCCTTCTGAGACAAAGATCTTATCTTGATTGGCTGAGATATGCATTTCAATAGCACTTGCCCCTGGCTATAAAAGCAAGCAGACTCCATCAAAATCTTGCACTCCTTAGGAACTTTCTCTTTTTCCTCCAGGACACAATGTGGCTAGCTGGCTTGTACTTGTGCTGTGCCAGGCGGGTGCAGGGATTCCCTGTCCCATAGGGGGAAGAATGCCCAGAATATTAACAGCTAAAGAGAATTTTAAGGTCACAAAAGAGATGATTGTTCATGCTTCTTGCTGAGGTCAGATGAAATGAAGATGCTTTAAACAAGGTTTTCACAGATATTTCACACAAGAGAAAAGAGAAAAGCAGGAGCCAGATCTGAAACAAGATGATAGGTCTTTCCCCCATCAAAAGGCTGGATGATGACTCCTTTGCTTTACGAGTTTTATTACTGAAACTCGAGGCAAACTCCAGGAAAATGAATAATAATAAAAAGAGTAGTGTTCATGGAAATGTGACTATGTAGAGAATAATGGAGCTGGAAGGAATGTCTTCACAATCGCTATTGTTAGCCAGCACATATTCCTCCATGGTCAGGTGAATAAAAGATACAACTGCAGTATTCAACATTCTTTACATGAACAGGACAGGTAGAATGAATCTCAACATGTATGTAAAAAGTGGGCTTATTAGAATGTCTCACAAGCTGTGTTTCAGGTTGTCTAAAAACATCTACTTACAAATGACAATTGAAGAATCCAGTAGATTGCTTCTCAGCCTTTTCCCAAAGATCAAGTGAAGAATCCAGTAGTTGTTCAACCTATGAGGCTTGATGTCTAAACTAGTTTTAAGTATTCACCAAAATTTCAAAGTAGTCTCTAGTACTAGTAAAGGAATGAGCTTGGTAGCCAGAGCAAGATGACAAAAAAGAGACTTTTCTACTTCAATATACTCTGTATGTAATTGCTGCTACCAGAAGGTAAGAAAATTAAAGTTAGATCATAGTTTTGTTTGATTCAGATTTTCTTGTTTTGGTGATTTCAAGATATAATTTTTCTGTGTAGGTGTGGAACTAATTCTGTGAGTCAGACTGGTCTCAAACTCAGAAAATTCCAGTGCCTTGTGTTAGGCCCAGATTATGATCCCCAGAGAGAGACCCCCAGAGAGACACAGACTGTAATAAGCAAGGTTTAATCAGCATAATACAGACATGTTTGGAACTCATCTCCATCCCCTTACAGCAAGGTAGAGAGGAGTTGTATATCCTCTGTAGGGTAAGCTTTTAAAGACATAACTACAATGAGAATCTTTGAAGCTGCTATGGCATGGGAACAAGGACTTTTGCTCTCTCCCATTCTGTTAAGTCAGTTTTCTCCCTGTTCTTAGGTCAAATTCACTGTTCTTGAGTTAGGCCATCTTTATAAGCCAGTACCAGGTGGCTGGCTGGGCTGAGCTAAGTGACCTTGTGATCATAATCTCCTGGGTGGGACAAGGGAAGGCCACTACCTTCCTGAGTAAACATTCTGCTGGGAAATTTCTTCTTACCCCTTTGTGAATAAGGAGTGAGGGTTCCACATTCCCCACTTCTCTTGGTCCTAAGATCAATCATGAGCTGGTTTTGCTACCTTTGGCCAAATTGTCTTTTAGAATAACAGAGGCATTTTTTAGGTTTTTTGACTTAGCATTTTAACAGGGTTATTGGACAATGTATTCCTTTAACAGCTTCTAGCTAACTTTAGGGTGTCATTGTCAAGGGTTAACAAAGGTGAAATGCTAGTCAAAAAGAGAAAATTTTAGGAACATTTGGTTTGTGGACTTTGTTGAAAAGCCATGGAGCATTTACATAGACTAGACTGGTCCACATCAGTTTTAAATAAGTCCATGGTCCACAGTCATTTGGAGCAGGTTGTAGTCAGCAATTGATGCTTGTTTGTGTCTGCCAGCCAAAGCAAAACCTGTTGAGACAAATTTAAACCAGGAACAGGAGTTAATACATTTGAAACTTATAGTCCCATATTAAAATTCATATTGTAAAAATAGCAAATAACAGATATCTATCAAACAGTAAAAATAGACTTATACATTTGAGTCTCAGCAAAAACACAGAAAATCCTGAGCTTGAAACCCAAATAGTATATAGTCATTGTTTTATTGTTTATGAACTTTTATATCCTCAGACCTTTATATATAATGAGCTAACAAGCTGGCTATAGCTTTGTGTAAGGATCTGGATATCCTTTTTGCTCTTAAATTGATATTATAGTTGGCCTAGCCATTAATACAATCAGAGATCTTAGAAGGATAAAAAATTATACTTAAGTACAGACAAAACAGAAAAATGACAGAGACCAGCCCATAGACAGTCATACACAGGTCTCCATAGCATTGGAGGCAGCAGTATCATAACAGCAGGCTTTACCAGACCCATATGGTGATTGGTTTCTGTGGAAGAGGGACAAGGAAAAGTCTGACCTTATTTTGTCTAGGCAAAAGCGGTGCAATCAATTCTCCAAGTCCTACTGTGTGTTTAGTCTGGGCTGGCTCCTGGCAGCCGGTGCTGCACTAGGGGTCATCTTTCCCAGTGGTCAGGGTCATTGTTATCCAGGTGAAGACATTGTGGTGTCCCATAGTCTTCTTTGGAGACCTTGGGTCACTGATAGGATCTCAGAGTCTCTGTCTGAAACAAGCTTTTCAAATTTTATTTTAAATGCCATTTTTTATAGATCTCTGAAGTATGTAGGGTTGTTTAGGTATCTCTGATTAGACAGACTTCACTTTAAATTACTTGTGTTATTTTGAAACATATATAGGGCACTACATAAAGCTTTTCCCTGCATTTATATTAGTACTTTGAGGATGACTGATTATTAACTTGTATTTTTAACAGACCAGATTATATACAAAATTTTTGTCAGATGGAACCTTTAAATTAATGATTTTAGCAAAGATAATGAGACTAAAATTTAAATATTAACAATATGAAACATTTTATAAGCATATATATTTTAAAACCTAATTTATTGTAGCTGATGCTTTTGGTGACTATCACTTGGCATTGGTGGTTTTTTCTGGTAACTTTTCTTTGGGTGTCTATTCCCAGCTATTCAGAGTTGTAACTGACATTCTTGTATATCAATAAAGAACAGCATAAAACAGTCTTTAACATTATCTATATCAAAAAGACATTTAAATTTTTGCAAACCCAAATCCAATGACCAGAGCTCAGAGAAAAATTACAAGTACTAAACTTATAATTATCAAAGGCTAATTATTTTTTTTTAATTTTTATTTTTCCATTTAATTATTTACATTCCTTCCCTCTTCCCAATTCCCTCCCACTCCCCCACAACCCCTCATCCCTCTCCCACCTGGCTTGAGAGAGGGCAGGGAGCCCTGCACTTTGGGAAGTCCAAGGCCCTCTCCCACTACATCCAAGTCTAGGGAGCTGTGCATCCTTATAGACTAGGGTCCCAAAAAGCCACAACATGCAAAGGCTAATTCTTTAACAAAACAATCATGCAAATTTTTTTGAGAGATAAACATGACATTTTAACAAAATAAATTAGTTTTAAAAAAAACTGAATTAACCATTAATCATTTAGTTACAAGAAATTACAGCAAACATCTTTTGGCCTTTTATATTTTTTCTATATCTTTTTTGACTTTTTATATACCTTTTATAATTTTTTATAACCCATATTTTTTTCCCTGGGGAAACAAAAGCATTCTTAGACATAATGTATCATTTATTTATTTTGAAAACAACATTTTTTAAAGTTACAGGTTAGTATAATTTAAAACTTCTTATAAGCAATATCAGGACAGGAAAGGGCTAAGACAGGAAACTGCTGGTCAGCAGAAGAGACCTTGAGTGTTATCATACTGAAGAACTTGGCTTAGAAAAGAAAAGAGGCCAGAGAGTGTCCTTGGCTGCCAAAGCTTTTTAAAAAGAGGTTTTGTTAACATTTTTTTTGCCCATGATCTCAGATTTTCTGTTTTACATTTACCCAGTTTTGTAATTGCAAGCAGTCAAATCCATATCACCCACATGCATGTCCCTCTCTCCTGTCTAAGGCAAAGACCCTCAAGATTCAGAGAGAGAACAAGGGAGAGGGGGCTGCCCTGTTCTGCTGCAGCCAGCCTCTCTCAGTCACTAGCTCCACCACCTGCCTTCTGAAGAGGCATTCCCCTGCCCTGAGCCCAGTGAATGATGACTTTGGCCCCTTCTCTCTCCCAGGTGCCTCTGCTCCCTGGCCTTAAAGCCCTGTAGGCCCCAAACATCCTCTGCCATGTTGCATTTTCCAGTCTTAAGGCTTAGTTCTCAGCATCCAGGCAGTGTATTCTCTGCCATCAGACCTGGCTCAGGGCTAGGGATACAGACCCTAGATGGGCGGCTGTCAAGTCACCTGCATTTTTACATTTAAGTTTTGTCTTATTTTTTTTAGTCCTTGTCAGTCTAGTCTTAAACATAATAAGCAAAGAGACAACAGTTTTCCAGAACTCCAGGGGATCACCATCCACCCGATATAGTGGCCCCAAAGACATTCCAAGTCATAGGCAAGCACTCCCTACCCTCTCCTCACCGAGTTCCTTTTGCATGCTCTCCCAGATTTTGCCTCTCTCCTCTCCATCCCTAAGGGCTGGGGCTGCTGGGAGGGGGCTGGGACTCCAGAGGAGTTTAAGGACCCTGGAGGATAGAAGTTGAGAAAGAAAGAAAACAAAGCAACAATTACCATAACATAACACAAAGAAACTTTGACAAATTCCTGGGACAAGACACATAATGACATTTTCTCCCATGGTGGGAGAAACCCAAAGAGCTGTCTTTGAGGTAGCTGCAAATGACCCAGGGACAGGAGAAAGCTGGCCCCTGTCTATTGACACTGGACTGGGAGAATTCCCATACAGGAGCCAAACTCCCTCTCTAAAATTGACCAGGGGCCCAAGAGGCCCCTGTTTGGAAATTACCCAGGACTCAGGAGAATTTCCATCCCTGTCTGGAAATGACCCAGGGCCATAAAGGCCCCTGTTGGGAAATGGAAGACAAGGCATTCCTTGATTCTCCAGGGTCTCTATACAAACTCATGCACTTCAGAAAACACCTGTCATTACCAAAATCCCAAATCAGTTGACTGGTACAAAACCAAAGCAGCCATAGTCAGACACACAAGACAAAATGACAGAGACAAAGAGACAAGAGACAAAAGACAAAGAGTGCTCTCTCACTGATTGATGCTAACAAACCTCCGGACTTTCATCATCCTGGTGGAATCTCTGGGGTTCTAGGCCAATGCACCAAATGTTGTACCCAGATTATGACCCACAGAGAGGCACAGACTCTAATAAGCAAGGTTTAATCAGCATAATACAGACATCTTTGGAACTCATCTCCATCCCCCTTACAATAAGGTAGAGAGGAGTTGTATCTCCTCTGTGGGGTAAGTTTTTAAAGGCATAACTACAAAGAGAATGTTTGAAGCTACTTTGACATGGGTACAAGGACTTTGCTCCCTTCCATTCTATTAAATCAGCTTTCTCCTTGTTCTTAGAGCACGGCCACTGTTCTTGAGTTATGCCATCTTTATCAGCCTGTACCAGGTGGTTGGCTGGCCCAGGTGGGAGAGGGGAAGGCCACTATCTCCCTGGGAAAGCATTCAGCTAGGAAATTTCTTCTTGCCCCTTTGAGAAAAAGGGGTGAGGGTTCCACACCTCTAGCTCTTGAGTCATGGTGATAAAAGTGTGCATGGCCACCAGGCAGCTAAAGGTGGGTCCTATTATCTCAAACTATCCAGATTAATGGAGGATTTTCCCATTTCAAAACCTTTAAGTAAAATCTCTCTCAGATATAATCAATTTTTTGCGTATTAGCTAATTCCAGAGTTACTCAGTTTGACTACCAAAAATAACCATTTCAACAGCCAAGGCAAACAAAATGAGAAAAAATTATTGCTTGCAGCAGGCACAAAGTGCACGGCAGTAATTTTCAAAACAGTGTTTTTGGTCAACAAAGGAAGAATGGGGATTTTACTTAGGGTGTCTGAACATGCGCATGTAATGTTTTCCCTTTTCTTAAGCATGCTCAGTTAATAAATACACTTCTGAACATGATCACAATATGAAAACAAAGATATTTAGGGACAAAGTTACCTCAAAGTCATGTAGGAACATATGTGAATTAGACAAGTGATGCAAAGAAATGTCTCTGGAATGTCCACATTGTACCATAAGGTCTTAGTTGAAAATCAAGTAGATGACACTGTGAAAAGTTGATTGTCAATCTTGATGTTTGATCTAAAAGATAACTGTACCAACACCATATATCTCAAAGACACAAAAGATAGAGAACACAAAACCAGAAAACTTCAAGGAAAAGTCACCTAACAGCCCTCTATATAGTGCTGCTGGATGAACAGTTATGATGATCTCTATTACTCTCAGAGAAAAGCTGGTTTTGATCTGAGGAGGGTGGCTAGACAGAAGGCCACAGCTGCTCCCTTATAAGACAAGAAAAAGTCCATTTTAACTAGCCCTGGCTTGCTGTCTGTCTCAGGGTTGGGACACCACTGTAGTCAATGGCCTGTTTTCCAAATCTCTGAGCAGACACAACTATGTCAAGCAAGATCATTCATATCTTCATAGGATTGTTCCCTAATTGCAAATTCATCGTGGTCAGCTAGCTATGTAGAAACTAGGCCAACAGGAAGACAGCAGGAACAGCAATTCACTATGACAGTCTATCAAAACAGCCAGAGTGCCAAACTTAGCTTTATCTAGATCTTATGGTTTTTCCAATAACCTGCAGATGGATAAATCACCCTATCCTAAGGTTGACCCCGGCCCGCCTTGCGAGAACCAATGAAATGCTTGTTGCTATGCAGCGTCTTATGTAACCCCTGAACCCCCTATAAATGCATGTTGTATCTCTAGCCCGGCATGCTCATTCAGCTAAGCTGTCGAGGCATCTGCAGGCACCTGTGTACTCAATAGACTGCCTCTTGCTCTTGCATCCAGTGGACTGGTCCTTGGACAGAGGGCTCCAAGTGAGACCCCTCTGACTTTTGGGGTCTTTCAATATGGCTTTCCATTGAGAAACCATTTCACTCATTTAGGAAATGAATAAAGAAAAATCTGTTTAATGATGGCATGCATCCATCTCTGGTTAATGCTCAAAGAGGAGAAAGCTAAGATAGATTTTGAGTTCCACATATCCTGTTATCCTTAAGTGTCCTTTAGGATCTGGCTCCAGGATACACCTTGAAAAATTGAAATAAAAACAGACAACTTTCCAGGCAAGACAATTGGGCAGACAGGAGAGTTACACATCAAAGTTATTCTCAGAATAATTTCTTAAGTACCAGGGTGACCTGAAACAGCAGGGCATTCTTCATTGACAGGGTTCTGAGGTGAAGGTCACAAGGGATGAGAAAGACAGGAAAATTAAAATGTAAAAAGGATAGAAGCTATGGTGAGGAGGTCTTGTCAAGATATGCCCTATGCTTTGTAGGCTTCTTAAGAAAAATAGCCTCTTGACAGGCAGTGCTGGCACACACCTTCAATCCCAGGACTCAGGAGGCAGAGCCAAGAAATCTCTGTGAGTTTGAAGCCTCGTCTAAAGAGTGAGTTCTAGAATAGTCAGGACAGTCTAGGATAGTCAGGTCACTCCTACAGAGAAACTCTGTTCAATAAACAAAAACAAAAATAATAGAGAGAAGAAAAGCATCCTGTATCTTGTATACGTCCAGGGGGGAAATGGAAGGAAATGGGAGAATTATCAGAAGTCAGTAGAAACAATCGCACAAATTTAGGAGGAACCTATTCAAAAAATTCTACACAAAGGGAACACAGGGTATCTCAAGACCTTTACTAAGTGCAGAGTAGCCTTGGGGTGACAACCATAGCTAAATATGGTGGGAAGAATTAGCCCCTGATCACTACAGCTCTTTCAAACATATTCCTGGTTTTAGAGAAGTAGTTGTGTTTTATTATCAATACATTGACCCCTTAGGGGATGCTCCCAAGAATGTTCTTTCACCCTGCCTGAGATCCTAAATGAAAGCCTCGATTGATCAGGTCAGTTCTTACCACAACCCTAAACTTCTGTTCAAATATTTGTCACCTGATGTCATATTGCCCATCTGGCAAAACTAAGCTTTTCTCAAAAAGAAAACAGGAACTTTAAGGCACACCAGACCTTCAGGTTGTTTGTGACCCTGTAATCCCTCCTTGAGCAGCTTGTTAGAGGCCTCTTTTGATATGCAGAAAGGCCTAGTGACAGGTTTTAAGCCAGTGATGGCTTCTTTGTAATAGCTTTGAGAAAAATACCTGCAAAATACTGGTTTACAATGCATACCCAAGCATCCTGATCTCTACCAGTACTGATTAGCATACACTTAAATTTTGGGTGTTTTAGACGCAGCTGTCCCTCAGCTAAATTCTACTTTGTGAAGCTTACCTATTTCCTAAGCATTGATAAATACTCTATATATCACCAATTCTACTCTTCCACATTACAGCATAGCAGTGGAGTGCTACCCAAAACATGAGAAGCCTTTGATAACCTCTACAAATTTAAAATTAATGATGACCATATGTGAAGGTTAAATGAAAAGTACTGAATGTCAGGAAGATACTGGAGAAACTAGGCCTCTCCGAGTTTGTCAACTTGTTTCCATGAATGTATCAACCCTGCAGAAATTGACTATTAATATGTTCGTACACACAGCTCCCTGCTCCCAACTCTCTAAACAAATTAAGCCCACAGAGCAGTTATTCAGAGGCCTGCCTGCAGGCCCACAAATTAGCAAAGACCGCATGGAACTTCACAACACAGGGAATATCGTGGCAGGTTCCCACCCAGATCCAGGGAGAATGCGCCACACTGTCTCCCACACCTCACCCTCTGCTCCTCCCCATCTGGAGCCTGCATTCCCTTGTTCACCATATTGTTGTTTCCCAGCTCGCCAAAGCTCTCAGTTCCTCATCTCTGTGTAGCAGCAAATGCACCACAGCACAGGAAACCACTGGTGCCAGCTCCTGTGGAAAACCAATCATGAAAGTGGGTCACAGGAAGAGCCCTGCACCCCTTCTGACTGACAGATCACCTGGAGGTTCTGATTGGTTACTGAGGCCTAGGTGGCAAGAACACCTCCCAGAGGGCTATAAGTGTGCTTGAAGAGACAGCACAAGTGCTCCTGGCCATTCCTTTCTGCCCTGCATCAAAGGTCTTTTCTAGATCTGTCAAGATAGGCTTCTCAATAGCACTTTGGCCTGTCTCCAGTAGCAGACACTGCCACAATCCTGCACTCCATAGGAACTTTGCCTTTTTCCTCCAGGACATAACATGGGTAGCTAGCTTGTACAGTACACTCTGCTAGCTGGTGCAGTAATTTCCTGTCCTACATGCAGAAGGAAGCCCAGAATATTAAGAACTAAAGAGAGTTTTAAGATCACAAAAGGAAATGTTTGTTGTGTGATTTCATGCTGAGGTCAGATGAACTGAAGGTACATTTTACCAGGTTTAACAGGGATTTCAGACAACCATGAGAATAAAGAAGGAACCAGATCTCAAAAAAGATCTTTTCCCCACTAGAAGGCTGGGTGATGGCTCCATTGATTTTTGGGTTTTATTCCTGAAATTCAGAGCAAATTCGAGACAAATAAAAAATAATAAAGAGAGTAGTGTTCGTGGAAAATTGAATATGTAGAGAATAATGGAGTCAGGAAGAATGTCTTAATGTACACTGCTGTTAGCCAGCACATCTTCCTCCACGGGCTGGTGCATAAAAATCATGCAGCTGTATTATTCAAGATTCTCTACATTAACAGGGCTGGTAGAATGAATCTCACCATTTTAGTGGGTTTATTAGAAAGTCTCACAAGCTGTGGTCCAGGTAGTCTTAAAAATAGCTGCATACCAATGAAAACTGGAAGAATGCAGTAGATTGCTTCACATCCTTTGGTCTAAGATCAAGTGAAGAACCCAGTAGTTGTTTAGTCCATGAGGCTCAATGTCTCAACTGGTTTACAGCACAGACCAAAATTCCAAAGAAGTTGGCTCTACTGCTAGTAATGAAATGAACTTGAACTCCAGAGCTTGATACAAGAGCAAAAAGAGAGCTTGTTTCTTTAATATCCTTTCTATATGTCAGCTGCTACCAGAAGGTGAGGTCTAGGTTAAAAGTGGATCATAGTCTTTGGTTTGTTTTGTTTGTTTGCTTTTACTGTTTTTGTTTTGTTTTGCTTTCCTTGGTCTTTTTAATACAAATTTGTCTATGTAGACCTTAAACTCATTCTGTAGACCAGACTGGTCTCAAGCTCAGAAAATCCCACTGCCTCAGCCTCCTGAGTGATAGTGTTAAAGGTGTGCACTGCCACCAAGCAGCTAAAAGTGGAGCTGGCTGGGAGGTGATGGTGCATGCCTTTAATCCCAGCAGTTGGGTAAAGAGGCAGGCAGATCTCTTTGAGTTCAAGGCCAACTGACTCTACAAGAGCAACTTCCAAAACAGGCTCCAAATCTACAGTGAAACCCTGTCTTTAAAAACAAAACAAAACAAAAAACAAAAAAGCAAATGTGGAGCTTATCACCTCAAACGATCCACATGAATGAACGGTTTACTTTTTCAAAACCTTTAATGAAGTAAAATCCCTCTCAGATATAACCAATTCTTTGTGTAGTCAATAACCCCAGAATTAGTCAGTGTGTCTACCAAGAATAGTCATCTCAAGAGCCAAGAAGAGAAATTAGGAAATTTTTGTCCCTGCAGAAGGCGTAGAAACCATGGGAGTTTTTTGCAAAGCAGTCATTTTCCTAACAAAGGAAGCATGGAGATATTATGTAGGGAGTCTGAACATACTCATGTAATATCCTCCCTCTTCTTAAGCATGCTCAGTTAACCAATCCAGTTTTGAACATGATCACAATGTAAAAGCAGGGACATTTAGGAACATTCTTACCTCAGTCATGCTGGAACATATATAAATTATAAAAATGGTGGAAAGAAATGCCTCTGGCATGTTCATATTTTACAATGAGTTATTAGTTCCAAATTCAGTAAATGACAATGTGAAAAGTCAATTGTCAACCTTGATGTTTGATCTAAAAGGTAACTGTACCAACACAATAATTCTCACAGACACAAAAGATAGAGAGCATGAAATGAGAACACTTCAAGATAAAGTCACTAATAGCACTGTATACTGTGCTCATAGGTGAAGAGCTATGATGATCTCTCTTAACCTCAGAACAACATTGCTTTAACTCTGATCAAGCTGTTTAGGGAGGACATGGCTGCTTTCATGCAACACAAGAAAGACAGGAAGATCACTGTGGGTTTTAAAGCCTGTACTACATAGTCTACACATAAACACACACACACACACACACAGAGAGAGAGAGAGACAGAGACAGAGACAGAGACACAGAGAGAGAGAGAGAGAGAGAGAGAGAGAGACAGAGAGACAGAGAAACTGAATAACATACAAGAAACAAATCACTGGGAAATTGGAACAATATAGTGTTCACAGTGGCAAAGGCAAGGGTTAGCTCAGTCTTTTTATTAACTCTTACATCATACATTAACCGACAAATATTGCTGTGTTAACCACGAGGCTTGGTACCTTTCATCAGTGAGGCTTTCTCATCTTGTTTCCTCTTAATCTGGATGAGACTGCAGATTCAGCCTTTCCTCTTCCCAGAACTCTCTTGTTCTGGTTGCCCCACCTATACTTCCTGCCTGGTTACTGGCCAATAAGCATTCTACTAAAGCGATACAAGCAACAAAACTTTACAGGGTAGAAGACAATTGCCCCTCAGCAACAAGTTTTTGTCCTTATTAGAGTGGACACTTATTTTGATTATGGATTTACCTTTCTGACATGTAATACCTCTATAAAACCCTGATTGATGTGTTTACAAAATGTCTTATTAGTGAACATTGTATTCCACACAGTATTGCTTTTGATCAGGGAACTCACTTCCCAGCCAGAGAAGCCTGAGAGTGGTCCTGCATCATGAAATCTTTTGCTTTTACTATGTTATCCAGCATCCTGAAGAAGGTGGACTGATAGAAATGGACTTTGTTCATTTGAATAAACAATTACAGAACCAATTAAGTTTCAGCGTATTTAGAACTGTGACAGTTTTCTCCAGAAAGTCCTATTTGCTCTGAATCAGCACACAATATATGATATGGTGTCTTTTGTAGCCAGGATCCATTGGTCCAGGACTCTAGGGCTGAAAGGGGAATATTTATACTCAATATTATGACTAGTGTCCATTGAGGAAAGTTTGTGCTTCCTATTTCTGCCACCATAAGTTCTGATGGCTTGGTGGTTTTGGTACCAAAGGGGAAGGGCTCCTGTCAAGAGACTCAGCAAATATTCTACTAAACTTTAAAAGCAGACTTCCCTCTGGTAATAAGTGCTTTGAATGCCCTTAAGTCCACAGACAAAAAAAGGAATAATAGCATAAACAAGGTGATATATCCAAATTATCATTGGGAAATTAGGTTATCTCCGCACAATGGAGGTAAGATGGATTATGTCTGGAGTGCAGCAGATCCTTTAGGACTACTCTTTGTGGTACTGTGCCTTGGGATCAAAGTTAATGAGAAACTACAGCAGTCTTATCCAGGAAGGATGACAAAGTCACATACCTATCAGAAATGAAGGTATGAGTCACTTCTTTAGGAAAAGACCTAAAACCATGTGATGTGCTTGCAGAAGGTGAAAGAAATGCAGAATGTGTAGTAGAAAATGACTATTCTAAATACTATCCAAGGCTTTGTGACCATTGCAGAAATGTGAACTTTAACTGAATGAATGCTTCTGTTCTATTTTGTTGATAATGCATTTTTACTGTTATTTCTATATTATTTCAATTCTTTATCACATGCGCAACATCAATTAAGAGAATATCGGTCGTTATCAGAAGAAAGTTTGAAACACTAGAAAGATGTCCTCCAAGGGACATTGTCACTATTCTAAACAGATAATCCATTTGGGATTGAATTTGGTATACTTACATTATGTTTAGACATAGTTACAACCTGGTTATTGCTTTCCATTTGGAAATTAATAAGTTGACATAATTATATGACAAGTTGACAAGGGATGCATTGTGATAGCTGTTCTTGGTTGTCAACTTTACTACATCCGGAATGAACTATAATTCAGAAATAGAGGGCAGAGTTCTCATCTGAACCACAAGGCAAGAAGACAACATGACTTTGATGCAAATAATGAGCATGGATTACACATATCTTTAAACTAGACCTTGAGGCTAGAAGACACACTTTAATTTGTGTCATAACTTCAGCTGTAAGGCGACGGAAAAATAAAGTTGGGCTGTCATTTCTCTCTCTGCTTTCCCTCACCTTCTCAACATATGTGGTTCTTCATTGTCATTGAAGTCCACTTCTCTGAGATTCCAGCATATACACAAAACAGCTGGGAAACCCAGTCTTGTGGGACCGAGAAACTACTAGATTCTTAGACATACCATTTAGTGCCACTGATTGTAGAACTAAAATCTGTAAGTTATTCAAATTAATCTCCATCTATACACACATACATAGCTGAGAGATAGGGAGAGAGAGAGAGGCAGAGAGAGAGAGAGAGAAACAGAGAGAGAGAAACAGAGAGAGAGACACACACAGAGAGAGAAATTTAGTCCATAATTTCTGTGACTCTAGAGAACCCTGACTAATACACTGGGACTTTCAGTCAGTTAAATTTCTATACAGCTAGTTCCTAGTTTTTCAATTCATACTCTAACTACACATCTGAACACTTTTAGCAAATATTTCAATACCAGATTATCTACATTTACAGAAAATAACCTTTTGTATTGCAATAAGTTAAAGAATACAGGAATCCATGAAGCATAGGGTTGAGTGTTATTTCTGATGAAAAATTTATTAAACAGTAACAACCATTAGATCCATGACAAGATTTAGTTTTGATCAAGGTAACTGGTACTTGTTAGTGGAGAGATATTTATCTATTAATTTAATCTTGCAGTCATTTGGTCACATCTAATAAAATTTAAAATTAAGCAAATTGATGCTTAAAAGGGAAATACCACCATTAAAGTTCCAACCATCAAGAAATGAGAAAGTAACTTCTGCCCCATTTCTAAAGCCACATTTAGAATTGTAGCTGATTGATGGGCTGGACAGATGACACTGTGGGTAAGTATACTGACTGTTCTTCTAGAGGACCCAAGTTTAATTGTCAGCACCCACATGGAACCTCACAACTGTGTTTAGCTCCAGTTCTAGGGGACATGGCACGATCTCACAGACATACATGCACATGTAACACAAATACACATAAAGTAAAAGTGTATCAACTTAACTGAATAAACATACTGAATGAAATTCAACATCACTTGCTAAATGGAAGTATCTTATTCTAGTGTTACCTCAACTAAAGTGATTTATAATGATATGTGTGTAGGCTTTAGTTGCTCAAGCTGAACATATAAAATTAGATCCAGAGTAAACCATAGGAGTTACCAAAGATCTTCCAATCAGATTTTAGGCTGTGATTCAATCAGATATCCAAATAATTTAGCAATAACAGTTGTCTCAATTTCCATTTTAATAAAGAAAGCTATCTTGGCAGGTTAAAATAAATAGCTTTTAAGGATGGGTTAATAATTATATTAGACTCTAAAAAACAAAATGAACAAGAAAGTTTTGTTTGCTTTTTGGAAATTAATGGATTTATGAAATTTATTTTACATATCACTGTAGCACAAATTCCAAGTGTTCTCAAATATAAAAAGCCATAGATATTGAGAACCATCAGAGAAATAAAGGAGCCAATCACTATAAAGCTCTTTTATGTCTATAGAATTTTTAGAAACAAATGGGAAAATCCTGTCTTCATGAATCCACAGACTGAGTGCTTTGGGTTCCATTTCCCTCCCACTTTAATAATACATAATCCATTGGAAACCAAAAACCACCTGCCCCACTGTGAACAGCACTGCACTTTCAATTTCAGGCCACCTACAACTGAATAATCACACTGACTATATTAATTTCAACACTGTGTGGTCAATAGCTCAGGCAGATTTCTCTTAACTCTCACATCTTAAATCAACCCATTTGTATTAGACTATGTATTGTCACCTGACCATGGCATTACCTCATTTTCTACATGTCTTCTTTCCTTGGCACCTGACTGGTGTCTGCTTGACTCCACATACTCTCTCTTTATATATTTCTGTTTAGATTCCCTGCCTGGTTTTACTATGCAAAACCACTGGCCAAAAGAGCATTATTCATCAACTAATTAAAGCAACACATATACAAAAGGAAATTCCACATCACTCATCTACTTGGGAATGTGATTTTGTTCATAAATTGATTTCCTGCTGCCTGGGGGTGATTGCATTTTCATGGGATCCTTAAAAGAAAAATGTGGGTTAATCTTCACATTTTGGGAGAGGTAGCTATATCACTTTATGTTCAGTCTCTGTGTAATGGGACAGTGCAGGACTTGTCTCAAGCCCTGGCTAAAGTAGTCTGTGAGGCTGGGTCATCTCAGCTAGGTAGCTCAAAGTCTTCCTGAGAAGTTTGTATTCCAAATAAGATCTTTAGGTGGCTTTTTCCAGCTTTGTGCTGTTATCATAGTCCTTGCGGAATCTTCCTTGTGGGGAGTCATCATTCTTTTGAAGACTTCAAAGTTTGCTATTAGACATAGACATGGTTCATTAGAGAATAAAGATAGAAACTCAAACTCAAAATCATGTACAGGGAGGTAGATGAAGCCTTTTTCTAGAGTCAGTTAGCACTCAAGATGACTATTAATATCATGATAAAAATTTAAAATATATACATGTATATACTAATCTCAACAATTTTGATATAATATTCAAACCTTAAGAACCAAGTTTAGGAATCAAAGTAAGATGAAGATTAGGAAGTCAGTCACAATAAAATAGTCCCTAAAGTTTTGTTTTTCTTTTGTCCCATACCTGGCCTCTATAGTTAATTATTTTCCACATTCTCATCTTCAGGCAAGCTGTATTTCTTAGATCACAAAGAAAATCTCATGTCGTGTATTTTCACTTTGAAAATATAAAGTAACTTAGACATCTTCAACACACAATCTGTACTGTGATATCTCTCATACACAAAGCTTGTTATTTAATGGATAGTCACTGACATTTGCTTTTGTTTAATGTTTGAAATATTTGCTGTTCCCAGGATTTTTTGTGTGTGCATAAATTTGTAGTTGTTTTATATTTACTCTTTGGGGACCCACCTCCCAGCTCCCCAATAAATACATAGAGACTTACATTTATTTGTGAATTCCCAGTCTTGGCTTTGCTTGTTACTAGGCAGATTTTCTAACTTAAAACATTCCATTTCTCTTTAACTTTTTTTTCCACTGGGAGTTTTATTATTCATATATATATATATATACATATATATACATGTGTATATATATGTATATATATATATATCTTTCCTTCTGAATCTGCTGCTGACTGGATGATTGGGGTGCTGTCTCAAGGAGTCTTCTTCATTTCTCTCTGTTCCGAACTTTTAGATATCTCTTCCTCTTTATTCTCTCTGCCCACCTTCCCCACATATTTATCTCTCTTGCATAGCTATTGACTGATAAGCTCTATATTAGATTAATCAGGCGTTTCAGGCAGGCAAATTAACAGAGCATTATAGACTTAAACATATGAAGGAAAATAACACGTCTTCATCATTAAACAAATATTCCACATGATAAATGCATGTAACACATATAAAAATTATATTACGTAACATAAATTAATCCATAATGTAGTATAAGAAAGATCTGTGGTTTCAGTAAAATTTGGAGTGACTGAGCTCTGACAATGTTAAGATACATATGTTATACAGTCAGTTGTAAATCAGAGTCTCAGAAAGTGCCAACTATAAATGAATGCTATGATTGATAAACAATAATAGAACTTAAAAAATAATTGTGATGGCATTCTATTCTTTTCTGTGAAGATGAATGTGTCCTGAAAACTGTGGATATCTTCTGAGTAGAAATTTAATAGCTTGTGGCAAGGACAGTATGTACTGCAGAAATGATTTATTGAGTATTAATGATCAGTAGATGAGATGGTGCTGGCTTCCAGAGTGTGTGTGATGAATTTGACCTTTGAGGAATTTTGGCTTGTATCTTTAGTTACTTAATTAGAATAAGGTAGAGTATTCAGTATGCTTTTGCTACTAAGTGCAGTATCTGGGAGGATAACTTATATTGTGTCTTTCAATAAAATGTAAGCATTCATGAATGAAAACTTATATGTCAAGGATTGGTTTTGGGGGTACACATGTACTTAATTAAAAAGGAGTTCATACTCTACTGCCTAATTGTTTTGTAATACTTGTGTAATTTACATCGGATAGAAAAATATTATGAAGTACACAAATGAAAAATATTTTTACAAAGATATCATGGTTCCTACTGTTTGATTTATTTCATTCCTTATTTTTCTTTATGTTATTGTGAAAAAATAAAATTTCAACCTGGTTTAATTTAAAGTATCCTGAAATCACAGCAAAGTAAAAACCACTGACTTTGTATTGGATGTGCTGAATTTACAATCTGAAATTATTTCTGAGATAGATTTTACTCACATAATTTCTCTAAATAACATATAATTGTGTATTTAATAAAAATAATTTAATAGTATTCTTAACAGACTGGTTTATTTATTTATTTATTAAAATTTCCACCTCCTCCCGCTTCTCTTTTTCCTCCTCCTCCCCACCTCCCCTCCCTCTCTAGTCTTTTTATTAAATTATTTATTTATTCATTTATTTTTAAAAACTTTCCACTTCCTCCCCTCCTCCCAATACCCTCCCATTCACCCCACTCCCTCTACTCCTCCCTCTCCAGTCCCAAGAGCAATCAGGGCTCCCGCCCTGTGGGAAGCCCAAGTTCCTCCTCTCCTCCCAATACCCTCCCACTCCCCCCACTTCCTCCCCTCCTCCCTTTACAGTCCCAAGAGCAATCAGGGCCTCCTGCCCTGCAGGAAGTCCAAGTTCCTCCCCTCTCCCCCCAAGTCCAGGAAGGTGAGCATCCAATCAGAACAGGATCCCAGAAAGCCAGTACATGCAGACCAAGACCCAGTGCCATTGTCAATGGCCTCCCAGTCAGCCCCTATGTCAGTCACATTCATAGAATCCGGCCCGATCACACGCTCATTCAGTCCCAGTCCAGCTGGCCTTGGTGAGCTCCCACCAGACCAGTCCCCTTATATCGGTGGGTGAACACAGCCCTCACGGTCCTGTCATCCTCTTTCTTGTTCTCCCTCTTCCCACTCCTCATTTGGACCTTGGGGGCTCAGTCCAGTGCTCCAATGTGGGTCTCCGTCTCTATCTCCATCCATCGTCTGATAAAGATTCCCTCCCATCCCGCCTACACTTCCTGCACTCTCCCTCCATCCGCTTCCCATCCAGACCCAGGGAGTCAAGTCCAATGTTCCAATGTGAGTCTCTGTCTCTATCTCCATCCATTGCCAGATGAAGGTTATATGGTGATATGCAAAACATTCATCAGTATGGTCATGGGCTAAGGCCAGTTCATGTACCCTCTCCTCTGCTACCCAGGGAACAATCTGGGAACCTCTCCATGGGCCAAAGAACCCCTCCAGAATCAAGTCTCTTGCAAATCTCAAAATAGCTCCCTTAGTTGTGATGCACACCTCCCCGCTCCCACATCCATCCTTCTTCTCTCCCCCTATCCCACTCCCCCAAGCCATCACCAATCCTCCCCCTCTCCCCTTACTTCCACCTCTCCACGCCTTGTGCACCCAAGTTTGCCTGGCAATCTTGTTTAATTCCAATATTCAGGAGGATAACTACATGATTTTCCTCAGGTTCACCTTCTTATTTAGCTTCTCTAGAAACACAAATTATAAGCTCAAAGACCTTTAATTAAGGCTAGAATCCACTAATGGGTGAGTACATACCATATTCCTCTTTTTGGGTCTGGGTTACCTCACTCAGTAAAGCGTTTTCTATTTCCATCCATTTGTATGCAAAATTCAAGATGTCATTGTTTTTTACCGCTGAATAAAAATTTAATGTATATATGTTCCACACCTTCTTTAACCATTCTTCTATTGAGGAGCACCTAGGTTGTTTCCAGGTTCTGGCTATTACAAATAGTGCAGCTATGAACATAGTTGAACAAATGCTTTTGTAGTATGATAGGGCATCTCTTGGGTATATTCCCAAGAGTGGAATTGCTGGGTCCTGAGGGAGGTTGATTTCCAGTTTCCTGAGGAACCGCCACACTGATTTCCACAGTGGCTGCACAAGTTTGCATTCCCACCAACAATAGATGAGTATTCCCCTCACTCCACATCCTCTCCAGCATAGGCTAACATTGTTGTTTTTAAGTTTAGCTATTCTGACAGGTGTAAAATGGTATCTCAAAGTTGTTTTGATTTGCATTTCCCTGATCGCTAAGGAGGTTGAGCATGACCTTAAGTGTCTTTTGGCCATTTGAAGTTCATCTGTTGTGAATTCTCTGTTCAGTTCAGTACCCCATTTTTTTAATTGGGTTAATTAGAGTTTTAGTGTCTAGTTTCTTGAGTTCTTTGTATATTTTGGAGATCAGACCTCTGTCTGATGAGGGGTTGGTGAAGATCTTCTCCCAGTCAGAAGGTAGCCTTTTATTTTTACTGACAGTACCCTTTGCTTTGCAGAAGCTTCTCAGTTTCAGGAGGTCCCATTTATTCATTGCTTCTCTTATTGTCTGTGCTACTGGGGTCCTACCTAGGAAGTTGTCTCCTGTGCCTATGTCTTGTAGACTACTTCCCACTTTCTCTTCTATCAGGTTCAAAGTGGTCAGATTAATGTTAATGTCTTTACTCCATTTGAATTTGAGATTTGTGCAGGGTGATCAATATGGATCTACTTTCATTCTTCTACAGGTTGAAATCCAGTTATGCCAGCACCATTTGTTAAAGATGCTTTCCTTCTTCCATTCTATACCTTTAGCTCCCTTGTCGAAAATCAGATGTTCATAGGTTTGTGGGTTAATATCTGGGTCTTCTATTCAATTTCATAGGTCGACTTCTCTGCTCCTATGACAATACCAAGGTGTTTTCAATACTGTAGCTCTGTAATAGAGTTGGAAGTCAGGGATGGTAATGCCTCCAGAGGTTCCTTTATTGTATAAGATAGTTTTGGCTATCCTGGGTTTTTTGTTTTTCCATATAAAGGTGATTATTGTTCTCTCAAGGTCTGTGAAGAAGTTTGATGGGATTTTGATGGGGATTGAATTGAATCTATCTTGAAAAAACAAAGAAGAAGAAGAAGAAGAAGAAGCAGCAGCAGCAGCAGAAGAAGAAGAAGTAGAAGAATAAGAAGAAAAAGAAGAAGAAGAAGAAGGCAAAGAAGAAAGGAAGGAAGGAAGAAAGAAACAAAATATTACCATATACTTCCAAGAAGGAAATGGAAGAAATATATGAATTATAAGAAGTCAGTAGAAACTATCACACAATGAGACAAGTTTAGGGGGAGGCTAGTCCAACAACTCTACACAATAGGTACACAGTGTTTTTTTCAAATATTTACTAAGTGCATAGTTGCCTTGAGCTGACAACCATAGCTCCATATAGGGGAAAGAACTGTTTTCTCAAGATCTGCAGCAACTCCTCCACAGAGGCCTTGACACCAGGCCATTACCAGCTCTCCAAAGTATATTCCTAGTTTTACTGAAGGAGCTCTGTTTTATTATCAATACATCAGGTCCTTAGTGAAACTCATAAGGCTTAGGTTCCAAATTATACTAGGTCTCCCAAGATTATACCTCTTCCCTGACTGAGGTCCAAAATCAAATTTTTGGTTAATCAGGCCAGTCCTTCACACAACAGTGTTTTACATTTCAAACACATGTCACCTGCTGTCATATATTCCATCTGGCAGAACTATATTTTTCTCAATAAGAAAATTGTAACTTTATGGCTAATCGGCCTTAAGATTGGTTGTAACTCTGTAATGCCTCATTGAGCAGCTTGTTAGAGGTCTGTTCTTTGATATGGGGATTGGCAAAGTGTCTAGTTTTAAATCAGTGATGGCTTCTTTATAATGGTTTGGAGCCACTGGACAATCCTGGTAAACCATGTGTACCCAAGCATTCTTATCTCTAACAGCCCTGAGTAATCTATTCTTATCTTTTGAGGATTTAGGTGCATTCTTTTCTGAGCTCCATTCTACTTTATGAGATTTAACTATTTCCTAAGCATTGGTAAATCCTTTATATCACGAATCCTACATTTCTACAATATTAAGTTGGAAGTGTCATCCTAACCTCTGACATCCATCCCAGACCCATGGCCTGGAAGTTGCTTTGGTCTGGACCCCAAACCCAGCATGCCAGGTTCTGACCCCTCTCACAGGGTATTTAAGTGGGCTTCTGTAAGGCCTGGGCCTTCCCTTACTCCTTGAGGTGCAAATCAAGGACTGTTATGGTTAGCCACCAGCTTCCTGCTAATTACTGGGCCCACTCTGCTACAGCCTGGTGACTTAGTTGTAGGGCTTTGTTCTATCTTTGGTATGGTAATTTCCCACCTGCCCAGAAGAGTTCACTGTGCCAGTTTCCCTCTCCACTGTCTGTCGGGGTAGCTGCACCCCCTACTCCCTGCCTGAGATGGAGTTCTCACATGGTGCCAGTTCCCTCCACCCCCCTGGCTGGGAGGGATTTCCTTTACTGAGGCCAAAGTATATTAGCTCTGGATAAAGTTAAATAAATCGGCATTCGGTGACCTCTTATTGAATGACCCAGGTCTCTTGTGTGTGAGTCTCTTACTCAATCCCCAGGCCCTTGTCCTAGTTCGTGGGAGGCACGAGGCACAGGACCATACCGGGACGGAAGTGCAGATTCGGGTGGAATAGGCTTCCAGCAAGGAACAAGTGGTTCTGGGTTTAAATGTGCTCGCCCATTTTCTGTCTCTTCTGCCATGCTTTCAGTCACCTGAGAGCATTGTACTTAATAAATCATGGACATTTTGATTAGATTTAATCTGTTTTATTTGGACGTTTGTGTGCCCGCAAGGTGGCTTGTCATAGAATTTTTTCCTAACATAGAGGTACCACCAAGGAGGTTCAGTTTTTCCTGAGGACTCAGGTCCCAGGACATTGCTAGAAATTGTTCTTTCTGTGCACGTACTCCACCAAGCGTGATGGCTTTACTTGGTGAGATCCCCTTTTTAAACTGCATGCGGGTAGGGATTTGAGGTGACCCACTCTAATTTCAGGCTTTTGCTGAGGCTCAGACATGCCAAAAGCCTGGCACACGCAGGCACTTGGCCTCTTGCTGAGATGTGATTTGGGAAGGAGATCTCCCTGGCCAATTTCTCATGTACCCCAGTTTCCTGACTCAACGGCATTCCGGTGGATGCACTGCAAAGGCCTTGAGTCACAGGCCTGCATTTAAAGTGGGTTTCTTGTGATTCCTAGCCAATTTCAAAATGCCTTTAAGCAGGAATTTATAATTTTTTTTAATTGAGACTATCCAACTTAAAGCAATTATGCTCCAAAATCCAAGCTTTTCTAAGTGCACCCTCCTTCTCACCCTCACCCTCTACTTTTCTCTCTCTGTTTATTTGCAACCAAGCAACCAAGAGGTTGGCCACACCCCTATTTCCGCCTTTCCTTGTCTGCTCATTAGTAGACAGCTCTCTTGTCCTATGTTTGGATGCTCAGGCTCTGTAAACAGTTCTCTCATCCTGCCTCGACTTCCATCTTTCTCTGTGTGCTTAGTCAAGAACAGATCTCTTGGTCTGCCCTAACTTCCATTTAGCTCCCTCCCACTTGGCTGCCTCCTGGCAGTTGGGACCTGGTTCTCAAGAGCCCCAACTTCCTGTCTCCCCTCCTGCTTGTTTACAGACAGCTCTCTCATGCCACCCGGTAAGCCCAGAAGATGGGCTCTGGCATGACGCGGATGTGCCCTGTCCCCTAAGCCACAGAATAGGCCAGACACTCAAGCCTTGTCATTCACGGCTGTGGCATGAATAACAAGGACTCTAAACATAAGTTTTATGTACATGTGTGCTTCCAAATTACCACAGCTCTAGAAATTTAGCTTTTATGCCCAGTTTAAAATACCAGGTAATAGTACCTGGCTCTCGAGAGTCTTTAGAGATCTGAGATCATGGCATTTGAACAACGAGAATTTCTCACACATAGACATGCCAGATTTTGCAGCACCCTATGACTTCTTCAAGAAGACAGACGACCTGCTGTCTCCAGACTTGCTCATGGTTTGGCAAAGTCACCCACAGAGAAGCAAAAAGAGGCCTGTACCACTCATCTCCTGGATGCTTCACCCAGGGAATTGATCCCCTCATCTTGGCAAGACAGTTACACTAAATCTTCCCCCTTACAGGAAAATCTTTAGGCCTCTCTCACACAGCAGTTAATAGCAAGCACTGCTTCTAAGACTGATGTTCTCCAAGGACATGGAGAGGATGTGGGATTGTTTGCTAGCAAATGCTGTCTCATTTTTGCTCTTTAATTCCTCCCAGATATGTCTAAAGGCATTTGACAACTCAAGGTACTCTTCTTTAACAGGCCTCAGAGTCCAGGATTAACAGGTTTCAATCTTCAGAGGTTCATAGTTCCCAATTTCCTTTAATTGCCTTCTAACCTGAAGCACTAGCCTTTTGCTATTACACCAAGATATAAAATCTGTTCCAGTTCTCTTACAATTTCCTGGAAAGATTCTATTGTTACATCAGAATCATGTTTGGTAAAATCCAGGGTTTTTAATTTTTTTAGTTGTTTTATGTTACACTAACCCCAGCCAGTTTTAAGCATATTTTGTTGGTCATTCCTGCTGCTTAACCTTAAGATCAACTTACAGGGCACTCTGAGGGCAATGCCAAAAGCACCGGTACCAGCTCCTGGGACCTTACCATTGGTACCAGTTCTCTTAGATCAAGGACACCTGCCAGTTCTTCTGGATTAAGAACACCTGTCAACAAAAATCTAGTTTCACCTGCTATTGTGTCAAATCACATGGATAGCTCCATTTCATAGAGTCAGTAATAACAATATTTTTTCTCCTTGACACCTGCCTTACCTTCCTCAAGAAGCAGGTGCCTCTAATTTCTGGGATGATAGTGAACAGAATGCCTTTCTATACCCACATGATGTAGGAGAGTCTTCTTTCTATATGTTGCTTTCATAGGTTAAATAATAAAGAAACTGCTTGGCCTGATAGGTCAAAACATAGGTAGGCAGGGAAAACAGAACAGAATTGTGGGAGAAAGAAAGCAGGGTCAGGAGAGCTGCCCGCCATGAAGCTGCCAGGTCAGACATGCTGAGTCTTTCCCGGTACGCCATGAGGTCATGGTGCTACACAGATTATTAAAAATGGGTTGAATCAATATGTGAAAGTTAGCCAACAAGGGGCTGGAGAGATGCACCAGGCAGTGTTTAAAGGAAAACAGTTTCTCTGTAATTATTTCGGGTAAAGTTAGCTAGGCAGCCAGGAGCCGGGCAGGGTGGCAAGCAGTCCACCGCTTCTTCTATACCCACCAACTTTCAACTCTGCCACTCCCATGGCTTCCCATGCCCACAGGAAGTAAACAGACTTGAGTTTACCTCTTTTCCAAAGAGCGCCTAAAATATCAGTCATAATTATCATCTCAACTTTCTGTGACCCCTATATCCAAACAGTCTGGAATGTTAAGTTTGGAGGAACACCCTAGCCCCTGGCATCCATCCCAGACCCCAGCCTGGGAGTTTCATTGGTTTGGACTCCAAATCCCAGCATGCAGGGTCCTGATCCCTTCTCAAGAGAAGGTTAAGACCACTTCAACAGGGTATTAAGTGGGCTTCTAGAAAAGGAACCCATAGTCCGAGTTTTGCATGTGCTCCCAGGTTTTCTGTCTCCCCTGCCATGTTCTCAGCCACCCAAGAGCCCTGTGCTTAATAAAACATGGACATTTAAATTGGTTTAATTATAGTTACAATAGTTAGTCAACTTACATTTGGCAAAGTAAAGTATATCATCTATCCTACTTTTGTAAGTCTCAACTTTTATACTTACACACATCATAGCTAAGGAAAACTATAATTACAGAATTTTGAACTCAATCAAAGAACCCAGAAAGACATAATATTTGCCTGGAAAGTCTGTGACAACAAAAGCAGAATCTTCAATTTTCTGTTGCAAAATATATGTGGATTATTCCTGATTAGATGCCATAAATCAGTTTTCCTTAGCATGAGGAGTTATTTTATTCAACTACATAATTAAGCAAAGTTCTATATTTCAGATTTTCATTTATTACTATCACTTTGGATAATTCAGCCATGATCTTCTGTGTAGCAAGGATTTTTTAACTGTTTTTTTATTCAACTATATATTTTTCCACTACTTTCCTTTCTTCTCCACTCCCCTTCTCTCATGATTCACATGCTGCATGTTTATTCAGATATTGTTTGTCTCTATGTCCTATGTAGAATAGATCTATGTATGTCTCTTATAGGCTCCATTTTGTTGTCCATATTCTCTGGCATTGTGAATTGTAAGATGTTCGTCCTTTGTTTTATATCTAAAAGCCACTTTGGAGTGAGTACATATTATATTTGTCTTTCGAGGTCTGGGTCAACTCACTCTTTTGTGATGTTTTTTAGATCCAGCAATTTGCCCATAAATTTCAAGATTCATTATGTTTATCCACTGTGTAGTACTCCATTGTGCAAATATACTATAATTTCTTTATCAATTCTTCACTGGAGGGATTGTTTTCAGGTTCTGGCTGTGAAAAATAATGTTGCTGTGAGCATAGTTGAGCACTTGTCCTTGAAGTATGGTTTAGCATCCATTGGGTACATAACCAAAAGTTGTATGGTTATGTTTTGAGATAGCTTGTTACCTTATTTTCTTTCTTTTTTATTTTTTGGTTTTTTAAGACATTGTTTCTCTATAGCTTTGGAGTGTGTACTGAAGTAGCTATTGTTAACCAATCTAGCCTCAAAATCACAGAGATCTGCCTGTCTTTGCCTCCCAAGTGCAGGGATTAAACGCATGTACCATCACCAGGTGGTTTGCCTCCTAATTATCTGAGAAATCACCATATTGATATCCAAAGTGGCTAAACAAGTGTGCACTCCCATCAGCAATGGAGGAGCGTTACCTTAATCCAACATCCTCTCCAGTTTAAGTTTTCATCAGTTTTTTTTTATCTTGGCTATTGTTACAGATGTAAGATGGAATCTCAGAGTTGTTTTGATTTTCATTTCTCTAAACGCTAAGGATGTTGGAAATTTCCCTAAGATTCTCTCAGGCAATTTAGATTCATGTATTGAGAGTTCTCTGATTAGGTCTAAATCCCACTTTTTATTGCATTATTTGTTCTTTTGATGACCAATTTTTTCAGTTCTTTGTATGTTTTGGAGATCAGTCCTCTGAACAGTGGGGGATAGATGAAGATCTTTTTCCCATACTATAGGCAATCTTTTTTGTATTGTTGATCATGTCCTTTGGTTCACAGAAATTTCTCAGTATCAGGAGGTACCATTTATTATTACTCTCAGTGTCTGTGCTGCTGGGATTATATTTAGAAAATGGTCTCCTGTGCAAATGAGCTCAAATATACTTCCCACATTCTCCTTTTTTGTGATTCAATATGGTTGGTTTTATGATGTGGGCTTATTGCTTTTTTATATGAAGTTGAGTATTTTTTTAAGGTTTTTGAAAAATTTTGCTGAGATTTACATGGGAATGGTATTGAACCAGTTGATATCTTTTGGAAAGATTTTCATTTTTACTATATTAATTTCAACCTACCAAAGGCATGGGAGATGTTCCCATTCTCTGGTCTCTCCTTCAGTTTCTTTCTTCCAGAGTGTAAAATTCTTGTCATACAGGTCTTCCAGTTCTTTAGAGTTATTCCACAATATTATATTTTATTTGTGGCTATTCTTAAGGGTGATGTTTTATGATATATTAATTGTAGCCATCTCCCTATTTCAAGAAAATATTCCTTATAACCACCTTCTATCTTCCATCCTGATGACCACTCACAATCTTCTGGTAACCATAATTATACCCCCAACTTATAACAGAAATTTTAAAGAAAACATACAAATGAACTCTTGTAAGATTTGACTCTTCATGCCTGTCATATTTCACTTCATGGTATCCTTCAGGCTTAAAAACATTGTTAGAATTTTTAGGTTTTCATGTTTTACAACATGTTCAGTATTACTTTATAATTGTTATTCTGCAAATTTGGAGTATTTTCTCCCATTCTTTTCTGATTCTAAAAAAGATGAGTCTTAGTTTCTAAAAGTTTAGAATTTGATTACCATTTTCTAAAGAATCATATTATGACTATATTGCATTTCTCATTCATAGTCTGTATTATATTAGTTTCTGTGTCAATCTTTTTCCTTGCTGTTGTAGAACCGTCAATGGCAGGTTCAGTCAGAAGCATAGGTGTTATACTCAGTTCCACATACTTTTCCACACAAAGAAATTCAAAATACCTCATGAGCTCCATGTCACTAGATTTTTAGATCACTCCTGACCCCAATCCAATTCTCTTTCCTGTCATTGCCATGATGTGAGTTCCTAGGTCCTTCTTCATGTGTTTTTTGCACTCTGTGATTCCTCCTGTACCTCTCATTGCTCACACACTTACCTGTGCTTTAGACAAGGCTTTCCGTGGTCTGATGAGTTTGAGGACATCCAAGTAGATAAACCAAAATTTTTAGGATGACCAGCTCATAACCATCAGGTTCCACAGCTCTATCCCCAAAGAGTCAACTGGAAGGCCATGTTATATTCCCTGGGTGCTGACCCTTGATGATTGCTACTGTTATGCAATTTATTTTGAGCTCCAGAGACCACCTTCAAGAAGCTCAATTAGACAGTATATTTAAAGCTTGCTTTTGGTGATCTTCATAATCATACACATGTCCTGCTAAGAAGCAAGCTCTCTGACAATTGTCAGTGTTTCTCATAGGAATAGGAAGCCTCATATGATTTGAATTCCAGGGAATTTCCTGACCTTACCAAAAATAAATAAAAGCTTGTAGCTCAGTGTAGGTTGTAGAACAGGATTCAGCATTCATGAATAGAATGTACTAGTGAGGGTGTTAGCTTTCCTCTACCTGAATCTCAACCAGTGTTACTTAGGAGAGGACTAGTCTACCTTCTTCTGCATAGTTGCACCTTTATAGTATACAAAATTATCTGTGATTCTTTCTAGCTGTGATCCTTGAACACTGTTAAAAAGTACTGACATTTCAATATGTTGTCCAGGAAAGTGTCTATGCCTGATATAAAGGCATCAAACTATATCTTCAGCAAGGCAGCCACTGTGATTCACAACAGCAGAAATCACCTGGACTTCTCTTGTCCAACTCATCTTGGTCCTGAATTTTCAGCTTTCTGACTTCACTGACAATGTTGGACTCATCTCAGATTGCTCCAAATCAAAATGCAGCTTGAAGAATGAAAAGTGAGAAGTTGTTCTGCTCAATAATGTGTCATTTAGTTTTTCTCACCACTGTAGTATAAATTATTTTCATCTGGAAATAGTGAATCTCAAAAGAGAAATGTCTCCATCAGATCTGAACTATAAGGAATGATTTATTATTAATGATTTAAATGGGAGCACAAAGACCACTATGCATTATGATACCCCTGGGCAGGCTAAACAAGGAAGGAGGAGCAAAGCAGTAGTCAACATTTTTCTTCTTTAGCTACTGCTGTGACTTCCTCATTGACTGGTGGCAAATGGGAAATGAAAGTCAAATAAATCCTTTCCTCCTCAAGCTGTTAAGGACATTTTGATCGATATAAACAATAGAAAACAAATGGGCACAAATAAAAATGCGATTAAAGTCATGTTTCAAGCAATTTGGCATTCATAACAGAAATGCAGAAAGAATATGAATAATTTCAATGTGTGAACACAATCATACATTGTTTACTACATGTATTAACTTTGATTACTAAACTTTGGAGTAGAGAAAGTATAAAGTATTCTAAGTATCTCATTTGAATCAAGCTGCCTTTTCACTGATCATGTTATTAATTGCTACAATATTGGGCAACATTTGAAGATTCTCCTTACCTATCCACTCTTCCAGTTACCTAGTCTTCTTTCAGGTTTGCTGACTCTCTCTCTTTCTTTTAAATTCCTCTCTTTCATTTGTTCCTTTGGTGTGTAAGTATGAAAAAAAAAAACCTTGAGATGAATTTACAATAAATAGCTGTAGTGGTTACATTGCAGTGACTGTGACAAAGATACCCATGAGAACAACTCAAGAACAGAAAGAAAACAGAGGTTTAGTAGGTCCAGTCAGAGATTATGCAAATGCAGCAACATAATTCCACTGTGGAGGACTATCTCTGAACTTCATAGTAACTCTATGCAGGGTTAGACTTGAGGTGACT
This sequence comes from Myodes glareolus, assembly GCF_982192425.1. Taxonomy (NCBI): domain Eukaryota; kingdom Metazoa; phylum Chordata; class Mammalia; order Rodentia; family Cricetidae; genus Myodes; species Myodes glareolus. The sequence continues at coordinate 30,567,292 of NC_142052.1, read as the reverse complement.
GTTGAGTGCAGTTGAGTGCAGGGGTGACTTGAGGTCGCACTCTTGCTGGCAGGCTTGCCAGGCCACGTAAGGAGGAAGCATACCTCCTCTATCAGTAGAATGCCCTACCAATAGTCAGTCCTTGAGTACACAGAAGTGCTCTAGAGTTCACTCGCTATGATTAGGTTGGGCTTTGTCTCCTGATGAAGTGTTTGTATATATTATATTACAGCTAAAGTTATTTTCATAACAACAGGCTTCTTGATTAGATTAACTAGGGCAAAAAACTATTGAAATAACTTGTATCAAAGTTGATAGTTTCTGTAACTATTTCAAGTATTATGAGAACCTACCTTGGATTCTGATTTGAGAATAATTAGAGAGCACTGACTTTGCAATAAAGTATGCAGTTGTATTTTCTACCCTGCATCTTTTGTGTTCTGATTTCTGTGGAACTACCCAGAGTCATCCATAATGGAGGTAGTTAGGAAGGGACCCCAACTATTGGTGCCTGAAACAGGGACCCTGAAAGAATGTCAGATAATAAGAAAATTAATTACAGGGTAATGGGACAAGATAACTTTTCTCTTTCTGTCTATGCCTAAAAATTTGCTGGAAACTCATGGCACCCATGTATCTATATCAGACTTAGAAATGTCTTGAAACTATCAAGTTATATAATCTTTGGGTTCTCTCAGATGAGAATTAAATGGATATGGAAAATTGGAATTGGGTTCAGATAAATGTGGAGAGGAGGCTACTATATCAAGGACAGGAATGACCTTGTGGTCAGATACTGACTGACCATCTGTGTTGTACTTTTTCTGCTTTTGTATTTAAAAAATTTCTGAAATAAACCCTGGGCTGATTGGCTGCTTCAGCATGACTGGACACACCTCCCAATTCTATCCTGTCTTCTGTTTCTTCTGACTTTTCTTTGGCCTCGAGGATACCCTATCAAGGAACCCTAGCTCGCCTTGTAGGAGCTACTCCTATAGCTGACGTCCAGCTGTGCAGCTTTCTGGGAGGGGTGTCTTCATAGGGACACTGCAAATTCCAAGGGTGCTCTGAGGTGCATTAAGTACATCCTGGGAGCATCAGCAGTTGCACAGTGTAAATATAAAAAAGAAGTTAGCTGTACAGCATGAAAAACAAGTAAGGAGTAACTTGAGTATGATTGTAAAATAAGTACTAGTAAAATAAAAAGTAATATGTATGTAATTTTCAAAAAGTTAAATATAGGCCAGGAAAATAGCAAACAGCTGTTTGTATATTACTTAGAAATAGTTAAAGGTCATGGGTACTAAGGAAGGACAACAATAATTGCTTCAGTTTTTGAAATGTATAAAAGATGTGTGCTCCCAGTTTCCTCCAGAATGAAGTAAAAATCTAGAGCTTTAAAAAGTGTATGTGAATGAATGAGTGCATATTTTCTTGGTCTGTGTTTTGACCATTACTACATTGCTGTTTTATGTGACTATGTTTCCAAAATGTTAAGTGGTACCAGTACCTGTTTGTCTGTCATTACTGTATATTTTTGTGTATTTATCTTCTTTATTATCCTGAAAGAGATGAGGCAGGCAGCCTCTGCCTTTATTCTTCTGGAAATTTTTATTGAATCATTCCAGAACTTTGGGTCCCAAAAGAAAAGCTTCTCTAAGGAGAGGTGTGACACTGACCACTATCCTTCATTATACTCTGGAATGGACCACCGCCTGTGAGCAGTTCCTGCAGGGGGCAGGGGTGCATGCTCATGCTCACATTGGCACAGATCCAAATGAAAGTAACAATTGTGTGTCGGCACAACTCGAAGAGTTTTTGAAGCTTTCCAGTGAAAGAATGTCTTCACTCAAATCTCCAATCAACACATTTGAGAGAGAAGAAACCAAAAGCATAAGTACCCCTACCAGTGTGGAATGGGGCAGCTGCATACTGAATATGCATATGGCTCATATAGGCCTTTTTAAAACCAGAGTGCATCAACGGAGATTTTGAGGAGGGAATTGTTAGATTTTAATCCCTGATCCTGAACAAGATAAGAGATGGGCTGGATTTTATACTGAGGGATTGGTTACATTTGTGCTGACTTCAAGAAGGGTAGAATATGGGACTTTATCACTTGGTTGTGTTTTGAATGTGTGTTTCTTTCACTGGCACTTTTTAATGTTTGGGCTGTTTTCAGGGAGATATTGTTTCTTTATCCAGTTCTAGATTCAGAAAAAAAGTGCTTTCTTTTGGCTCTGCTTTCAGGTCCAAAGTGTGTTTCTTTGACCTGCCCTTTCTCTCACCCATAGGCACAAAAAATGGTTTTGCCCATTAGCTTGCTGGTTCAAATAAAATAAAAAGAGATATCATAGCGCTTGAAGAGATTTTTACGCTATCCATTTTTTCTAAACAATAACTGCTGTTGGTTTACTAACTATATGTGTGTTGGCTTAAGGTCTTTTAAAGTAAGTTATGAAAAGCCCTCTATTTCTTCCACAGGCCCAAATGATTAGGGTAATATGCATAAACTTTATTAGATTGATTACACACAAAATTGATTACATACTCCTGTAAGTAGTACAAAACATTAAAACACTAAATTCACTTATAGAGTTTCACTATAGTATGATTTTTCTCATAGTTTTGCAGAATACATACATTAAAGTCAAAGGGTTTTTCTGCAAGATGGTTTATTTTATGGATTTGAAGATGATTGTGACAAAGGATTTACCACAGATTCCATTCACTGTTATCTATCCAGTCTGTGTACTTTTATGAATTTGAAAATGAGTAAGATGTAAAAAGTCTATCTTAAACTGATATACATTCATAAAAATTCCCTACACTGTGTGTTATTTTATTACCATGAATAGCACCGTGGTTACCAAAGGCTTAACCACACTGACTACATTCATAGCGGTTCTCTCTCCTATGTGATCTTTTGTATATTTGAAGATGACTGTGTTTTACAAAGGCCATACCAAAATGATTACAGTCATAAGGTTTCTCTCCAGTATGTGTTCTTTTATGCAATTGAAGAATATTTTGATGGGCAAAGACCTTGCTACATTGATTACATTCATAGGGTTTCTCTCCAGAGTGTGTTCTTTTATGCAATTGAAGATTACTGTGTTGGGAAAGGCCTTATCACACTGATTACATTCAAAGCGTTTCTCTCCGGTAGGTGTTCTTTTATGCAATCGAAGACTACTGTGGTGGGCAAAGGCCTTACCACATTGATTACATTCATAGAGTTTTTCTCCAGTATGTGTGCTTTTATGCAATTGAAGATGACTGTGTTAGGCAAAGGCCTTACCACACAGATTACATTCATAGGGTTTCTCTCCAGTATGTGTTCTTTTATGCAATTGAAGACTACTGTGGTGGGCAAAGGCCTTACCAAACTGATTACTTTCATAGGGTTTTTCTCCAGTATGTGTTCTTTTATGCAATCGAAGATTACTATGTTATCAAAGGCCTTCCCACACTGATTATATTCAAAGGGTTTCTCTCCGGTATGTGTTCTTCAAAGCAATTGAAGATTAGTATGTGGTGTTAAAATCTTATAAAAATGATAACATTCATAGTGTTTCCTTCTGTCCAGTGTGTGTTCTTTTATGCAATTGAAGTTGACTGTGTTGGGGAAAGGCCTTACCACATTGATTACATTCATAGGGTTTCTCTCCAGTATGTGTTCTTTTATGCTTTTGAAGACTACTCTGGTGGGCAAAGGCCTTACCACATTTATTACATTCATAGGGTTTCTCTCCAGTATGTGTTCTTTTATGCAATTGAAGATTACGGTTCCGGGCAAAGGCCTTACCACATTGATTACATTCATAGGGTTTCTCTCCAGTATGTGTTCTTTTATGATATTGAAGACTACTGTGTTGGGCAAAGGCCTTACCACATTGATTACATTCATAGGGTTTTTCTCCGGTATGTGTTCTTTGATGACTTTGAAGATTACTGTGTTGGGCAAAGGCCTTACCACATTGATTACATTCATAGGGTTTTTCTCCAGTATGTGTTCTTTGATGACTTTGAAGATTACTGTGGTTTGAAAAGTCCTTACCACATTGATTACATTCATAGGGTTTCTCTCCAGTATGTGTTCTTTTATGCTTTTGAAGATTACTTTGCTGGGCAAAGGCCATAGCACATTGATTACCTTCAAAGTGTTTCTGTTCATTATGTGTTCTTTTATGCTTTTGAAGATCACTGTTTTCAGCAAAGGCCTTACCACACTGATTACATTCATAGGCTTTCTCTCCAGGATGTATTCTTTTATGACTTTGATGAGTTTCATAAAGAACAAAGTTTTTGTCATCTTGACTGTATTCATAGGGTTTTTCCCAGTGTATTTTCTTTTAAGCACTTGAATATGACTGTGATAAGCAAAAGCTTTTCCACACTGCTTACTTTTAGAACATTTTTGCCCTATACGTGTTTTTTCATTCTGTAGAAGGTGGGTGCCATAAGACAAGGCTTTAAAACAGTGAGTATACACTGAAAGTTTCTTCTCTCCATTTTGATTCCTTTCAATCCTGCAAGGATGTCACATTTAAAAGATTTTCCACATTCAAGACACTGTTGAACCTTATATCTATATGAATTAATTTTATAAGTTGATCTAATTCTAAAAGGAATTAGGTATTAACATTTCATAACTGTGTTTAAAATCATGTTTGCTTTTTAATTAATGGTCAGGTTGCACCTAGGAATATGAGTATAATGATACATTCCTGTTTCATGGTTTACCTTTTCACATTTACAAAAACATTTTATATTATTTTATTCACATTTTTGAAGACAACTGAATACACTGAGAGATTTACCAAGATTGCTGCATTCATAAATTTTACTATACTGTGAATCATATGTATTTGCAAAGTGAACTAGGACATTCAGAAGTATCTGCACAAACCTAGAACTCATGTGGCATTTTTGTAATGTTTATATATTAATAATGATGGTAGAAAACCATCAGTATTGTATACTTGAATCAAATTCAACAAGTATACTCTACATGGGAACTACTGCTGATCTTCTTTTTGTCCTCAAGGAGATGTATGTTAAATCTTTTCATATCCCTATGCTCATAAGCTTATATACACATAGGAAAAGAAGAATAATTCACAGATATGAAATTGAGGTATATGGATTTGTGAGTATTTAATAACCATCTATGCACTTAAAGCTGTGCTTATTTGCATTGCTGCTTTTATTTAAAAGTTCTAGAAAAAATGCAATTTCATCAGAGGAACATTGTTATCAACTTGCACATGAAAATTACCTTTCCTGTCTTCTAGAACATTGCCAATGTTCTTCAATGTTATGGTCTTCCCAAATGTAACCTGAAATCAGGACCAGAATATATGTCATATCATTTAACAATGTTCAACATTTAGCTTATTATCTTAAGTGCACCTAAGAACTATGACTGCTTTATTCACCTCATTCTTCTTTCTAAATCAAATTGCAGAACAACATCCTTAACCAAGGAAAAGTTGTTTCCATACTTTGAAACATGAAGGAAATTCAATTTTACCTATAGAAATGAGGTTCCTGTAGGTCTCCAGCATTACATCTTTATAGAGATTCTTCTGGGAAGGATTCAGCAAATCCCACTCTTCCTGAGTGAAGTTGATATACACATCATCATAGGTCACTGCCTTCTAAAATATACCACACAAGTGTAAAATGGAAAGCATGACAGTGATAAAGTTGGAAATGCATACTTCTTTCAGAATATAGACATATGATTCTGGTGTTCCTTACTCTTATTCCATGACATAGACAGTCACTTTTGAAGGAAATTGAAAAGCAAAGTAAACTCTGTCATTTCTATACTCTTTATATGGGCTATCACCTCAGAAGAGCTATGTCTAGTGATAGGAACAGACAACAAAAAAGATGAACAGTATATAGTATGCATGAGAAAATTGTATGAAGAGTTACAGACCACACAAAAAAAGAAATATGGACACACTGGGTTTATTGTGTCTTCAACCACAACACTCAGAAAACAGAGGTGGATATATTTGTCTCTAAGTTGAATGCCAATGCCAATGCAATCAGGTCCAGGACAGGTAGAAGGACACATTCAGACACGGTCTCCATTGCAAAATCTGTGAAATGGACAAATGGAACAGAAAGAACTGAAAGACATTTATTGAAGTTCTTGCAAATAATTTTGCATTCACTCCAGTTGTGTATTCATCTTCCAGCTATCTAAGTGCCATAATTTTAACTGTAATTCCAATAACATTTTGTAGAATGAAACTTCATGTATATAGCAGTTAAAATGGACAGATGAAAACACTAGAAATATAAATGTTGGTAATTAATAATCAACACAGGGCTGTTGAGAGGGCAGAGTAATTTAGAGTTCTTGCTGGTCTTGAGTGGCGGTGAGCACATATTTCAGTACTTACATGGGGATCACAAATTTCCATTGTTCCATGATCAAGAATTCTGAGATCTTTTGATCACCTTGATAACCTGGTACACATGTAATGAATATCCATGCAGACATGTAAAATTGTCATATTGATGTAAGAAAAATCAAGTCAAGAATAACAAGCCAGACGAATTTCATGTACTTGCAATTAAGTGACTCAGAATGCTCAGGCAGTATTAATGTCATAAATACATGACATCCTGGGAATCAGAGTGAAACCCTCTTTCAAATTTTAAAATTCAAGATACACATGAAGCTCAGCACAGCAGCATATACTTGACATATAAAAAACCTATATTCCAGGGCTATCACCCTATAATATAAAAATGAATAGAGCCAGAAATGATATCCCCCTTTACTTTCAGAAATTTGGAGCCACACAGTAGGGGTTACTTAGACAAGCAAATAAAATAATTAAAATAGCAGGTTGCCAAACTCTGTAAAAGCAACTGTTTCTGCTATATCTCATTTTTACTTATAGAATATAGGTAAGATATAGAATATATAGATCAAGCATATAATGATAGCAAAATCATGTCAGTATAAGTAAGAAATTGTCAAATTAATGACAAACACAAGACAGTAAATATAAATGTCAGGAAATAATTGAGGGTATTGAGACTCACCACAGACAGTGAGGAATTTCATCTAGACAGGCTTCTCCTACTAAAGATTCACAGGAAATTGAAAGAAAGTCACCAAGGAGAGGAACTTTTTCAAATACATGACCTTTTCTGGGAGGTTTTTCATTCAATAAGTACATTTTGACCCCAGCCATTATTGATTCATGGTCAACAATGGAAAAATTGCATTTAATCATTTCAAGAATAGACATTTAATGATCCTCATCTGCAATGGTCCCTACACTGTCCAAATGTGCAATGTCCCCTCTGGCACTCAGGACAATCTGTTGACAACAATATCTTATAAAACCTGAAAACACGTTACCTCTTCCTAACATCAATGGCACAAAATAACATTAACATTCCAAAAGAGAAAAATAAACACACGGTAAGGGATGATTGGACCAAGGCAAGACTGAAGCAGAGCAAGACAAACGTCAAATCCTGTAGCTCTCTGGTCAGATGTATGGGCTTCAGTTTCAAATGACTTGAAAGGCCCTATCCTTGCAACTTCTCATGCATTTTTCTCTTTAGTATCTTCCACTCACTATAACCAGCTAGGTCTCCATAAAAGTTGTGTCATAAGTTAGGTATCTTAACATCTTTGGGCTCTTAATGTAACCCAGTATGTTGTGAAATAACATATTTAACTGATATATTTATTTATGTTGTGGAACATTTGTTTTAATCCCGCAAAGAAGTGCTGCATTTGTTTAGCTGTGTGCCATTGTAATGTTTTGCCTATTTAAAATACCTAGTTGGTCTAAAAAAGAATTGAATGACCAATTGCAGGGCAAAGGAGAAGAGAATAAATGGTAGGGAAAATCTGGGAGGAATAAAGAAGAGGCAGCATAAGGAGAGAACAACAGGAGCCTTTAATCCAGCTACACAGCAAACCATGGAGTAAGAAATAAGGAGAGGAATAAAGATAAAGGCCAGGGGGGAATGTAGAGAGAACAATTAAATTAAAAACAACCTGCCTTAAAACAAGCCAAAGTAAAGTATTTATAAGAAAAAAAAAACATTCATATGTGAAATTTAATTGTGAACTGGGTGGCAGGCCCTAAAGGAACAAGGGAGTAAAAGAAACAACCAACAACACCACACCCAGCTTAAATATTCACAGCTTCATGCAGTGAACTCTCACTGTCTCCTCATTGGGCTTCTGACTCTGCCAAACACAGATGCCTGAAACAATGATAAACTGTAACCATAAACTAAATATCCATGATCCTAAATTTTGATTCTTTCTTGTTCCCAAGACCAACAACAATACTGGTGATCCTAGAAGTAGGGTTTTTTTTTTTTTAACTGCAAAGAACGGTAATGAGCTTGGACCACAAGTGTAGAAGGTTTGGAATGAAGTAGCTTCCTGAGACTGAGTCACTTTGCTCAACCATCTTTAAATTGAAGGTTTATGTGTATGGAGTCTTACCCTTAGGGCACCTTGATAAGCTTCCAGTTCAGAGCAATGGCTGTTTCTGTAATGATGAAAAACTCTTTGAAAAATCCTGCCTGTATTAACACATAAATGCCCTTTGAAACTACCTTTTTATTTTCATTTATTTCTGCCCTACTTGTTTTTTTTTTTTTTTTTTACTGTACAGCTAAGTAAGTCATCAGTGATAACCATTGATTGTCTTAAAAGAAGAGCTATTCTTCAGAATAGCTTAACTTCAGAATAAGGCTTCTTTTGACACTGAAAATGGTGGTTCAAAAGAAGACCAGAGATACTTCTAAGAAGGACCAAAAATAGTTCATTTTAACTAGGCCTGACTACTATCTGTTTCAAGGTTGTGAAATTTACTCTACAGGATTGCATTCTTTAAGTTTCATTTTATATGTATGGATGTTTGCCCAAATGTGTCTGTGTCAAGACCTGCAGAGGCAGAAGAGGGAATCAGATCCCCTCAACCTGAGTTACAGGAGTTCTAGCAACATGACCCTGCTGTCTTCAAAAACAACCATTGTTCTTAATTTCTAAGCTATCTCTTAAGCCACATTTTTATTAAAAATCTATTTTTACACATTTAAATTAAAATATATTACATCTCTTTACCCTCTTGTGTCCTCTCTATCCCTTTCCAAATAGTTCTCTTCCAATTCCTTCATTGTTAAGTATGTACTATTGAGTTTGGACAAATATGTGAATAGAATCTACTGGGTCCATTTCTATTCATTGTGTGTTGTGGTTTCAGGACTGAACATGTTCATTTAAACACACAAATACAGAGTTCATCCATGTCTGAAGCTAATTTACCCACTTGCAGTAAAATTTTACTTGTTTTTGAGCAATATGAGTCTTATCTGTCTTTGACATAAAACATTATTAAAACTATGTCATGATTATTTATTAATATTTATATATTTTGAATATTATTACGTATATGTGCACATGAAGAAAACCTATTTAAAACATAGAGTCACCCACAAACCTTTCTCTTTAACATTTGCCAATCTGGTGCCCTAAGGCCAGAAGAATGGACCAAATCTTCAGAACCTACAAATACAGGGAGGACTGTCCAATCTGATGTGTGTGCTGGGAATCAAAGATGGGTATCCAAGAAGACCAGTACTCGTGAGACAACTCTCTGAGTCCCACATATGTTATTACAATGCTGCAGGTGAAGGTGACCCACTCTTCCTTCTGTCTCTTATCACTTGAAAGATAAAGTCACCTCCGGATGGTTGGCAAAGGATCCACTGTAAAGAATGTGAATGGAATTTATATATTCCTTCTTATTTTCATTGTTAAGACAGCTCTCTTTCTATGTGAGTAAAGATATAAAGGATGGTTGAATTCAGTCTAAGTCCAGGCAAATTTCATTAGGAAAAGTTCCATAATTTGAAGTAGGCTTTCTTCTAGGACTTTTTTGAGACAGGATATGTCTACATAAACATGTATGCCAGGAATTTATTATGGGGAACAAGCTGGTCTCAAACTCTCAACTCACTGAGATTGGCCCCACCCACACTCCTGTGTACAGTGATTACAGCTGTACATCTCTAATTCCAGCTGAAACATATATTTTAAAAGACATATCATTGAATGAGAGAAAAAAAGAATAAAATGAGTTTGAAAGGGTAGCATGATTGCTTTGATGAATGTCAATAATCAGTCTAAGAGTGAGTAAGTAATAAGTCAAAGCCACAGCACAAGCATTAATAAGTTGTATTAAGCTTCTGGGTCAATTGTTTATGAAGTGGCTGCTGTGTATTTGAGAGTTTTTGGTGGGGGCAGAAACATCCATCTAAAAAAGGCACCCAATGAAATGATAGGATAAAAGTGTAGATTATTGAATCTTTTCTTTACCCTTATAATATGTTAAGCAATATGGCTATGGATAAAGACTTGGCTCTGACAGCTGGATCCACCTGATTCCTTAGCTTTCTGGGAGTCTAGCCTCATGGTTGAGGTACTGGCAGGAACCATGGTTATTGCCACAATTCTATGGAGTTTCAAGCTCCTTAGCATCACCAAGAAGCATGATGCTGACTGTACATAGACACCATTTAAGTGTTTGGTGTGGTGCTTCTTAAAAGGGCTGCAAGGTTTTTACTGCTAAATCTGAGTCAGGAAGCTTCTCTTAAATGAGAAACGCTTGCCTCTATCAAATAGAGCCCAGCTAGGAAAATGTTGATACCAAGAAATCATGCTTAACTCTGTTCTTTTGTGTCTCAAATTAATTTCCAAGCTCTCTCAGGTTTAAATTGGATTTAATTATCCATGTTGACAACATTTGTTAAAACAATACAAGTGACAAGTCTTTAAAATGTCCATGACCCTTGTCTCACAGCAAACTTCCTCTAATTTACAATCAGAAATAATAGGTAAGGAACAGTTCAAAAGTACCCGAATTACATGATCAAATATTTGTACCTGATTTCAGTCTAGGAGAAAAAGTAGCAAGAGAAGTATAAATAATAGTCCCTGAAAGGAACAGGTAAATTGATCCTAGTTCTTGATTCAAAGATATCAGAATTTTGGTTTTCAAACTCTTCTTAGTATTTTTATCTATTATGCCAAAAAAAGGAAACACATTTGTGGCGATTGGGAATATCCATATGTCCTTTCCATAGAAGACATATAGTTTTACCTGAAATTTCCTTTGAAAATGACTGATTCTAATTAATGCAATATTACATCTGAAAACTCAGTCAGTTAAAACAATCCTCCTTTAATTCAGAATGAATATCTTAGACTATCTAGTACAACACTGGCCCCATTTCTCCTGTGCGGTTATACAAGTATAAAGACAGTTTCTATTGTATGAAATTAAACAATAAATATTACCATATTTTCACACACAAAAAAGGATATAAAGAAATGTATGTTTGGCCAGGAAATGGTGATGCATGCTTTAAACTCCTGTACCTCAGCAGAAGAAACAGGCAGATCTCTGTGAGTTTGAGAACAACCTGCTATATAGTTTGAGTCCCAGCAGAGCCTGACATACACAGAGAAACCTCCTCTTGAAAAACCCACGAAAGCCTAGTTGGCCAGAGAAGGGTGATGTACACCTTTCATCGCAGCACTCGGGAGGCAGAGACAGGTGGAGCTCTGTGAGTTTGAGGTCAACCTGGTCTACAAGAGCAAGTTCCAGGCCAGGCTCTAAAACTCCCTGAAGCCCTGTCTTGAAAAACCAAAAAAAAAAAAAAAAAACCCAACAAAAACAAAAAACAATAAGACTTCAAAGATACAGAAAACCCCTGTCTTGAGAAAATGAAAAGCAAAGAAACAAGCAATAAGTGAAGAAACTTAAAAACTGAAGTTTAAGAAATATACTCATGTTCCATTGGACCCTGAATTCTACAAGTCCCACTCTGCCCAAATATTCCATTACACCCCTGCAAACCCCTGCCACAACCTCAATGGAACTCTGAAACACAGCCTGCTACTACACAGAGGGGACCATGCAGCAGGACACACCACTCTCTAGGCTCTCCATACCAGAGCAAAATCCCAGGACACCCCCCCAGTGGCCTCAGTTTCCCTAGCTAGCTAGCATGTGAGTTTCCTGAAAGTAGGCTGCTCCAACACCTCCATCCCATCCATTGAACCTTGAAAGCTACAAGTCCCACTCTGCCCCAAGCCCTCCTATCCATGCACCCCCAACCTAAGTGGAACTCTGAAGCATAGCCTGCTATTACACAGAAAAGACCAAGGGGTGAGTGATAACCTGCCCAGGAGGACAACTTCCCTAGGAATTCCATACTGGGGCAAAACTCTGGGCTCAAACACCACCTGCTTCAGTTCATGTGACAGCCACAGGGAAGTTTCCTCCAGGAGTGCTGCTCAAACACCCCCACACCATCCATCAGACCCTGAAAGCTACAAGTCTAACTCTACCACCAAAACCCCCCATGCTACCTCCCAGCCACTTGCAACTTCAGAGGAACATTAAAACACAAGATGCAACTTCACAGGGTGGACAAAGACATGGACCCTGAAGCACAAGCTGTGACTGGACAGACTGGATCAAGAGAATGACCCAGACATGCAGACCAAAGAACAGGCTAAGAGAGAGTGCAAAGACTGACCTCAGTGGCATGGCTCTCTGAAACACCGAGTTGGCCAAGAACAGGTCACAAAGACAAAACAACCACTTCAAGGTTTGAACCAAGAGGCAAAGACAGTACCTGGTACCAACTGAAGGATGAGATGGGTAGGTGCCAATGCAAGAATTCATCCAACATCATAACACCAGAACTCATACTACAGGAAGATGTAATCATACTAACCCAGCAGAAGCAAAAAAAAAAAAAAAGATTTTCAATGTAACTTTGTGAGGATGATGCGGTTCCCAGCGTAAGTATAGGAGGATGATGAAGGAAATAAAAATTCCCTTAATGAAATCAAGGAAAAGACAAACAAAAAAATGGAAGACATCAATAAATCTCTCAAAGAAAACAAGAAAAAACAATCAAACACATGAAACAAATGACTCAAGACTTGACTGAAATAGAGGCTACAAAGGAAACAAATGAAGGGAATTCTGTATATGGAAACTCTGGGTAAACAAAAGGGACCTACAGCAGGAAGTGTAACCAACAGAATACAAGAGGTAGAAGAGAGGATCTCAGGTGCTGAAGATACTATAGAGGAAATCAAATCATTGGTCAAAGAAAACAATAATCCAACAAATACCTTACACCAAACATCCTGGAAATCTGGAACACCATGAAAAAAATTAAAACCTAAGAATAATAGGGATAGAAGAAAGAGAACAACACCAACTCAAAGGCACAGAAACTATACTCAACAAAAAAATAATAGAAAAAAACCTTTCCCAACCCAAAGAAGAATAAATCTATGAAGGTACAAGAAGCTTAGAGAACACCAAATAGACTGGACCAAAAAAAATTTCCCCAAACATATAATGATCAAAATGCAAAACATAGAGAATGAAGAAAGAATATTAAGAGCTGCAAAGGATAATGGTCAAGTACAATAAAAAGGCAGACCTTGTAAAGACAAAAAGAAAAAAAACTCTGCCTTAACCCTAACTTTATGGACTTTTAGTTTTGGAAATTATATTTAATCAAAAGGAAAACATCTGTTGGTCTAACAAATTAGTTAAGATTGAATGAAAATGATCTCTGATGAACTATTGTCTCTTTTACTCAAGAGATTTTTTTTTGAAACTAATCTTTAAGGATTTAAGTGGTCTCTATAACTTTATTCCCCAATTTAATACATATCTTGGTTTTTATTCTGAATGCAATGAACCTTTAAAGCATACAGATTGGTTTAATTTAGCAGGGATTTTTATTACCGAATGTTTACCCACACCTGTTGTTTCCTTTTTATTAGCATTTAAAAATTTAAAAGTTAATAATCTATTCTGTAACATATCTCTGTGGGCCTTAATTACCCCTTTTTGTTAACTGAGCATATATTTTAAGATGCCTGATGAAGTGTTAATCTAATTAATCTTTTTCAAGCCCAAAACAACCTATAACATGATTTAAAATCTGCTTCCTGCTACATGGCATAGAGCTGAATATGTGGATTGTGCCCTGTCTACCTGTCTAACACAATGCACACCTGAGAAATCTCTGCAAATCAGAAACTCCTTTTGTCCCCTAGAACTAAGCTTCACTGGATAACATCATTACAGCAAGTGGCACCACCAGGTTAAAAGCATTCTACTCAACGATCGCACTACCAGGTCCTAAAATATTTGTAATCTTTATAACCCAAACTGAAATTGGAATGAAATATTCAGAACTTCTAGAAACTAAACCTTCAATTTTCTAATCTCTGTTCCCACTGTACAACAAAAGCAGTGCTCAGGTGTGCATTGTGGACAAGAGATACAACCAGTATCATTTCTTTCCATTCCAGGGATGCAGAGTCACCCCTTCCCCAGTAAATCCATACACAAGGAGGCTCAGAGAAAAAGGGCCACTGCCAACATGAACCACATAGAGCACCATAACTACAGTCTGGATCATGGTACTTCCAAATCCCAGCAGAGATGACATTTCAATAGACATGCTCTGAACACCCCCACTCATTACGGGATAGCTTGTGGTTTTCTTACCACTCCCTACAGCAGAGACAGAAGAGAATCATGAAAAGAATTCACAAACTATCTGCCACTAGTACTCTGGATTCCTAACCCTTCCCAGAATCCCTCACTGGCTACAGACACTGGGACTCTCAATATTAGCAGTTCTTCTATAGGAGGATCGGAGATCAAATGACTCAGACACCACAGTCCTTCCAGTTCTGCCCTCCCAGCCCAGCAGACAGGGCCCCAGTTTAGACAGTTTATATTTAGTACACATTTTCCCACTCTCCTAAGCACATCCAGTTCCTCTTCCAAAGCACAGGGTCCTATGTGTGCACATTTCATGACACATTCACTTCGCAGTGAAGCCATCCCATTGCCTCAGAGATGGGAAATCCTGCAGATAAAGAGGTCATATTCATAAAGTAACTACTGTTGCTGAGTAACTATGATTACTTTGTAACTGTTGTTAACGAAAAACAGACCAGGAATTATAAAACAATACAGACATCTTAGGGCTTGGAGGCAGCAAGGAGAATGTAAATATGATGTAGTTGTCATCTCAAAAACTATTTTGAAAACTTAAGACAGACTTTATGGTCATGTACTCCAGACACTAGGAATTTGTATTAGAGCACATTAAAAATTTCTCATGTATTTTCTCTAAAGATCAATGTCTTAATAGAGAAAAGTCCTGTTAAGCAGGGCCACAACTTCTATTTTAGATGAACTACTGTAAATATAGAAATTAGGTTGAAAGATAAGGTCAGTCCCTTTCCCAGATTCCTGATTGCCCTGGTCTGTGAAATGCAAGCCCTAGTCAATCAGGACATTCATAAAACATATCCAATTGACTACCTGATTCCAAATAGCTAATCTCAACTAATCTTGAAGGAGGAAAGCTCTCACCCTCAGTCCAACCTCTCCCTTTCTGCACTGTGTCTCCATCAGTTTCAATAAAGTCTTCCTCCTATTGTGGTCTGAAGACAGAAGGAATTCTCCATATGCAAATCCTTTCCCTGCAACTGCATTGCATTGTCAAATACATGACTCAATAATGCATAATTTTAAAACTGTGAGGTGGTACAATCATTTTTAAAGGAATTTTGAAAGCCTAATGTACAGGACAGCAAGGTCATTGCCCTGGACAGCAGCATACCAAGGCCACCTGAGTCAACATAAGAGAACTTGTCTCAGAAACAATTTTTCTAACAGGATAGAAATACAGCTGTTCTAGAATTAATATAACTTTCGATTGAAAAATCACGTCACACACTTAGGGTGCCAACCAGTAATGCCTCCTTGAAAAGCTTGACAGAGGTTGTTTTTTGATATGGTGATATGACTGGTATCTGGTTTTAAATCAGTGGTGGCTTCTTTGTAATGGTTTGTAGCCAAATATCTGGATAATCCAGTTGAACAATGTGTGCCCTAGCATCCTAATCTCTAACAGCCCTGATTAAAACACATTTATCTTTTGGATGTTTTGGAGGCAGTCCCCCTCAGCTAAATTCTACTTTGTGAGACTGAACTCTTTCCAAGGCATTGGCAAGTCCTTTGTATCAGCAATTCAACTCGTCTATGTTGCATCTTAGAAGTGCAGTGCTACCTAACAGGTGAGATGCCTTGATAAACTCCACATAGTTAAATATAAATGGAGATTGCACGGAAGGTTAAATGCAAAGTGCTCAATATTGAGAAGATACTGGAGAAACTAGGATTCTCCAAATTTGGCATATTAAAGTTGACAAGAAAGATGTTTGTACACACAACACTCTGCTCCCAATTCTCTAAGCAGATTAAGCCCAAAGGCCAAAGTTATTCAGAGGCCTGTCTATAGGTCTAGGAATTCACAGGACTGCATGGGAATATGGTGGCAGGTTCCCACACAGATCCCAGAAGGACACAATACTGTCTTCTGCACCTCACCCTCTGCTCCTCCCCATCTGGAGACAGCATTTCCCCCGCTCACCATGTTATGGTTTCTCAGCTTGACAAAGCTCTCAGTATCATCTCCGGGCAGCAGCAACTTCACCACAACAAAGAAAACCACTGGTGCCAGCTCCTCTGCAAAATCGTGAGGGGAAGAGCCCTGCATGACTTCTGACTGGCAGGTCACCTGGAGGGCCTGATTGGCTAGTGTGACCTGAGTGAAAAGAACACCTCCCACAGGGCAGAAATGTACTTAAAGAGACAACACAGAGGTTTCTGGCTATTCCATCCACCTGAGTCAAAGATCTTTTCTTGATTGGCCAAGATAGGCATTTCAATAGCACTTGCCCATGGCTACAAAAGCAGACACCATCACAATCTTGCACTCCATAGGAACTTTCCCTTTTCCCTCCAGGAAACAACGTGGCCAGCTAGCTTGTACAGTGCACTGTGCTGTGCTAGGTGAGTGCAGGGATTCCCTGTCCCACAGGGGGAAGAATGGCCAGAATATGAACAGTTAAAGAGAATTTTGCGGTGACAAAAGGAGATGTTTATTCTGTGGTTTCAGGCTGAGGTCAGATGAACTGAAGGAACTTCGTACATGGTTTTCACAGATATTTCACACAAGAGAAAAGAGAAAATCAGGAGACACATCTCAAACAAGATGGTAGGTCTTTCCCCCATCAGAAGGCTGGATGATGGCTCCTTTGCTTTATGAGTTTTATTACTGAAACTTGAAGCAAACTCCAGGAAAATGAATAATAATAAAAAGAGTAATGTTCATGGAAATGGGTATACGTAGAGAATAATGGAGCTGGAAGGAATGTCTTCATGAGCACTATTGTTAGCCAGCACATCTTTCACCATGGTCAGGTGAATAAAATATACAACTGCGATATTCAAGATTCTCTGCATGAACAGGACAGGTAGAATGAAAGTCAACGTGTACCTAAAAAGTGGGCTTATTACAATGTCTCACAAGCTGTGTTTCAGGTTGTCTAAAAATAGGTACTTATAAATGACAATTGAAGGATCCAGTAGATTTCTTCTCAGCCTTTTAGGAAGTTGCATTCTTACACTTCCTGTTTACTTAATTAACATTATTTCGTTCCTGTAACTCTGAGGGGGTTGAAGACTACATAGTTATTATCATAGTTTACTATTTTTTTAAAATCAGACTCAGAAAAGAAAATCACTACAGTGGTATAAATTCTATAAGTTTTAAAGACATCGAAGGTTGTTTTTGATAGTAATGCTAGTTAAGATATAAAGTGAATGAGGTATAAGATTTTGGATTCACCAAAGATAGGACAGATAGTAGTGTATTTTCTCTGAATTTTCAAACAAAAATGGACTAGGCATTGTGATTTACTTATTGCCTGTATATATTATACATTGTGATTTTACTTACATAGCTTTTTTTGTATTAGTTATAAACTCTTTTTTGCTATTTTAGGAGAAAAGAAAAATTTTGGGATTTTTTTTTGTGATCTAACAAACAAAGCTTGCCTGAAGATCAGAATATGGTTCCAAACATCTAGTTGTTCATAGAATCCAGACATTGGTGGCACACACCTTTAATCCCAGAATTGGAGTGGTAGAGGCAAGTGGATCTCTGTGTGTTCTAAGCTACCCTGGGCTACATGTTATTGATCCAGTCTAAAAGCAGAACACAGTCAGGTGGTGATGCCTCACATTCTCATACCTTTAATCCCAGGATTTGGCAATCACACACACTTAATTCCAGCACAAGGAACATGGATACAAGAAGGGATATGGCTTGGTGGAGTAAGGAATATATTGTGGGAGAGGACAGAAGCCCATGGCATTTTATCTGAGTATTCATGGAGACAGGAACTTGCCCATCTTATTCTGAGGATTTGATTCACATAAAAGAACTGTATAGTGTTTGACTCCTTTATTTCTCTGATCTTTCAGTATTTATCCCAATATCTGACTGTGTCTTTTTATAATTAAGCACAATTAGACATTGTGGTACAGTGATACACAAAATAAATTTCATTAATTCATTTACTTCCAAAATTCTTACAAAACATTTTTGTATATAGTTTTAATTTTTTTATTTTATATATTTAAGAGATTAATTTATTATGTATACTGTGCCCTGCCTGCATGTTATGCCTACAAGCCAGAAGAGGGCACCATATTACTTTACAGATGGTTGTGCGCCATCATGTGATTGCTGGGAATTGAACTCAGGACCTCTGAAAGAGCAACCAGTGTTCTTAACTGCTGAGTGTTCTCCAGCCCCATGTATATTGTTTTTTTAGAGTCTAACATCATAATTAACACTTACATTTAGAGCTTTTGAATTCCCATTTTATAGCTTCAAGTTTATGAACTGAAGCATGCAAAAATACCTCTGAAAATCCATTAAGTTAGGATGATAATAGCATAAGATATCTCCATTTAGAAGGTAATGTTGAATTTCATTCAGTATGTTAAATGTATTTATTTTTATTTTATGTGCATTTATGCTTTCCATTCGTGTATATCTGTGTGATAGTGTCATACCCTTTAGAGCTATAGCTACAGACAGTTGTGAGCTTCCATGTGGGTGCTGAGAATTGAAACAAGGTCCCCTAGAAGAGCAGTCAGTACTCTAAACCACAGTACCATCTCTCCAGTCCCGTCATTCAACTACAATTCAAAGTATGGCTTTAGAACTGGAAACAGAGTTTACTTCCTTATTCTTTGGTGGGTGGACCTTTGATGGTGGTATTTCTCTTTTAAGCTTCTATTTACTTAATTTTTGAATTTTAATACACCTAAAGAACAGATGACTACAAGATAAAACTAGTAGAAAAATAACTTTCCAATAAAAAGTACCTATCATCTTGATCAAAGCAAATAACCAAATCTTATTATGGATCTAATAACTTTATAAATATTTCATCAGAAATAGTACTCAACCCTATGCGTCACTGTTTCCCATATTATTTCTTATTATACTATGAAAGACTATTGTCTTCAAATGTATATAATGTGATATCAAAGTATTTGCTAAAAATGATTCAAATGTGTAGTTGCAGTATGAATAGAAAAAATTAGGAACTAAAAGTTTAAAATTTTAATTGAATGAAAAATCACACTATATTAGTCAGGGTCCTCTAGAGTCCACAGAAATTATGGATTAAATCCTTCTCCATTTGTCCATGCATCTATCCCTCTATCTATCTATGTTTCTTTCTATCTATCTATCTATCTATCTATCTATCTATCTATCTATCTATCTATCTATGTTTCTATCGATCTTTCTGTCGATTGATCAATCTATTTATCCCTCTATCTATCTATCTATCTATCTATCTATCTATCTATCTATCTATCTATACCTCTATCTATCTATCTATCTATCTATCTATCTATCTATCTATCTATTATCTATTCCTCTATCTATCTATCTATCTATCTATCTATCTATCTATCTATTGATCAATCAATTGATCGATCTTTTTATCTATGTGTGTTTACTGGGAATTTATTGGAATAGCTTCAAGACTGCAGTCCAAAATGGCTGTCAGTGAAAGAAAAGTTCAAGAGGTATATCCAGGGGAAGAATATACATCCCAATCCACATGGAGCAACCTATTTTGTAGAGCTATGGGAACATTTGTCTTCAGAAAAGTCAATGTCATTTCTGTGGAAACCTTGTAAAGCCATGATTCTTCCCTTTGAAATGGGATTTATGCGAAAAACATCTCAGCAGTGTGACTTCTTCAGGACCATGGGGTGACCTTGCTTCATTTCCCCACACCAGAAGGCCTTAGAGCAATAATATTCATTCTTTGTTCTAACAGTCAAATTTACATAGAGTCAATCCCACAAAACTACCCACTAAGAGATGACATAGAATTTCTACAGAACATAGATCCTGAGCAGGAAGGCAGCATGCCCCACGTTTGCTAACAAACAAATCTGGGCATCCCCAAAGATGGTATTCACCAAAAAGATTAGATGAGGAAAATGGGTGAATTCAGGCATGTTTGTTGCAAGAAGAGGGCTGCTTGTTCTTTCCGCCTAGCTTAGACCTGAAGCTGTATTAATTAAAACACTGTTTGGCCCATCAGATCTAACTTTTTATTGTATGAGAAATTTTGTGAGAAAATTTGTGTTTCCAGTCTTTGCTTCTTATGGTGGCTAGTGAATCATGGAGAAAATTTCAATACCCCTGATACTGGGTACAGTTATTAGTCAGATTCTATCTGTACTGGTAATGGAAACAGGATGCTCTGAAAAAATATTCAGTGCTCTTACTGGCTGAAGTATTTTCCACTCTAAGTTTTCTATTCTTGATTATGTTTCCTGTCCAAGGATGTCTAGTCAGGGTCAGAAACTTAATGTTGATTAAAAAGTAGATTTCTCCTCTATTTGACAGAATTAGTCTTAGGAAGGGAACAGCTCCCTAACAGTTTATCCAATGGAAAGTAATCATTCCATTAGTCTTACATACAGAACAAACTAAAATGGAAGCAGTGAATTGTATTATTTCAGCATATGTATTCACCCACACTTAACAAGGATGAGTTGGAAGGGATTTGTGGCAGGGAAGAAATGTACAAATAAAGCCAAAAAGTGATGTAATTTCTTTCAATTAACATTTTTGAGGCTTAATTTGAAATTAAAAAGAGCAGCTAGATAGATGACTCAGCAATTAGAGCACTGGGTGCTTTTACAGAGGATGCTGATTCCTTTCCTGGACCCTGCATGCTAGCTCACCATCTGTTCTAATTCCAATCCCAGGTATCTCATCCCTTCTTCTGCCCTCTGTAGGTACTGTGCACAGGCATATTCAAGCAAAACACCATACAACTAAATATTTTTAAGGTTAGAAAATATAAAGGATGAAATTCTCTATAGTAATGTCACAACCCTGAGAGAGGCAGCAAGGCAGGTCTAGTTAAAATGGACTCCTTGTCTTCCATGAAAGCAGCTGTGGCCTTCTGCACTGCCACCCTGCACAGAGCAAAAGCAGCTTTGTTCTGAGATTACTAGAGATCATCATAACCATTCTTTCAGAAGTACTGTACAGAGGGCTGTAGGTGACTTTTCCTTGAAATTTTCTGGTTTTGTGTTCTCCATCTTTTGTGTCTGTGAAAATTATGGTTTTGGTACAGTTGTCATTTATGTCAAACATCAAGATTGACAATCAACTTTCACAGCGTCATCTACTTGATTTTCAACTAAGACCTTATGATATCATATGAACATGCCAGAGACATTTTTTCCATCAGTTGTCTAATTCACATATGTTCCTACATGACTTTGAGGTAAAAGTATCCCTAAATATCTGTTTTTACATTGTGCTCATGTTCAGTAGTGGATTTATTAACTGAGCATGCTTAAGAAAAGGGAAAACATTACATGAACATGTTCAGACATCCCAAGTAAAATCCCCAGTCTTCCTTTGTTGACAACAACCACTGTTTTGAAAATTACTCCCATGCATGTTGAGCTCCTACAAGCAATAATTTTTTCTCATTTTGTTTGTCTTGGCTTTTGAGATGCTATTTTTGGTAGTCAAACTGACTACCTCTAGGATTAACTAATACACAAAGAATTGATTATATCTGAGAGAGATTTTACTTAAAGGTTTTGAAATGGGAAAACCCTCCATTAATCTGGATAGTTTCAGATAACAGGAACGACCTTTAGCTGTTTGTCAGTGCACACTTTTAACATTGTGACTGAAGAGGCAGAAGCAGTGGGTTTTTCTGAGTTTGAGATCAGTCTGGCCTACAGAATGAGTTCCACAACTACACAGATAACTCCAGTCTTGAAATCACTACCCCCCGAAAAAAAATCTGAATCAAATGGAAATTATGATCTAACTTTAACCAGGATCTTACATTCTGATAGCAGCAGTTATGTAGAAAGTATATTGAAGAAAAGTCTGCTTTTTTTGCCTCGTTGCTCTAGCTCTGGCTACCAAGCTCATTCCTTTACCAGAATTAGAATCTACTTCTTTGAAATTTTGGTGAATACTTAAAACCATCTGCTGTGGGAACAGCAGCCCTGAGTTAAAATATCCCTGCTCCCATTTGAGGTGCTTATCTGCAAAGAAAACATGTTTGAATACCCTCTGCTCCTGGAGTGGGGGAAGGAATTTTAAGTGCAGGATGGCTATTCTTTGATTCCTCCTGGGATCATGTTACAATCCCTTCGCAGCCCCCTCCTCATTTGGGGCCATGGTATAAAAGCCAGCCCCACCCAGCAGAACAATAAAGAAGTTGTTACACCTCAACTTCATGCTCTGTGTATTCATTCAACCTGGAGACCCTCCGCCGCGATTCTTGGACTTTAGGGCTGTGCTGGCGCGGCAATCTGAGACATTGAGTCTTATGGGCTGAACAACTACTGGATTCTTCTCTTGATCTTTGGGAAAAGGCTGAGAAGAAATCTATTGGATTCTTCAATTCCCATTGGTAGGCTGTTATTTTTAGATGACCTGGACCACAGCTTGTAAGACAATCTAATAAGCCCACTGTTTAAAAAAGTTTTATGGTTTATTTATCTTTTATTTTATGTGCATTGGTGTGAAGGTGTCATGTCCCCTGGAACCAGATTTTCAGACAGTTGTGAGCTGCCATATGGATGCTGGGAATTGAACCCGGGTCCTCTGGAAGAGCAGTCAATGCTCTTAACCACTGAGCCATTTCTCCAGCCCCTAAGCCCACTTTTTATATAAACAATGAGATTTATTCTACTTGTCCTCTTCATGTAGAGAATCTTGAATACTGCAGTTGTATATAGGGGATGTGCTGGCTGACAATAGTACTCATGAAGACATTCTTCCTAGCTCTATTATTCTCTATGTATCCAAATTTCCATGAACAGTACTGTTCTAGCAACATAACCTCTGCCATCTTCAAAAACAACCACTGCTTTTAATTTCTAAGCTATCTCTCAAGCCACATTATTAAAAATTTATTTTTACACATTTTAATTAAAATATATTACATCTCTTTTCCGCTCATGTCCTCTCTCTATCCCTTTCCAAATATTTCTCTTCCAATTCCATCATTGTTAAGTATGTACTAATAAGTAAGGACAAATATGTGAATAGAATCTGCTGGGTCCATTTCTGTTTCTTGTGTGTTAAGGTTTCAGGACTGAACATGCTCATTTGAACACGCAAATACGAAGATCATCCATGTCTGAAGCTAATTCACCCACTTGTAGTAAAGATTTACTTGTTATTGAGCAACATGATTCTGATCTGCCTTTGACAGAAAACATTATTAAAACTATGTTATGGGTATTTAATAATATTTATGTATTTTTAATATTATTAAGAATATGTAAACATGAAGAAAACCTATTTAAAACATAGAGTCACCTACATACCTTTTTCTTCAACATTTGCCAATCTGGTGCCCTAAGGCCAGAAGAATGCAACAGATCTTCAGAACCTACAAATACAGGGAGGACTGACCCATCTGGTGTGTGTGCTAGGAATCAAACTTGGGTACCCAAGAGGACCAGTACTCGTGAGACAACTTTCAGGGTCCCACATATGTCATTACAATGCTGAAGGTAAAGGTGACCCACTCTTCCTTCTGTCTTTTATCACTTGAAAGATAAAGTCGGGGGCTGGGGAGATGGCTCAGTGGTTAAGAGCACTGACTGATCTTCCAGAGGACCCGGGTTCAATTCCCAGCACCCACATGGCAGCTCACAACTGTCTATAATTCTAGTTCCAGGAGACCCAACACTGATGGCAAAACACCAATATATATAAAAAAAAGAAAGAAAGAAAGAAAGAAAGGAAGGAAGAAAGAAAGAAAGAAAGAAAGAAAGAAAGAAAGAAAGAAAGATAAAGTCATCTCTGGATGGTTGTCAAAGGATCCAGTGGACAGAATGTGAATGGAATTTGTATATTCCTTCTTATTTTCATTGTTAAAACAGCTCTCTCTATGTGAGTAAATATAAAAAAAAGGATGGTTGAATTCAGTCTAAGTCCAGGCAAATTTTATTAGGAAAAGTTCCATAATTTGAAGTAGACTTTCTTCTGGGACTTTTTTGAGACAGGATATGTCTACATAAACATGGATGCCAGGAATTTATTATGGGGAACAAGCTGGTCTTAAACTCTCAAACTCACTGAAATTGGCCCCACCCACATTCCTGTGTACAGTGATTAGAGCCATACACCTATAATTCCAGCTGAAATATATATTTTAAAGGACATATCATTGAATGAGAGTAAAAAAAGAATAAAATAAGCTTTGAAGGGTAGCATAATTGCTTTGATGAATGTCAATATTCAGTCTAAGAGTGAGTTAGTAATAATCCTAAGCTATGATTCAAGCATTAATAAGTTGTATTAAGCTTCTGGGTCAATTGGTTATGAGGTGGCTGCTGTGTATTTGAGAGTTTTTGGTGGAGCAGAATATCCACCTAAAAAAGGCACCCAAAGAATTGATAGGATAAAAGTGTAGATTATTGAATCTTCTCTTTACCCCTATAATTTGCTAAGCAATATGGCTATGGATAAAGACTTGGCTTCGAAAGCTGGATCCACCTGATTCTTTAGCTTTCTGAGAGTCTAGCCTCATGGTTGAGGTACTGGCAGGAGCCATGTTTACTGCCACAATTCTGTGGAGTTTCAAGGTCCTTCGCACCACCAAGAAGCATGATGGTGACTGTACATAGACACCATTTAAGTGTTTGGTGTGGTGCTTCTTAAAAGGGCTGCAAGGTTTTTACAGCAAAAACTGACTCAGGAAGCTTCTCTTAATTGAGAAACACTTGCCTCTATCAAACAGAGCCCAGCTTGGAAAATGCTGATACCAAGAAACCAAGCTTAACTCTGTTCTTTTGTGTCTCGAATTAATTTCCAAGCTCTCTCAGGTTTAAATTGGATTTAATTATCCATGCTGACAACATTTGTTAACAGAGGTTTCAGTTTCACTTGGCCCAGTAGACATTTAGACCCAAAAAAACAAACAGAGGTCTACATTGATTATAAACTGGTGTGTCTATTATTAGCTCATGCTTCCTGTTAACCCTTACACACTACAATCACCCATAATTCTTGTCTGTGCCCATCACATGGCTTGGTACCTTTTATCAGCAAGGCAATCTCATTTATGTCCTCTGCCTCTGGGTGATAACTGAACCTTTCCTCTTCCCAGAATTCTCCTGCTCTGATCAGCCCTGCCTATACTTCCTGCTTGGTCATCCAGCATATACTTCCCGCATGGCCACTGGCCAATGAGCATTTTGTTAAAACAATACAATTGACAAATCTTTTAAAAAGTTCATGACCATTTTCCCACAGCAAACTTCCTCTAGTTTAAAATCAAAAAGAATAGGTAAGGAACAGTTCAAAAGGAGCAAAATTACATGATCAAATATTTGTACCTGATTTCAGTCTAGAAGAAAAGGTAGCAAGAGAAGTATATAATAGTCCCTGAAGGGACCTGGTAAATTAATCATAGTTCTTGATTCAAAGAGACCAGAATTTTGGTGTTTAAACTCTTATTAGTATTTTTGTCTATTATGCCAAAAAAAAGAAACACATTTTAAAAATTGGGAATGTCCATATGTCCTTTTCCATAGAAGACACATAGTTTTACCTGAAATTTCCTTTGAAAATGATATGGCAGCTGAGAGGAATTCACCAGGGTGATAGAAGGGGACAGAGACAGCAAAGACAGGAAATGAATGGGAAGTTTGTAAACTTTCTTCAAATCTAGTACCAATGCATCAACTCTCCCTAGATTTTGTGTTTCATACAGAAGTTTAAGAGAACACACTGATTCTAATTAATGCAATATTACATCTGAAAACTCAGTCAGTTAAAACAATCCTCCTTTAATTCAGAATAAATTTCTTAGAATATCTAGTACAACACTGGCCCCATTTCTCCTGTGTGGTCATGCAAGTGTAAAGACAGTTTCTATTGTATGAAATCACACAATAAAATATTACCATATTTTCCCACAATAAAAAAGATATAAAGAAATGCAAGTTTGGCCAGGAAGTGGTGGTGCATGCTTTAAACTCCTGCACCTGGAAGAAAGAAACAGGCAGATCTCTGTGAGTTTGAGAACAACCTGCTGTATAGTTTAAGTCCCAGCAGAGCCAGATATACGCAGAGAAACCTTCTCTTGAAAAACACACTAAAGTCTTGTTGGCCAGAGAAGGGTGATGTACACCTTTCATCCCAGCACTTGGGAGGCAGAGACAGGTGGATCTCTTTGAGTTTGAAGCCAACCTGGTCTACAGGAGCTAATTCCAGGCGAGGCTGTAAAACTACCTGAAACCTGTTTTGAAAATCCTCCCCCCCAAAAAAAAACAAAAAAAGACCCAACAAAACAAAAAGACTTCAAAAATACAGAAAATCCCTGTCTTGAGAAACTGGAAAGCAAACAATTAGTGAAGAAATTTAAAAACTGAAATTTAAGAAATATACTCATGATCCATTGGACCCTGAATTCTACAAGACCTACTCTGCCCCAAATCTCCTATTACACCCCTACTAAGCCCTGACACAACCTCAATGGAACTCTGAAACACAGCCTGCTATTACACAGAAAGGACCAAGGGGTGAGTGATGACCCGCCCAGCAAGACAACCTCTCTAGGACCTCCATACAGGGTCAAAACTCTGGGCACAAACACTACCTGCCAACAGGCAAGTTTTCTCCAGGTATGCTGCTCAAACACTCCCACACCATCCATCAGACCCTGAAAGCAACAAGCCTCACTCCACCACCAAAACCTCCCATGCTACCTCCCAGCCCCTTGCAACTTCAGAGGAACATTAAAACACAAGATCCAGCTTCACAGGGTGGACCAAGACAGGGACCCTGAAGCACAAGAGGTGACTTCACAGACTGGACTAAGTGCAGACTAAGAGAGAGTGCAAAGACAGACCTCAGTGGCATGGCTCTCTGAAACACAGAGTTGGTCAAGAACAGGTCACAAAGACACAAACAACCATGTTAAGGATTGGACCAAGAGGCAAAGACACTGCTGTCACCAATTGAAGGATGAGATGGGTAGGTGTCAATGCAAGAAGTCATCCAACAACATAGAAAGCAATATGGTAACACCAGAACCCAGTGATCAAACAACAGGAAGACTTAATCATCCTAACCCAGGAGAAGCAAAAGAAAATGATTTTCAATGTAACTTTGTGAGGATGATGGGGTCCCCAATGTAACTATAGGAGGATGATGAAGGAAATAAAAATTCCCTTAATGAAAGCAAGGAAAAGACAAACAAAAAATTGGAAGACATCAATAAATCTCTCAAAGAAAACAAGAAAAAACAATCAAACAGATGATACAAACAGATTTTGACTGAAATAGAGGCAATAAAGCAAACACAAATGAAGAGAATTCTGTATATGGAAAATCTGGGTAAACAAACGGGAACTACAGCAGGAAGTGTAACCAACAGAATACAAGAGATAGAAGAGAGGATCTCAGATGCTGATTATACTATAGAGGAAAGAGATTCATTGGTGAAAGAAAACAATAACTCCAACAAATTCATTACACAAAACATCCTGGAAATCTGGGACACCATGAAAACCATTAAACCCTAAGAATAACAGGGATAGAAGAAAGAGAACAACACCAACTCAAAGGCACAGAAACTAAAAAATCATAAAAAAAAACTTTCCCAAACCAAAAAAGAATATCCTTATGAAGGTACAAGAAGCTTAGAGAACACCAAATAGACTGGACGAAAAAGAAGCCCCCCCCCCAAAATATAATGATCAAAATGCAAAACATAGAGAATGAAGAAAGAATATTAAGAGCTGCAAAAGATAATGATCAAGTATAATATGAAGGCAGACCTATCAGAATAACACCTCAATTCTCCATGGAAACCATGAAACCAAGAATGCCCTGGACATATGTGCTGGAGACAAAAAAGAGACACAGACACCAGATCCACCAAATCTTTCAACCACCATCAATGGAGAAAACAAGATATTTCATGGCAAAACCAGATTTAAACAATACCTATCCACAAATCCAGTCATACAGAAAGTACTAGAGGGAAAACTTCAACCCAAGGAAGCTAACTGTAAACACAGGCAAGAGATATCTCCACACCCACAAACCCTAAAGAAGGGAAACACACAAACACCACTTCTGAAAAATACCAGGAACTAGCAATCACTCGTTATTTACATCTCTTAATATCAACAGACTCGATTAACCTATAAAATGGCACAAGCTAAGAAAATGGATACAAAAGCAGGATCCATCCTTTTGCTTTATAAAAGAAACACACCTAAACCTCAAAGACAAACATTGCTGAAGAATAAAGTGTTGGAAAAAGATTTTCAAATCAAATGGACCTAAGCAGCACACAAGTGTAGGTATCCTAATAGCAAACAAAATAGACTTCAAAGTAAAACCAATCAGAATAGATGAAGAAGGACACTTCATACCCATAACAGAAACAATACATCAAGATGAAGTCTCAATCCTGAACATCTAAGCCCATAATATAAGAATACCCACACATGTAAAAGAAACATTACTAAAGCTTAAATTGCACATCAAATTCCATACAAGAATAGTAGGAGACTTCAATGTCCCACTCTCCCCAGTGAACAGGTCATCCAGACAGAAACTTAACAGAGAAATGAGAAAACTAACAGATGTCTTGATTTAAATAGACTCAACAGACATCTACAGATCATTCCACCCAAACACAGAAGAATATACCTTCTTCTCAGCACCTCGTGGAACCTTCTCTAAAATGGACCACACACATGGTAACAAAGTAAACCTAGACACACACAAAGAAATGGAATAACGCCCTGTGTCTGATCAGGTCACCATGTTTTAAAGTTAGGATTTAACAGCACTAATCACAGAAAGCCTAAAAACTCATGGAAATTGAACAGTGCTCTATTAAACCACCCCTAGGTCAAGGAAGAAATAAAGAAAGAAATTAAAGACTTTGTAGAATTCAACAAAAATGATGGCACAGAATACTCAAATCTATGGGACACTATGAAAGCAGTGCGAGGATGAAAGTTCATAGCACTAAGTGCCTACATAAAGAAAGTGGAGAAAACTCACACCAGTGACTTAAACAGCACACCTGAAAGCTCTAGAACAAAAACAAGCTGACTCACCCAGGAGAAGTAGAGCACAGGAAATAATCAAATTGAGGGCAGACGTCAATAAAACACCAAAATTAAATCACGACCAGATGAATAATTCAAATCAGCTTTATTTAGCAAGGAAAGAGAAGAAGTCATCAAATGCCTACCAACTAAAAAAGCCTATGGCAAAAGAGTTTCAGTTCAGAATTCTTTCAGAACTAAGAACTAATAACTATACTCCTCAAAGGGTTCCACATAATGGAAACAGAAGTAAGATTGCTAAACCCCTTTTATGAAGCTACAGTTACCCTTATACCAAACCATACAAAGATTCAACCAAGAAAGAGAATTCCAGACCCATCTTACTGATGAACATAGATGAAAAAATACTCAATAAAATACCAGCAAATCAAATCCAAGAACACATCAAAAAAATCATCTACCATGATGAAGCCAGCTTCATCCCATAGATGCAAGGATGGATCAACATACAAAAATCTATTAAGGATCCTGCCCTCTTTAAGTTCCTTCGCTGACATCCTTAAATAGTGAACAACAATGTGGCAGTATAAGCCAAATTAATCCTTTTCTCCCAATCTTGCATATAGACCATCGTGTTTCATCACAACAAAAGAAACCCTAATTAAGACACCATGTTTGGTTGATATGTAAGAGAGACCTGCTCTTCTCTAAAGTTAAACAAAGAAGAGAGATTTGGGGGAAGGTTGGGACAGAGAGCAAAGCTGGGAGGAAACACTGCAGTCAGTATGAAAGAAGAATAAATAAAAGGCAAATGAAAGAGAGAAATGAGAAAATCTGAGGGAAGATTGGATCAAGAAAAGATGAAAATTCAGCAGGGCAAAATGACAAATCCTGTGGCTCTATCTCAGGTACATGGGCTTCATTTTCAAAGGGCTTAGAAAGTTCTATTCATGCTGAAGCATTAATACAACTGACATTAAATATGAGAAATCAGGAGTCAGACAGCAGGGTGAGAAACTGAAAGATCAGAGAAGCAGTTGACCAGCAAATAGTGACTACCGCCTCTTCAATTTCTCCATGTTAGTAAAGTGTTAATGTCCTCCCAGGCCTGCCTTAGTAGTCCTGACTCCTATCTGTCCGGAGTCCTCCAAACCTCTATGGTAATTTTTGGTCAGGTAGCAATTAACTATGCTGTGACTCTAAGCAAGCTTTATTATCAGAATATAATCAAAATATCACACATTTCCCTATTTGTCTAATTAAAAAGTGAAGGCTTTAACTAACACAGTAAAGCTATATACACTAAATAAAATAACTATATATAATATATACATTGAAGAATTATACTAACAATGTCCAATCCATTTGCATTTGGTAAATTTAGAGAAAATGTTTGATCATCTATCCTATCTTAGTAAGCCCAAGGTGTTGTACATTAAATACTTTTTATCCTAAACTTACCAACCTTAAATAATCTTTCTATGTCTCTTAGCCTTATATACTTTATACATTTTATGTCATTTGTTTAAATTTGTTAACATGCATAATTACAATTATCGAATCTTTAGCTCCATCAGAGAACCCAGAAGGATATAATATTACCTGAGTAAATAGGAAGTATAAAGCAAACAACATTTAAAATGA
Source organism: Myodes glareolus (assembly GCF_982192425.1). NCBI lineage: Eukaryota > Metazoa > Chordata > Mammalia > Rodentia > Cricetidae > Myodes > Myodes glareolus. The sequence goes on along the minus strand of NC_142052.1, from coordinate 30,536,063 downwards.
AAAAACAACACCACCTCTCTACTTAAAATAAATTTTGCCAGGCTGTAGTGGTGCATGCCATTAATCCCAGCACTTTCATAGCAGAGGCAGATATATCTCACTGTGTTTGAGGCCAGCCTGTTCTACAAAGTGAGTTCCAGGAAAGCCAAAGGAACACAGAGAAATCTGTCTTTTTTAAAAAAAAAGAAAAGAAAAGAAAATGTCTTTCTGTTTCACCTTGAAAACACAACTAGCATGATTATAATAAGTAACAGTTAGGCCAATTTATTCTTTTGGATGGGGATATTTTATTTGGATGATGGGTTATTTTTTAGATATCTCAGTTGTCTAGTGGTTTTTAGATTCCTTAGTTCAATGTTTTCATACATTTGTAAAGACAACACAAAACTCTGCATTAACCCTAACTTTATGGAATTTTATTTTTGGAAATTATATTTAATCAAAAGGAAAACATCTGCTAGTCTTATGAATTAGTAAAGATTGAATGATAATACTCTCTGATGAACTATTGTCTCTTTTACTAAAGAGATGTTTTTGTTTGAAACTAATCTTTAAGGATTTAAGTGGTCTCTATAACTTTATTCCCCAACTTAATACATATCTTGATTTTTATTCAGAATGGAATGTATCTTTAAGACATACAGGTTGGTTTAATTTAGCAGGGCTTTTTTATTATCTAGTGTTTACCCACACATGTTGTTTCCTTTTTATTAGCATTTAAAAATTTAAGAGTTAATAATTTATTCTGTAACATATCTCTGCAAGCCTTAATACCCCTTTTTGCTAACTGAGCATATATTTTATGATGCCTGATGAAGTGTTAATCTAATTAATCTTTTTCAATCCCAAAACAACCTATAACATGATTTAACATCTGCTTCCTGCTACATGGCATAGAGCAGAACATGTGGATTGTGCCCTATCTACCTTCTAACACAATGCACACCTGAGAAATCTATGTACATCAGAAACTCCTTTTGTCCGCTGGAACTGAGCTTCACTGGATCACACCATTGCAGCTAGTGGCAGCACCAGGTTAAAAGCATTCTACTCAAATATCGCTCTACCAGGTCCTAAATTATTTGTAATCTTTATAACACAAATAATAGGAATGCAGTATTCAGAAGTTCTAGAAACTAAACCCTCAGTTTTCTAATCTTTCTTCCCACTGTACAACAAAAGCAGTGCCTGTGTGTGTACTCTGGACAGATACATCCAGCATCATATCCTTCCATTCCAGGCCTTCAGAGTCTCCCCTTCCCCAATATTTCCATACACAAAGAAGCTCAGAGAATAAGGGCCACTGCCAACATGAACCACATGGACCAACATAACTACAGTCTAGCTCATGGTACTTCCAAGTCCCACCAGAAATGACAGTTCAACAGACCTGCTCTGAACACCCCCCACTCGTTACGGGATAGCTTATGGTCTTCCTTACCACTCCCTACAGCAGAGACAGAAGAGAATTATGAAAAGAACTCACAAACTGTCTGCCACTAGTACTCTTGATTGCTAACCCTTCCCAGAATCCGTCATTGGCAAGGGACACCAAGCTGGGTCTCTCAATATTAGTAGCTCCTCTACAGGAGGATCAGAGATCAAATGACTCAGACAGCACAGGCCTTCCATGTCTGCCCTTCCAGCCCAGCAGACAGGGCCCCAGTTTAGACAGTTTGTATTTAGTACATATTTTCCCACTCTCCTAGAGCACATCCTCTTCCTCATCTAAAGCACAGGGTCCTCTGTGTGCACATTCTGTTACATACTTTCCAGTGCAGTCATTCATTGGCTCAGAGATGGGAAATCCTAAAGACACAGGTCACATTCATATAGTAACTACTGTTACTGTGTAACTGTGGTTACTTTGTAACGGTTGTTAATGAAAAACATATCAGGAATTATAAAACAATCCAGGCATATTAGGGCATGGAGGCAGCAAGGAGAATGTAAATATGATGTAGTTGTCATCTCAAAAAGTATTTTGAAAACTTAAGACAGACGTTATGGTCATGTATTCCAGACACTATAGATTTATATTAGAGCACATTAAAAATTTCTCATGTATTTTCTCTAAAGATCAATGTCTTAATAGAGAAAAGTCCTGTTAAGCAGGGCCACAACTTCTATTTAAGATGAACTACTATAAATATAACAATTAGGTTTAAAGATAAGGTCAGTCCCTTTCCCAGATTCCTTGTTACGCTGGTCTGTGGACTGCAAACAATGGTCAATCAGGACACTGATAGAGCATCTACAATTAACTACCTGATTCCACATAGCTAACTTCAACTACTGTTGAAGGGGAAAAGTTTTTATCCTCAGTCCAGCCTCTCCTTTCTGCACTGTGTCTCCACCAGCTTCAATAAAGTCTTCCTCCTATTGTGGTCTGAAGATAGAAGGAATTCTCCATATGCAAATCCTTTCCCTGCAACTGCATTGCATAGTTAACTACATGACTCAAATGCATAATTTTAAAACTGTGAGGTGGTAATATCATATTTTTTTGTGGAATTTTGAAAGTGTAATGTACAGGACAGCAAGATCATTGCCATGGACAGCAACAGAGCAAGGCCACTTGAGTCAACATAAGAGAACTTGTCTCAGAAACTATTTTTTTAACAGGATGGAAATACAACTGTTCTAGAATTAATATACCTTTCCATTGAGAAATCACTTCACACACTTAGGATGCCAACCTGTAATGCCTCCTTGAAAGGCTTGCTTGAGGTTGTTCTTTGATACGGGGATGTGCCTGGTGTCTGGTTTTAAATCAGTGGTGGCTTCTTTGTAATGGTTTGGGGCCAAGTATCTGAACAATCCAGTTGAACAATGTGTACCCTAGCATCCTAAACTCTAACAGCCCTGATTAAAATACATTTAACTTTTGGGTGATTTAGAGGCAGTCCTCCCTCAGCTAAATTCTACTTTGTGAGAATGAACTCTTTCCAAGGCATTGGCAAATCCTTTGTATCAGCAATTCTACTCTTCTATGTTGCAGCTTAGAAGTGCAGTGCTACCCAACAGGTGAGATGCCTTGATATCATCCACATAGTTAAAGATAAATGGAGATTGTACGTAAGGTTAAATGCAAAGTGCTCAATATCGAGAAGTGTATATAAACTTGTATAAACTAGACTTCTGCGACTTTGGCATATTGTAGTTGAGAAGAAAGACGTTTGTACACACAGCACCCTGCTCCCAATTCTCTAAGCCGATTAAGCCAAAAGCGCAAAGTTATTCAGAGGCCTGTCCCTAGGTCGTGGAATTAACAGGACCACAAGGGACTTTACAATGCAGGGAATCTGGCGGCAGCTTCCCACATGGATCCCAAAAGGACACAAAATCCTGTCTCCCGCACCTCACCCTCTGCTCCTCCCCATCTGGAGACAGCATTCCCCACGCTCACCAAGCTGTGGTTCCTCATCTTGCCAAAACTCTCAGTTCATCATCTCCCTGCAGCAATAACTTCACGGCAGCACACGAAACCACTGGCGCCAACTCCTCTACAAAGTCCGGTCTGAATGCGGAAGCCCGGAAGAGCCCTGTGTGACTTCTGACTGGCAGATCACCTGGAGGGCCTGATTGGCTAGTGCAGCCTGAGTGACAAGAACAACTCCGTAGGGCTGAAGTCTAGTTAAAGAGACAGCAACTTGATTATATATGGGATCCCAGGTCCAAGGAGAGATCCCCAGATTGTTCTCTGGACAGAGGAGAGGGTGCCTGAACCGGCCTTGGCCCATAACCATACTGATGAATATTTTGCTTATCACCATAGATCCTTCATCTGGCGATGGATGGCGATACAGACGGAGACCCACATTGGAGCACCGGACTGAGTCCCCCAAGGTCCAAATGAGGAGCAGAAGGACGAAGAAAATGACGAAGGACTGCGAGGGATGCTATCACCCACTGATACAAGGGGTCGGATCTAATGAGAGTTTACCAAGGGCAGTTGGACTGCGACTGAACGAGCACGTGATCCAACCAGATTCTCTGAATGTCGCCGGATTTTCTGAATGTGGCTGGCCCGGAGTCTTTCTGAGAAGCCATTGACAATGTCACTGGGACTAGTTTCCTCTGCATATACTGGATTTTTGGGATCCAGTCTGTTTGGATACTCACCTTCCTGGACCTGGAGGGAGGGGGACGATCTTGAACTTCCCACAGGACTTGAAACCCTGACTGACCTTAGGGACAAAGAGGGAGGAGGAGGGGGAGGGGGGAGTGGGAAGGTGTTGGGAAGAGGGGCGTAAATGGAAACTTTTATAATTTAATAAAATTACTTAAAAAAAAGAGACAGCACAGAGGTTTGACTCGTCCACCTGAGTCAAAGATCTTTTTTTGATTGGCTGAGATATGCATTTCAATAGCACTTGCCCCTGGCTACAAAGCAGAAGCCATCAAAATCCTGCACTCCATAGGAACTTTCCCTTATTCCTCCAGGACACAACGTGGCCAGCTAGCTTGTACTGTGCACTGTGCTGTCCTAGGTGGGTGCAGGGATTCCCTGTCCCACAGGGGAAAGAATGCCCAGAATATTAACAGCTAAAGACAATTTTGAGGTCACAAAAGAAGATGTTTGTGCTGTGGCTTCATGCTAAGGTCAGATGAACTGAAGGTACTTTTTACAAGGTTTTCACAGAGATTTCACACAACAGAAAAGAGAAAAGCAGGAGCCAGATCTCAAACAAGAATATTGGTCTTTCCTCCATCAGAAGGCTGGATGATGGCTCCTTTGCTTTGTGGGTTTTATTACTGAAATTCGAAGCAAACTTCAGGAAAATGAATAATAATAAAAATAGTAGTGTTCATGGAAATGTGAATATGTAGTGAATAATGGAGCTAAAAGGAATATCTTCATGAGCACTATTGTTAGCCAGCACATCTTTCTCCATGGTCAGGTGAATAAAACATACAACTGCAGTATTCAAGATTCTATACATGAACAGGAGAGGTAGAATGAATCTCAACATGTATGTAAAAAGTGAGCTTATTATTATGTCTCACAAGCTGTGTTTCAGGTTGTCTAAAAACATCTTCTTTTAAATGACAATTGAAGAATCCAGTAGATTGTTTCTCAGCCTTTTCCCAAAGATCAAGAGAAGAATCCAGTAGTTTTTCAGCTCACAAGGCTTGATGTCTCAGCTGGTTTTAAGTATTCACCAAAGTTTCAAAGAAGTAGTCTCTAGTACTCATAAAGGAATGAGCTTGGTAGGCAGAGCAAGGTGACAAAAAGGAGACTTTTCTACTTCAATATACTTTATATGTAAGTGCTGCTGCCAGAAGGTAAGAAAATTAAAGTTAGATCATAGTCTTGTTTGATTCAGATTTTCTTGTTTTGGTGATTTCAAGACTGGATTATTCTGTGTAGTTGTGGAACTCATTCTGTCGGCCAGACTGGTCTCAAACTCAGAAAACCCCAGTGCCTCTTGTTTTGCCCAGATTATGATCCCCAGAGAGAGACCACTAGAGAGGCCCAGACTGTAATCAGCAAGGTTTAATCAGCATAATACAAACATGTTTGGAACTCATCTCCATCCCCCTTACAGCAAGGTAGAGAGGAGTTGTACATCCTCTTGGGGTAACCTTTAAAAACATAACAACAAAGAGAATCTTTGAAGCTGTTTTGGCATGGGTACAAGGACTTTTGCTCCCTCCCATTCTGTTCTTGAGTTAGGCCATCTTTATCAGCCTGTACCAGGTGGCTGGCTGGGTTGAGCTAAGTGACCTTGCGATCGAAATCTCTTTGGTGGGAGAGGGGAAGGCCACTATCTTCCGGGAAAACATTCTGCTAAGAAATTTCTTCTTGCCCCTTTGAGAATAAGGGGTGAGGATTCCATACCTCTGGCTGTTGAGTCACAGTGATAAAAGTGTGCATGTGCAGCTAAAGGTGGGTCCTATTATCTCAAACTATCCAGATTAATGGAGGATTTTTCCATTTCAAAACCTTTAAGTGAAATCTCTCTCAGGTATGCTTTGTGTATTAGTTAATCCCAGAGGTAGTCAGTCTGACTACTAAAAAAAGCCATTTCAACAGCCAAGACAAAAGAAATGAGAAAAAATTATTGCTTGCAGGAGGCATGGAATGCATGGAAGAAATTTTCAAAGCAGTGTTTTCTGTAAACAAAGGAAGAATGGGATTTTACTTAGGGTGTCTGAACATGCGCATGCAATGTTTTCCCTTTTCTTAAGCATGCTCAGTTAACAAATCCACTTCTGATCATGATCACAATATAAAAACAAAGATATTTAGGGACAAAGTTACCTCAAAGTCATGTAGGAATATATGCAAATTACACAAATGATGGAAAGAAATGCCTCTGGCAAGTCCACATTGTACCATAAGGTCTTAGTTGAAAATCAAGTAGAGGACACTGAAAAACTGATTGTCAGTCTTGATGTTTGATCTAAAAGATAACTGCACCAACACCATATATCTCACAGACACAAAAGATAGAGAACACAAAACCAGAAAACTTCAAGAAAAAGTCACCTAACAGCCCTCTATACAGTGCTGCTGGATGAACAGTTATGATGATCTCTATTACTCTCAGAGCAAAGCTGGTTTTGCTCTGAGCAGGGTGACAAGGCAAAAGGCCACAGTTGCTTCCATGAAAGACAAGTAGGAGTCCATTTTAACTAGACCTGGCTTGCTGTCTGTCTCAGGTTCGGGACATCACTGAAGAGAATTTCATTCTTTTCTTTTTCTAACCTTAAAAAATCTTTAGTTATGTGGTGTTTTGCTTTCATGTGCCTACGCACAGTACCTACAGAGGGCAGAAGAAGGGATGAGAAACCTGGGACTGGAATTAGAACAGATGGTGAGTTAGCATGCAGGGTCCAGGAATGCAGTCAGCATCCTCTGTAAAAGCAACCAGTGCTCTAATTGCTGAGTCATCTATCTAGCCCCTCTTTTTAATTTATAGTTAATCTTTTAAAATTGTTAATCAAAAGACAATACATCACTTTTTTATCTCTTTATTCCATCCCTATCACAAATCCCTTCCAACTTTATCCTTGTTAAGTCTGGGTAAATAAATATGCTGAAATACATGCCCAAATCTGCGAAGTCTCCAAAAAGCTAACAAGAAGATCGAGTCCTATATATAAAAGCAAAGAGCCTTTATTTTATGCAAGTTTGTAACCTGAGTCTCTCCGCATGTCCAGCATAACCTGAATAACCGGAGATGGGGATGAAGGCTTTCTGAGGTTCAGGACCCCTGATTGGCTGACATTTGCCTAGGGGTGTGCTGGTGAGTGTGTGCTGGCTGGTGATCCTATCTACAACTGTTGGAATGTTAAGCATTTCCTTTGGATGGTCTATTTTTGGGTGGTGCTCGGGTAATCTCAGTTTATATTGATATGAATTTTTGTATATTGATACAAATTTAGTTATTTTGTTAGAAAATTATATATAAATACATATAAATATGTTTCTAATCTTGATCAAAGCATTGTACCTATACAGCTTTTTTAACAACTTAATGCAAATTTCTAGGCCTTGAAAGTTATTATTATCAACGAATTAGAATATCATGAAATATAAATCAGTAGTCATCAATTACAATTCATCTTGTAGTTATATTAGATATATTTTCAAGGTCAAGCTGAGATATATTTTAGATACACATGTTATCTTCAAACACTTCTGAGATCTGGAGAATATGACAGATGTTTTAATATAATAGTTTCTTCTTTTATGACAATGAGACATGTTTGTTTATGTTAGCTCCAATTTACTTTGGAGAAGATGATAGTTATTGAAAGAACATCGTGGGGAATTTACTTTCTTTGTGACAAAAGTAAGCCAGTGGACAAGAAAGTACTCTTGTCTCTACTGCTGACAGTGTCTAAATTGGACAAGGAGGACACAAAAGATAGTGACTGCCAAAGCTTACCAAGACAAGATGAGACAGTCCTTCATTAATTTTGCTTCATGAAAATGTCTGCCAAATATTCTAGGCCTATAGGCAAAAGTGGACATCCCAACAGTGCTGAGGAACCTTGGGTGACGGTCCATGCACCCAGCAATTTCCGTCATTTCTTACATGTTTTGGAAGTTGCATTCTTACACATCCTGTTTGCTTAATTAACATTATTTCTTTCCTGGAACTCTGAGGGAGTTGAAGACTACACAGTTATTATCATAGTTTACTATTTTTTTAAAACCAGACTCAGAAAAGAAAATTACTACAGTGGTATAAATTGTATAAGGTTTAAAGACATCACAGATTGTTTTTGATAGTAATGTTAGTTAAGATATAAAGTGAATTAGGTATAAGACTTTGGATTCACCAAAGATAAGACAGATAGTGCAATGTTTTCTCTGAATCTGTCAAACAAAAATGGACCAGACATTGTTGATTTACTTATTGTCTGTATATATTACACATTGTTATTTTACTTATATAGCTTTTTAATATTAGTTATAAACTCCTTTTTGCTATTTTAGGAAAAAAGGGAAATTTCGGGATTTTTTTTTGTGATCTAACAAGCAAAGCTTGCCTGAAGATCAGAGTATGGTCCTAAACTACTAGTTGTCCATAGAATCCAGACACTGGTGGCACACACCTTTAATCCCAGAAATGGGGGTGTTAGAGGCAGGTGGATCTCTGTGTGTTCCAGGCTACCCTGGGCTACATGTTATTGATCCAGTCTAAAAGCAGAACATAGTCAGGTGGTGATGCCTCACATTCTCATACCTTTAATCCCAGGATTTGGCAATCACACACACTTAATTCCAGCACAAGGAACATGGATACAAGAAGGGATATGACTTGGTAGAGCGAGGAATATATTGTGGGAGAGGACAGAAGCCCATGGCATTTAATCTGAGTATTCATGGAGACAGGAACTTGCCCATTTTATTCCAAGGATTTGATAGACATAAAAGATCTTTGTAGTGTTTGACTCCTTTATTTCTCTGATCTTTCAGCATTTATCCCAATATCTGACTCTGTCTTTTGATAATTAAGAACAATTAGACTTTGTGGTACAGTGATACGTAAAATAAATTTCATTAATTCATTTACTTACAAAAATCTCAAAAATTTGCATATATTGCTTTTTATTTTTTATTTTATATTTTTAAGAGATTTATTTATTATTTATACTGTGTTCTGCCTGCATGTTATGACTGCAAGCCAAAAGAGGGCACCGCATCTTTTTACAGATGGCTGTGAGCCATCATGTGGTTGCTGGGAATTGAACTCAGGACCACTGGAAGTGCACTCAGTGCTCTTAACTACTGGGCCATCTCTCCAGTCTCATGTATATTGTTTCTTAGAGTCTAACATCATAATTAACACTTACTTTTAGAGCTTTTAAATTCCAATTTTATACATTTAGGTTTAGCAACTGAAGCATGCAAAAATACCTCTGAAAATCCATTAAGTTAGGATGATAATAGCACAAGATACCTCCATTGTGAAGGTGATGTTGAATTTAATTCAGTATGTTAAATTTATTTATTTTTCTTTTATGTGCGTTTATGCTTTTCATTCATGTATATCTGTATGATAGTGTCATATCCTTTAGAACTAGAGCTACAGACAGTTGTGAGCTTCCATGCGGGTGCTGAGAATTGAACCAAGGTCCCCTAGAAGAGCAGTGAGTACTCTAAACCACAGTACCATCTCTCCAGTCCCATCATTCAACTACAATTCAAAACATGACTTTAGAACTGGAAACAGAGTTTAGTTTCTCATTCTTGGTGGTTGGAGCTTTGATGGTGGTATTTCTCTTTTAAGTATCAATTTACTTAATTTTTGAATTCTAATACACCTAAAGAACACATGACTACAAGATAAAACTAGTAGAAAAATTGCTTTCCACTAATAAATACCTATCAACTTGAACAAAACAAATAACCAAATCTTACTGTTATTATAAAATCTAAAGACTTTATTAATATTTCATCAGAAATAGCACTCAACACTATGCTTCACTGTTTCCCATATTATTTTTTATTACAGGATGAAAGATTATTGTCTTCAAATGTTTATAATGTGATATCAAAGTATTTGCTAAAAGTGATTCAGATGTGTAGTTACAGTATAAATAGAAAAATTAGGAACTAAAAGTTTAAAATTTTGATTGAATGAAAAATCACACAATATTAGTCAGGGTCCTCTAGAGTCCACAGAAATTATGGATTAAATCCCTATCCATTTGTCCATGCATCTATCCCTCTATCCCTCTATCTATCTATCTATCTATCTATCTATCTATCTATCTATCTATCTATCTATCTGTCTATCTATCTATCGATCTTTTTATCTATCTGTGTTTATATGGGGATTTATTAGAATAGCTGTGGTCCAGGTAAATTAAGAACAGCTGCCTACCAATGGCAATTGAAGAATCCAATAGATTGCTACTCAGCCTTTTGTCTGAGTGAAGAATCACTCAGTGAAGAATCAAGTGAAGAATCCAGTAGTTGTTCAGTCCACAAGGCTTGACGTCTAGGCTGGTTTTAAGTATTCACCAAAATTACAAAGAACTAGGCTCTAATGCTGGTAAAGGAATGAGCTTGGCAGCCAGAGCTAGAGCAAAAAGAGACTTTTCTTCTTCAAAATACTTTATATGTGACTGCTGCTACCAGAATGCAAGATGCTGATTAAAGTTGGTTCATAGTCATTGTTTGATTTAGATTTTTTTGGAGATTTCAAGACAGAATTTTTCTGTGTAGTTGTGGAACACATTTTGTAGGCCAGACTGGTCTCAACCTCAAAAAATCTCACATCTGCTTATTAGTGATGGTGTTATAAGTGTGCACAGACACCAAGCAGTATAAGATGGGTCCGATCATCTCAAATTATAGAGATTAATGGTGGATTTTCCCATTTCAAAACCTTTAAGTAAAATCTCTCTCAGGTATAAACAATTCTTTGTGTACTAGATGATCCCAGAGGTAGTCAGTTTTGACTACCAAAAATAGCCATTTCAACAGTCAAGGCAGAAGAATGAGAAAAAAATTTCTTTCCTGCAGGAGATACAAAAAACATGGGAGTTGTTTTCAAAACAGTGTTTTACCTCAACAATGGAAGCATGGAGATTTTACATAGGGAGTCTGAACATGCTCATGCCATGTTCTCTCTTTCCATAAGCATGCTCAATTAACAAATTCACTTCTAACCATAATGACAATGTAAAAGCAGAGACATTTAGGGACATTCTCACCTCAAAATTATGTAGGAACAAATGTAAATTAGACAAATGTTGGAAAGAAATGCCCCTGGCATGTTCATATTGTACCATAGGTCTTGCTTGAAAATCAAGTAGATGACACTATGAAAAGTCAATTATCAAACTTGATGCTTATTCTAAAAGATAACTTTACCAGCACCATAATTTTCACAAACACAAAAGATAGAGAACACAAAACCAGAAAACTTCAAGGAAAAGTCACCCAACAGCCCTCTATACAGTGCTTCTGGAGGAACAGTTATGATGATCTCTATTAATCTCAGACCAAGCTGCATTTGCTCTGAGCAGGCTGACTAGGCAGAAGACCACAGCTGCCACATAGTCCACAAACAAAACAAAATCACACAACTCAGGAAAATAAGAAATCTGAATAACATACCCAGACATAGGAAGACACAGGAAGAGTTTCACATGTACTCACTCATAGGTGGTTTTAAAAATAAAGCAAAGAAAACCAGCCTACAAACCACAATCCCAGAGAACTTAGACAAAAACATGGATGCTAAAAGAGACTTACATAGATATAATCTACATGGGAAGCAGAAAGTATAGAAAGAAAAAATCTTTTGTGTAAATTGGGAGCATGGGGACCTTGAGTGGAGGCTTGGAGGTGGTGGGGAGAGGCAGGAAGAGGAGCAGAGAAAAATGTAGAGCTCAATAAATATCAATTAAAAAATGCAAGCACATGCTATTAATTCAATTCACTGGGAAAACTGAAGATTTGACAGTGGGTCACTGAAATTACTTGGTACAAGAGACAAGTGTTAAGTCTGGAGCTTAGCCTACAGCCCTTGGCATCCATCCCAGTCCCCTGGGCCTGGGAGTTGCATTAGCCTGGACTCCAAATACTAGCATGCCAGGTCCTGACCCCCCTCCACAGCTTATTTAGGTGGGATCCTAGAGGAGAAACAGGTTGTTCTGGATTTGCATGGACTCTCTGCTGTCCTCTAGCCTTCCCACATGGGATCTGAAACCAGATAGTGTTCTACTTAATAAAATGATGGGAATTTTGTTTTTTTTTTTTTGATTTGGTTTGATTTCACCTAATTGGACTCTTTTCTGACAGAGCTGCGCATTCTTGGGATTTTTTTTCTTAACAAGAAAGAAACACAGAATACACAACAAACACTCTTAGGAGTTTATTAGAGGGGGTGTGCACAGGCCTGGAAGGTCAGTGTGCAGAGAAAAGGAGGAAGATGGTTCACCAAGCTTTTAAAAGCTGCCTAGTGCATGCACACAGGGGTTGACATGGCTACATCACATGCAGATGGGGCTCATGCAAGCAGAAAAGGCCTTAGCTGAGACATATACAGATCATTCAGGAGTGTGCTTTTAACATCCCCGGGTGCCTGAGTGTTTGTCTGCCCCTGCATGACCCCTAGAACCTAGGAGTATCAACCATATGTGCCTTAAATCATTACAGTCACCACCTTACCAAGTGATGTGAAATGTCCATTATGAACTGGGTATTACTGGATTTATCAAGTTATAAAGTAGAACATTTACAGCTGCAACCTGTTATCAAATGGAAGTGGTATATTAGAGATCAGGACCATGTAGGTCCTGAAGACAAAAGGAAGCTACATGAAGAAATGGCCAACTTCCAATAGTTTCTGCTCCTGTTACAATGCCTTCTGCTGTCAAGCATACACTTATAGTCTATTCCCTGTGATTGGTTGAATGAAAAAGAGATGAGTAGGCCCTGGCTGTTGGTTCAATACATCATGCATGAACCACCCAGAATTAGGCAGCTGCAGGATTACAATCCCTGTCTGGGACAACCATGAAAAATGCTTGTGAAAGGAAGTGCTCACAGTGGGCTGAAATTCAAACAATAAACATTTTAATGTGGTTTATTTGGAAGGAGAAATGGCCTAATCTACAACTAGCAATGCACTGATTGATGAACTTTATCCAGTGGTTTGACTGGATGCTGAGGGACTAGTAAACGCCATGATTAGAAAATTGATGAGATAAGACATCTGAGGTAGGGAGCTGGAGAGATGGCTCAGAGGTTAAGAGCGCTGACTGTTCTTCCAGAGGTCATGAGTTCAATTCCCAGCAACCACATGGTGGCTCACAGCCATCTACAATGAGATCTGGGGCCCTCTTCTGGCATGCAAGCATACATGGAAGGAAAGGAATGTTGTATACATAATAAATAAATAAATCTTTAAAAAAAAGACATCTGAGGTAGGAAAATGTGAATAATCTCTGTAAATGGGAAAAGAGGATAAAGATCCTTGTATTTCATGTAAATGCTGATCGAAAGGTGAATTCAGCTGAGGAGGAGTTCAGTACTCAAGTAGACAGGGTGACTCTTCTGTGCTTCTGTGTACAGTCAGCCTCTTTTCCCAGTTATTCCTGTCAGTGTCCAATGGGCCCATGACAAAAGTGGCCATATTACCAAAATAGGAGATAGGCATGGGTTCAACAACATGGAGTTGCTCTCATCATGGCTGACTTGGCTACAACTTCTGCTGAGTTACCATATCACCCACCAGCAGAGACCAAAACTTAGCCCCATATATGACACCATTACTAGAATCACCAGCCACCATCCTACTGGCAGGTTGACTACATTGGAAAACTTCATTGACTAAAAGGACATTTTCCAACAGACTAAAGAAAGAATAACAACCTTAGGCAGGGTGATATATCCAGATTATCATGGGGAAATTGGATGGTATTTCAGTATAGAGATAAGAAGTATAATATGTCTGGAATGCAGGAGATCTTTTAGGGCATCTGCTTGTGATAACAGGTCTTGTCATTAAGATAAATGAGAAAGAAGAACAGTATAATCCAATAAGTATGACAAAGGTCACATATCCATCAGGAATGAAGGCATGTGTCACTTCTCTAGGAATATACCCAAGATCTTGTGAAGTGCTTGCAAAGGTTGTGAGAAATACAGAATGGGCAGCAGTGTATGGCAGTTCTAAATACCATCTAAGGCCATGTGACTATTGCAGCAATGAGAACTCTAATGGATATGAGTGCTTCTGTTGTGTTTTATTGAAAATCTGTATGTAAAGTTATTTCTATGCCCTTTAAATTTCCTCATCGCATGTTGCAACATTAATTAAGAGGATATTTGCGGTTATCAGAAGTAAGTTTGAGATACTAGAAAGATATCCTCCAAGAGATGTTGCCAATATTCTAAATATACAGTCATTTGTATTTGACATACTTATGTCATGTTTACTCATAATTGCAACCCACTTATTGATTTTCATTTGGAAATTAATAAGGTGATATGATTGTATGCCAAGTTAACAATGGATTGATTGTGATAGTTGATCTTGGTTGTCAACTTTATTATATAAGGAATGAACTATAATTCAAAATTGGAGGGCACAGTTGTGATCTAGACCTTCAGGGAAGAGGACAACATGCCATTGATCCAAATAGTAAGAACGGGTGACACTCGACTTTGATCTAGACCTTGAAGCTAGAAAGCACAGCTTTAATTTGTGGCACACCTTGTGCTGGAAGGACAATGGAAGAAGAAAGATGGGGTAGTATTTCTCTCTACCGGGGCACCTTGAGTACCAGCCTCAGTACCCCCTCAGTGCTCAAAATTGGACATCTACAGCAGGCAAGGATCTTAGTATAAAGTTAAAAAGTACATTACCCCTGCATCTTCTTTATTTTTCATGCAAGGGGAAAGAAATAAAGTGAAGGATCACAGAGAAGAAGGAGGAGTGGAAGAGACTAAGTGGAAGAAAATGTAGAACAAAGGAGAGTAAGGGGAAGAAATAGAAGTAGTGAGAAGGGAACAATAAGAACCTATCTCCAGGAGGTTTCTAGTTTTTACTGACATAGTAGGAATATTCCACAGGCAAGGACAATGATAATAGGCATGTCAGAATGACAAAAACAGGCAGGTAGAACCAAACAAAGCAGTACTCCTGAACAGGTGACCTGACCCAGGAAAAAACCAGCATTCAAGGGGAAGTACCTGACATTCCAAACCATTAGAAAACATTAATAAACACACCTGAGTCCTGGATTCACCCATTCTCCTTATCTAATCTCTTTGTTATAACCAGTTTTAGGAATGTCAAGATTTGTTTTATAGCAAAGGTGGGGCATGCTGCCTTACTGCTCAGTGCCTGTCTTTTATAGAAATTTCTTTGTTGGATTGACAAATGTAAATTTGACTGTTAGAAAAAGGAATGAATAGTATCACTCTAAAGCCCCCTGGTGTTGGGAAGCAAGGTCACACCATTGCCCTGCAGAAGTCACACTGCTGAGGTGTTTTGGGAACAAATCCCATTTCAAAGGGAAGAATCATGGCTTCACAAAGTTAACACAGGTACGACAGTGATTTTTCCAAAAGAGAAGTGTTCCCCCAGTGGAGCAAAATGGGTTGCTCCATGTAGAGGTGGATGTATACACTTCCTGTGAATCTGCCTAGTGCTCTGTCAGCTGTGCACTCACTGTATAGTTGTGTGGGTTCCAACATCCCCGCATTCCCTCACCTTGTCAGCACAGATATTCGTTTATTGTCTTTGAACTCTACTTCTTTGGGATTCCAGCATATACACAAAACAGCTGAGATACCCAGTCTGGTGGGTCTGAGCTAGATTCTTGAACTTTCCATTCACTGACAGAGAAGTTTTGGACTAGAGATAGACAGATTTGTAGATAGAGAGAGAGATACATACATACATACATACATACATACATACATAGATCAATGGAGAGAGACTTAGTCCATGAGTTCTATGACCCTAGAGAACCCTGACTGTGATTTTCATTCAATTAAAAATTTAAAATTTTAGTTTCTAATTTTTCTGCTAATGCTCAAACTACACATCAGAAATACTTTTAGCAAAAAGTTTAGTATCACATTACAAACATTTTAAGATAATAACCCTTTATACTGCAATAAGATAAAAATATGTGAAACAGTGAAGCAAAGGATTGAGTGCTACTTCTGACAAAAAATATAAAACAGTATGAGGCATTAGATCCATGGCAAGATTTGGTTATTTGTTTCAATCAAGTTGATGGGTAATTGTTAGCAGAAAGCTGTTTATCTATTAGTTTATTCTTGCAGTCGCACATTCCTTAAGTTTACTAAAATTCAAAAATTAAGTAAATTCATGTTTAAACGGAAAATACCACCATCAAAGTTCATACCACCAAAGAATGGGAAAGTAAACTCTGTCTCCAGTTCTAAAGCCACATTTAGAATTGTACTTGAATGATGTCACTGGAGAGATGGTACTGTGGTTAAGAGCACTGCTTGCTCTTCTAGAGAAACTTGGCTCAATTCTCAGCACCCACATGGAAGCTCACAACTGTCTATAGCTCCAGTTCTAGAGAACATAGCACTGTCACACAGACATCCAAGAATGCAAATCAGGAATGTACATAACGTAAAAATAAATACATTTAACATACAGAATGAAATTTACCATTAGTTTCTAAATGGAGGTCTCATGCTAGTATTATCCATACTTAATGTATTTTCAGAGGTATATGTGCATGCTTCAGTTGCTAAACCTGAAGGTATAAAATTGGAATAAAATACTCTCAAAGTAAGTGTTAATAATGATGTAGACTCCAAAAAAAGTATATACACAAGAAACTTTTGTGGGATTTTTGAAAATAAATGGTTTAATGAAATTTATTTTACATATCACTGTAGTACAAAGAATAATTGTTCTTAATTATAAAAAGACAGAGTCAGATATTGAGATGAATTCTGAAGATCAGAGACGTAAAGTGGTCAAACACTATAAAGATCTTTTATGCCTACTGAATCCTCAGATAAAAGTGGGCATAATCCTGTCTCAATGAATACTCAGATTGAATGCCATGGGCTCCTATCCCCTCCCAAAATATATTCCTTGATCTACCAAGTCAATTTGAGCAGTATAGGTGTTGACTCTTCTTTGAAATTCTGGTAGAATTCTGCTCTGAACTCATTTGGCCTTGGGTTTTTTTGTGTGGGGGGAGGGGGACTGGAGACTCTGATTTTCAAATCACAGTAAGACGTATGTATCTTTACATAGGCAGAGCTCAGTTACTCTAAAGTTTATGGAAATCACAGATCTTGCTTACAGTATACAATGAATTCATTTATGTAATGGAATATAATTTTGAGATGTGCTACATGCATTTATGCTGTGAAATGTTTGTTCAGTGATGCGAAGATGTATTGCATTCATTTTTTAAGTTTGTTTAACACTATAAAGTTCTATGTGCCTGTCTAAAACACCCGATTAATCAAATATAGAGCTTAGTAGCCAATAGCTAGATAAGAGAGAAAAATATGTGGGGTTAGTGGGCAGAGAAAATAAAGAGGAAGATTTCTCTAAAAAGGCAGAGGAGTGAGAAATGAAGGAGAATAAGAGTCCATGAGCAAGCTATTCAGCCTTCCAGTCAGCTACAGAGTTAGAAGGAAAGAGATATATTAAAAAAAGTAAAAGTAAAACATCTCAGAGGTAAAATGTAGTTAAGAAGAAATGGGATAATTTAGTTTAGAAAATTTGCCTACTAACAAACCAAGTTAATGCTGGAAATACATAATTAAAATTAAGTCTCTGTGTATTTATTTGGGAACTGGGTGTGGGTCTTCAAAGAGTAAATAAAAACAAGTATAAATTTATGCACATGAAAAATTCCAGATATAGTAAATATTTCAGACTGAAAACATAAAAGATCAGTGAATATTTATTAACAATAATAAATAATAGTATAAATAATATAAAATATAAATAATAAAACAATAATAACAAGCTTTGTTTGTGAGAGAGAACATAGTAGAGATTGTGTATTGAAGATTTCTAAATTATTTTACATTTTCAAAGTAAAATAACACAAAATTATATTTTCTTCATGATCTATGAAACAAAACTTGCCTGAATATCAGTGTGTGAACAAAAGTAAAATAGACAGAGGTAAGACATGGGATAGAAGAAAATGAAAATTTATGTATTATCTTATTGACACTAATTTTATGATTCTGATTTTATTTTAACTAGTTAAAGCAGTTCTTAAGGGATAAATATCTCAAAATTGATGAGACTAATGTACACACACACACACACACACACACATATACATGTTTTAAACTTTTTGTCATAATATTAATGGTCATATTGAAGGCTAACCTATTCTAGGAAAACACTTCATCTGCCTTCCTCTTCATGATATCAAAATTTCTGCAGTGAATCATGTCCATGCCTAACAGTAAACTTAAAGTCTCCAAAAAGAAGGTGGGTCTCCACAATAATGATACCACCAGGACTAACACCACTAACCAGAAAAAAAAACACTACCTTAAGATAGGATTTGAAATGTAAATTGATCCGCAGGATTTCAAGGTGGCTAGCTGATATGACCCAGTCTCACAGATTACTCTAGCCAGAACATAAGATAAACCCTGCACTCTCCCATTACACAGAAAGTGAACAACAAACAAAACAGCTCATTCTTCAGGATTTGACAATTTACCCCAATATTTTTTTGGTAAGGATTCTGTAAAGATGTTGTCACCACCAGATATCAGACAGTAAATTTAAGAACAAAACATTCACATTCACAAGCGGTGAGGAAACATGGGATGTCCTTCTGTATGTGTTACTTTTATTGGTTGATGAATAAAGCTGTTTTGACCAAAGGTTTCACAGAGTAATTTCAAGCAGGAAAACTGAACAGAGATAGAGAGTGTAGGAAGAGTTAAGCAGACACCAGCCAGGAGCCAAGGAAACAAGACATGTAGAAAATGAAGTAACTCCGTGGCCATGTGGCAAAACATAGACTAATAAATAGAGTTATTTAAGATGTAAGAGCTATCCAAAAACAGGCCTGACACATTGGCCAAAGAGTGTTATATTTAGTATACTTTCTGTGTGAATATTTAGTTCTTGGTGGCTAGAAAGATCTCTCTGTCTGTTTCTCTATCTTTTCTGTACAGGAAGTCTATTTTTTTGAGTTGATCTTGTATCCTGCCACATCGCTGAAGGTATTTATTAGCTGTAGGAGATCTTTGGTAGCGTTTTTGGCATCACTGATGTACACTATTATATCATCAGCAAATAACAAAAGTTTGACTTCTTCCTTTCCAATTCAAATCTCCTTGATCTCCTTGTGTTGTCTTATTGATATTGTAGAACTTCAAGCACTATGTTGAAGAGATAAGGTGAGAGTGTACAGCCTTGTCTTGTTCCTGATTTTAGTGGAAGGATTTTGAGTTTCTCTCCATTTAATTTGATATTTGCTGTTGGCTTGCTGTATATTGTTTTTATTATATTTAGATATGGTCCTTGTATCTCTAACCTCTCCAAGACCTTTATGATGAAGGGGTGTTGAAATTTGTCAAATGCTTTTTCAGCACCTAATGAAATGATTTTATGTATTTTTTTCTTTCACTGTATTTATATGACGGATTACATTGATAGATTTTCATATGTTGAACCAGCCCTGCATCTCTGGAATGAAGCCTACTTGATCATAATGAATATTTTTTTAAGTGTTCTTGAATTTGGCTTGCCTGTATTTTATTAAGGGTTTTTGCATCGATGTTCATGAGCAAGATTGGTCTGTAATTCTCTTTCTTGGTTTAGTCTTTGTTTGGCTTTGGTATCAGGGTAACTTTAGCTTCATAAAAAAAGAGTTTGGCAATGACTCTTCTATTTCTATTATGTGAAACACATTAAGGAGTATAGGTATCATCTCTTCTTGCACATTCTGGTAGAATTAAAACCATCTGATCCTCAGCTTGTTTTGGTTGGGAGGTTTTTTTTTTATGACAGATGTTATTTCCTCATGATTTATAGGTCTATTTAGATTGTTCACCTAGTCTTGACTCAATTTTGATATATGGTATTTATGTAAAAAACAAGTCCATTTCTTTTATATTTTCCAACTTTGTGGCATATAGACTTTTGAAGTAAGACCTAATGATTCTCTCAATTTCCTCAGTGTCTGTTGTTATGTCCCCCTTTCATTTCCGATCTTGTTAATTTGTGTGCTCTTTCTCTGCCTATTGATTAGTTTGGATAGGGGTTTGTCTATCTTGTTGATTTTCTCAAAGAACCAGCTCTTTGTTTCATTGATTCTTTGGATTGTTTTTTGTGTTTCTATTTTGTTGATTTCAGCCCTCAGTTTGATTATTTCCAGTCTTCTACTCCTCCTGGGTGAGTCTACTTCTTTTTTTCTAGAGCTTTCAGCTGTGCTGATAAGTCTCTAATGTGAGATTTCTCTGTTTTTTTTAATGTAGAGACTTAGTACTATGAACTTTCCTCTTAGCACTGCTTTCATAGTGCCCCATTGATTTGGGTATGTTCTGTCTTTATTTTCATTGAGTTCAAGAAAGACTTTAATTTCTTTCTTTATTTCTTCCCTGATGCAGGGATGATTCAGTAGTTGACTGTTCAGTTTCCATGAGTTTGTAGGCTTTCTGGGGTTAGAATTGTTCTTAAATTCTGATTTTATTCCATGGTGATCTGATAAGACACCGGTGGTTACAAAATATTTTTGTATCTGTGGGAGTTTGCTTTTTTACCAAGTATGTGATCAATTCTCTAGAAGGTTCCATGAGATGCTGAGAAGAAGGTATATTATTTCCTGTTGTCTTATCCCAGCAGGGAGACCTATCCCCAGTGAAAAATGCAACCTACAGAAATGCCTGAAGGCTGTTTTGGGTGTGGTCTTATGAGACATTAGGTCAGCTGACATCCTGATAAAAGAACAAGCCCTAGAACTAGAAAATAACCAGGAATGTGTAGGAGATGCAGGAGAGGAAAACATTGGACTAGTGAGTGCAGATCAAAAAGAGTTGATCTAGGAAATCTCCTTTTGGGAAATGGATTCAGGGGCCAGTCTCAGGCCCCATGATAAAGTTATGGGGTAATCCAGCAATCTGCACCCCCACAAGGTGATCTATACAGGACCTTTTCATGGCCATACCAGATAGTGCATGGCTTGACCTCAGTTCAATCATATACATGGTTGTAACACCTGAGATGAAGATGCAAGCTCTCCTCCCAGGGTTATATGGGCCTTTACCAAAAGGCAGTGTACAATTACTGCTAGGGAGAAGCTCAGCTATGCAAAAGATCTGTGTGGCTCCTGGAGTCATATATGTCAACTTTGAGGGAGAGATCAAAATGATGATTCATTCACCAAATGGAGTTTCTGTAGTTAAGGCAGGTCAGAGGCTTGCATAATTAATCTTACTTCTAGCTGTGCAAACCAAAAATCAGAGGAAGAAAGAAAAGAGTGAGAAAGATAAATTTGGTTTGTCTCATGCATTTTGGGTACAGACAATATGTCCTCAAAGATCAGAACTCACTTTGTCTATAAATGGAAAAAGATGTTCTGGCCTTCTAGATACTGATGCAGATATTTCAGTTGTAACCACCAGTCAGTGGCCTTCTAAGTGGCAAAAAACAGAGACTATTACTCAGCTACAAGGAATTGGTCAGAATAGAAATCCTGAGAAGAGTAGTAATAAATTGCATTGAAAGATGAGGAAGACCATAAAGAATCTTTTTTTAAAATGATTTATTTATTATGTATACAGTGTTCTGTCTGTCTGTATGCTTGCTGGCCAGAAGAGGGCAACAGATCTCATTATAGATGGCTGTGAGCCATGATGTGGTTGCTGGGAATTGAACTGAGGACCTTTGGAAGAGCAGTCAGTGCTCTTAACTGCTGAGCCATCTCCAGCCCCATAATGAATCTTTTAAGCTGTATATTATTCCTTATTTACCTGTAAAGTTATAGGGCCAAGATATCATATACAGAATGGG
The DNA here is from genome assembly GCF_982192425.1 of Myodes glareolus. Taxonomy (NCBI): domain Eukaryota; kingdom Metazoa; phylum Chordata; class Mammalia; order Rodentia; family Cricetidae; genus Myodes; species Myodes glareolus. Next base: position 30,514,077 of record NC_142052.1, on the reverse strand, counting down.
AGTATATTTATATTCTTCAAGCACAGCTGTTACTAATCAGATGTTTCAACAAGGATTATTTCCTAATGAAGGTCTATGCAAGGATAATAAGGGAAAGTTTAATCCTGTTTCACCAGACAGTAGACCTCCTAGAGCAGGATTATAGTATTTTTAAGAGAGATCACTTAAAGACCTTCCCTCCATGCAGACCCAATAATATGGAAAAGTGATGAGCCTGTATGGGTGAGTCTGTGGCCTCTAACACAAGAAAAATTACAAGCTGTACAGCATTTAGTGCAGGAACATCAGGATAGTGGACATATTTCACCATCTAATTCACCTTGGAACTTTCCACTTTTTGTTATTAAAAAGAAGTCAGTAAAGTACAGATTAATTCAGGATTTAAGGGAGGTTAATGCAACCATGCATCCAATGGGAGCATTACAACCAGGGCTCCCATCTCCAGTAGCCAAACCAAAGGGCACACGTAAAATTATCTTAGACTTGAAAGATTGTTTTTATACCATTCCTTTAGTGACACAAGATTGACAAAGGCTTGCTTTTAGTATTCCTTCAGTTAACTTCAGAGAGCCAATGAGGAGATATCAATGGAATGTTTTACCCCAGGGAATGCTAAATTGTGACACTTTATGCCAGCAGTTTGTGGCTCAAGCTATACAAAAAGTTAAAAATCAATTTCTACAGGTTTATGTTATTCATTACATGGATGACATTATGCTGGCTCAATGGAGATGAGGATATTTTACTAGAGACATATAGATCGTTAAAACAGAGCACAAGCCATGCAGGGTTAATTATTGCTCCTGAGAAAGTACAGAGGCACCCACATTTTCAATATCTAGGTCATATGTTATACCCCAAAGAAATTAAGCCTCAGAAGATAGAAATTTGGAAGGATGACTTAAAAACTCTTAATGACTTTCAAAGATTGTTAAGAAATGTACAATGGCTAAGTCCTTATTCATGGTTTGCTACAAGAGATCTTGAGCCTCTAACTGAAATCCTTAAAGGAGATAGTGATCCAAATTCCATCAGGTAGCTTTCAGAAGCTGCCAGAGAGACAATCTCACAGATAGAGAAGGTTATACAGTAACAGCAGATGTGCTATATCAATTACAGCCAAACATGGCAGGCATGTATTTTACATACAAGACTGGCTCCTACAGCAGTTTTCTGGCAGATCGGACCACTTCTGTGGCTGCACCTTCCTATATCATCAGTTAAAGTATTAAACCCTTATTTTGAAACAGTAGCATGCTTAGTACAGAAGAGGAGAATAGAATCTAGGAAATATTTTGGCAAAGAACCAGGTGTATTCAATATTTTTTACACTAAGTAGCAAATTGAATGGTTATATCAAAATAGTGATTCTTGGGCAATTGTGTTTGCTCAGTTTCAAGGTCAGATTAATAATCTTTTTTCAGATGACCAGTTACTGCAGTTTACTCAACAGCATTCATTCATTTTTCCTAAAACTATAGCAAACAATCCCATAAAGAATGCTTTGTTGATTTTCACTGATGGCTCATCGAATGGAAAAGATGCTTATGTATTCAGTGGTGAAGGACACATGGTACAGACAGAACCAACTTCAGCTCAAATAGTTGAGCTGTGGGCAGTAGCTCTAGTTTTTGAGAAGTTTGCTAATAAGGCTTTTAATCTATTTACTGATAGCCAGTATATTTATAATGCATTGCAAGTCTTGGAAAAAAGTGCCATATATAGGAACTAGCAATGAAAAAAATTAAGATATTGTTTCAGCAGATTCAGGAACCCATAGAGTGTAAAATGTTATCATGTTTTTGGGACATATCAGAGCACATTCAAGTCTTCCTGGTCCATTAGATGAAGGTAATGCTCTAGCTGACAAACTTACAACAATAATTGCTCTATCTCAGATTGAACTTGCACAGCAATCACATGTTTTGCACCATCAAAACAGCTTAAGTTTAAGAGAGCAATGTAAGCTGACTAAAGAAGTTGCTCATCAAATTGTTAAACAGTATAAAAGATGCCCACAATATCTACCTGTGTCTCATTTGGGGGTAAATCCCCAAGGACTGCTTCCTAGTCACATATGACAGATGGATGTACCTCATGTTACTACATTTGGAAAATTGAGATATGTGCATGTGACAGTTGATACGTATTCAGGATTCATGATGGTCACAGCATAAATTGGGGAAGTCACTGATCATGTGATAACTCAATGCTTAAAATACTTTTCATGCATGGGAACCCCAAAAGTAATAAAGATGAACAATGGGTCCGGGTACGTTAACAAAGCTTTGCAAAGATTTTGTACTCAATGGAATATTGTTCATAAGACTGGTATTCCTTATAATTTTCAAGGGCAAGCAATTGTGGAACATGCACATAGTTCCTTGAAAACACAACTCCAAAAAATAAAGACAGGGGAGTTGTATCCTCAGACACCACACAATGCATTAAATCATGCATTGTTTACATTAAACTTTCTAAATATGGATGTCCATGATCTATCAGCAGTGGACAGATTTGACATAATGGTACAAAAACCACATTTTCTAAAGCAAGGCGGAGGGTCCCTTGCACTGGAATATGGAAGGGGCCAGATTCCATATTAATATTGGGTCCAGGGCGTGTGTGTGTTTTCTCCCAGGATGAAAATCAAGCCCGATGGCTTCCAGAGAGACTGGTGCATTCAGCAGAAGAACAAAAGACCTGAGGACAGCTTAGCTGACAACCACCCAGCAGGAGAAATAGAATAAGAAGAGCTCCAGGAGGAACCAGTAATCCAGCTTTCCCAGCCCCTACCAAGGGGAGAGCCTGGTTTGGACTGGCAGCTGCCAACATACTAGCCTGCAGGGTGCCATTCTGCTGCCAGAGGCTTTGGACAAAGAGACCCTGCTGAGATGAAGCTGACTATGATGTCTGCAGCTGGCTGTGGTTTGAACCTGTTTTCTCTAGACCTAAAATACAGACTGAACATTAGAGTGTTCTCAGTTCCTGGGACACAGGACTCAATTTGAATAAAATATTAAGCCTAAGAACTAAGACCTAAACTTTCCCCTCAGAGAAAGAAAGACTCAAAATAATGAATGACTAAAACCCTCTTCACTTAAGAAGGGGGCAGACCAAGGGCTTAACAGCTGCTCAGAGACTGAAAATGGTATTTGATAACAGCAAAAGGTATTATACTCTTACTGGTAATGACCTGATATTTATAACTGTATATAAGGTGATGAGAAAAGATTTGGTATTGACCAATGGTGCTAAATACATCAGTACTGACAGAAAAGAAATTTTAAAATTTCAGTCGGTACTGACCAAAAGAATATGATATTATGATACAAAAAAAGGAGAGAATTGGAGATTCAGTGCTGACCGACAAACTATGAAACTAAGATATGTAAAAAGATAATTGGAAATTTGGTATTGACTGATGATGTGAAAAAATCATGACTGTGACTTGTTGCTATTGGCAATTACTGAAAAGAGGTTGTGACATGGTGAATGTTGAGAGTTGATGCATATGCTGAGAATGTAAGATCTTAGTGGTGCTCTGAACCCACGGAATATTTTCAACTTGGGCGATTCTATTTCTCCTTTAAAATAGGAGACTATAGATTTGAAAAAAATAATTATTCATAAAGAATTATGATTTATCCTGACAAAAGGTGTGGCTATTGAGACACAGGTCCTGAAAATATATTTCTCTCCAGTAATCTCTTTTCTTTACAGAGATCAGCTGTCAATGTTGGGTTTGAAGCTCCTCCTCCCCATTTGTCTAAGACAGGAACTTGTATATGACAATGCCTGTTTCCAAAGTTGGGAATATTAGGGTAATGGAAGAAGACTTTGCTCAAGGCAGGTGTGATCTATCTGTCCTGTTGTAGAAGCACAGGGATTATTAAAATTTAATAAGAGAGAGTGGCTTGTGGGCCTATATTTCATACAAAATATTTACAGGCAGGATCACTGGCCACCAGGCAGCTGCATTCCTGACAAACAAGCAAGATAGCTAGATAACAAAGGCCAGATTGGATTGCTCCTTCTCCTTTGTTAAAAATGTAGATAACCTGGGGAGAAGTGTTTTCCAAAGCTGTTGACTCAAGTTGCATGTATTTCCCTAGCCCCATGTCCCCTGCAAAGAGAATATTTATGAGTATCCACTTTGGTTTACCTGGGGGATAAAAGATGTTTTGGCTAATAAACATGGGTAGATCTTCAGGGTGGAGGAAGCCTGACACGCCCTTTTATGATGTAAAAAATGAACTCTCTGTTTAAAAATGGAACCCAAATGGTTGTCAAAATTTTCCATATAAAGTCTGAGAATGCTTTAGGAAAGGATTCTAGAGAGAAAAGAACAAAGTCAAACATAATTTCTTGGTGGTAGCATATTTTATCATGAGGACTCTGCTAGAGACAAAGGAAGGTCTCCTTTAAGAGATGTTTCCTGACTCAGGATTAAAAGCAGAAAACTTGTAGCTCTTTTAAGGAGATCTACCAAGAAATATTTAAATTGTGTTCATAAGCAGTCAGCTGCAGACTTCTTGGTGTCTGCATGGACCTAGAATCTCCAGAGTTGTGATAATAAGCATGTCTCTCTTCAGTACCTCCTCAATGAAGCTAGACTCTCAGAAATCTATGTAATGCAATGGAGCCAGCCAACAAAGATGCAGCTTTAAACCTAGCCACGCAGCTCAGCAGATTAAAACCGCATATGCAGACCTCAGAGGAACTCTAAAGTATAGGCTGAGAAGACACACAGTGGAACAAGAGGTGAGTGAGCTCCCAACCCACTAGGCAGGCATTCATCAGACCTTTGGAACCAGGGCAAAACCCTGGTCCCCTCCCCCACCTGCATCAACTTCTCTAGTCAGCCAGCAGGTGAGATTCCTATAGGTAGGCTACTCCAATACCACCACACTCTCTATTGCACCCTGTAAGCTACCAGTCCCACTCTACCCCCAAACCATTACACATATTTTTATATTATTTAAATAGTTACTTAAATAGTATTTCTCCTTAAAGGGAATCAAGAGTATACTTTTGGAATAAAATGGGTTTATTTCCTACATGATTTAACCTTCACATTACAGAATTTGTACAAAGATATTACATTTGGCAGTGGTGCATGTCTAAGAAACAAATAAGTTTCAGCTGATTGCTTTTAAATCACCAGCAGTCATCTCCTAAGGAAGCTTTTTTATGCAGTCATTTCAGACTACCTACTGATTTGCAAGCCTTTGGGAGTTCTTGCTGTCTTACTTCAATCCCTTGCCTAAACTTAACGAATGTCTTTATATGTACAAGTACACTTTATGTCACATTGTGAAGACTAGTGAGATCATTTCTTTCATGTGCACATATTCCCGGGAGTATCAGCAGTTGCACAGTGTAAATACAAAAAAGAGGTTAGCTGCACAGCATGAAAAAAAAGTAAGGAGTAACTCGAGTATAATTGTAAAATAAGTAATAGTAAAATAAGAAGTAATTTGTACATAATTTTCAAAAAGTTAAATATAGGCCAAGAAAATAGCAAACAGCTGTTTGTGCATTACTTATAGATATTTTAAAGGTCAGAGGTACTAAGGAAGGACAACAATAATTGCTTCAGTTTTTGAAATGTATAAAAGGTATGTGCTCCCATTTCCTCCAAAATGAAGTATAAATCTAGACTTTAAAAATGTGTGTGATTGAATGAATGCATGTTTCCTTGGTCTGTGTTTTGACTATTACTACATTGCTGTTTTATGTGATTATGTTTCTAAAAATGTTAAGTGGTACCAGTACCTGCTTGTCTATCATTACTGTACATTTTTGTGTATTCACCTTCTTTTTCTTACTGAAAGAGATGAGGCAGGCAACCTCTGCATTTATGCTTCTAGAAATTTTTATTGGATCAGTTTCAGAACTATGGGTCCCAAAAGAAAAGCTTCTCTAAGGAGAGACATGACACTGACCACCTTCCTTCATTATTCTCTGGACCACAGCCTGCCGGCAGTTCTGGAAGAGGAAAGGGGTGCATGCGCATGGTCACTTGGGCAGAGATTCTACAGAGAGACATGCTCATGCAAATGGGGCAGCAGCAAAGAATTGTCTGCTTACAGTTACGGAGCTGCAGGCATGTTAAACAAAAAATCTTTGACTGTGGCTAGAGAAGTTAAAAGTGATCCATCACATCTGGGATGAGCTCAATTCTCATAAGGGTTTCCAAATGAAAGTAACAATTGTATGTCAGCACAACTTGAGGAGCTTTTGAAGCATTCCAGTGAAAGAATGTAGTCACACAAATCTCCAATCAAAAGATTTGTCTGAGAGGGAAGAAACCAAAAGCATAAATACCCCTGCCAGTGTGGAATGGGGCAGCTGCATACTGAATTTGCATATGGCTCATATAGGGCTTCGTAAAACCAGGGGGCATCAAAGAAGATTTTGAAGGAGGGAATTTGAAAGACTTTAAATCTTGATCCTGAACAAGATCAGAGATGGGATGCATTTTATACTGAGAGATCGGATACATTTGTGCTGACTGGGAGAAGTGTAAAGTGTGGGGCTTTTTTATTTTGTTGTGTTTTGACAGTGTGTTTCTTTCACTGGCACTTTTTAATGTTGGGCTGTTTTCAGGGAGATATTGTGTCTTTAGCCAGTTCTAGATTCAGACAAAAAGCACTTTTCTTTGGCTGTTTTCAGGTCTGATGTGTGTTTCATTGACAAGTCTTTTTTTCCCACCCAGAGGCTCAAAAAATGATTTTATCCATTAGTTTTCTGGTTCAAACAAAATAAAGAGATATCACAGTGCATGAACAGATATTCACGCTTTCCATTTTTTTCTACAAAATAATTGATGATGCTTAACTGACTGTATGTCTGTTGAATTAAGAACTTTAAAAAATAAGTTATAATAAGTCCTCAGTTTCTTCCATAGGCCCAAATGATTAGGGTAATATGTATATGCTTTATCAGATTGATTACACACCAAAGTCTTACTCCTGTATGATGTACAAAACATTAAAACACTAAATTCACTTATAGTTTCACTATAGTATGATTTTTCATGGTTTTATGGAATACACATTAAATTAAAAGAGTTTTTTGCAAGATGGTTTATTTTATGTATTTGAAGATGATTGTGACGAAGGATTCACCACAGATTCCATTCACTGTTATCTCTCCAGTCTGTGTTCTTTTATGCATTTGAAGATGAATACGATGGGAAGACTTTCTTACACACATATACATTCATAAAGTTTCACTACACGTTGTGTTCTTTTAATACCATGAAGAGTACAGTGGTCTCCAAATGCCTAACCACATTGACTACATTCATCGTGGTTCTCTCTACTCTGTGATCTTTTGTATATTTGAAGATGACTCTGTTTTGCAAATGCCTTACCAAAATGATTACAATCATAGGGTTTCTCCCTAGAATGTGTTTTTTATGCAATTGAAGAGAACTGCAACTTGCAATGACCTTATCACACTCATTACATTCATAGGGTTTCCTTCTCTCCAGTATGTTTTCTTTTATGCAATTGAAGACTAGTTCGATATACAAAGGTCTTACCACATTGATTACATTCATAGGGTTTCTCACCAGTATGTGTTCTTTTATGCCTTTTCAGATTACTGTGAGCTGCAAAGGCCTTACCACAATGATTACATTCATAGGGTCTCTCTCCAGAATGTGTTCTTTTGTGCTTTTGAAGATTGCTGGGCTGGGCAAAGATTTTACCACATTGATTACATTCATAAAATTTCTCTCCAGGATGTGTTCTTTTATGCGATTGAAGATGACTGAGATGTGCAAAGGCCTTACCACAATGATTACATCCATAGAGTTTCTCTCCAGTATGTGTAATTTTATGCCTTTGAAGACTACACTGATGGGCAAACGCCTTACCATACTGATTATATTCTTAGGGTTTCTCTCCAGTATGTGTTCTTTTATGCATTTGAAGACTACTGTGTTGTGAAAAGGCCTTACCACATTTATTACACTCATAGGGTTTCTCTCCAGTATGTGTTCTTTGATGACTTTGAAGACTACTGTGTTGTGAAAAGGCCTTACCACATTGATTACATTCATAGGGTTTCTCTCCAGTATGTGTTCTTTTATGCAATTGAAGTTTACTGTGCTTGGCAAAGGCCTTACCACACTGATTACATTCATAGGGTTTCTCTCCAGTATGTGTTCTTTGATGCATTTGAAGACTACTCTGTTGGGAAAAGGCCTTACCACATTGATTACATTCATAGGGTTTCTCTCCAGTATGTGTTCTTTGATGACTTTGAAGATGACTGTGTTGGGAAAAGGCCTTACCACACTGATTACATTCATAGGGTTTCTCTCCAGTATGTGTTCTTTTATGCTTTTGAAGACTACTCTGGTGGGCAAAGGCCTTACCACATTGATTACACTCATAGGGTTTCTCTCCAGTATGTGTTCTTTGATGCATTTGAAGACTACTCTGTTGGGAAAAGGCCTTACCACATTGATTACATTCATAGGGTTTCTCTCCAGTATGTGTTCTTTGATGACATTGAAGATGACTGTGTTTTAAAAAGGCCTTACCACACTGATTACATTCATAGGGTTTCTCTCCAGTATGTCTTCTTTGATGATTTTGAAGACTACTCTGTTGTGAAAATGCCTTACCACATTGATTACATTCATAGGGTTTCTCTCCAGTATGTGTTCTTTTATGCAATTGAAGTTTACTGTGCTTGGCAAAGGCCTTACCACACTGATTACATTCATAGGGTTTCTCTCCAGTATGTGTCCTTTGATGCATTTGAAGACTACTCTGTTGGGAAAAGGCCTTACCACAATGATTACATTCATAGGGTTTCTCTCCAGTATGTGTTCTTTGATGACTTTGAAGATGACTGTGTTTTAAAAAGGCCTTACCACACTGATTACATTCATAGGGTTTCTCTCCAGTATGTGTTATTTTATGCAATCGAAGACTATTGTGGTAGGCAAAGGCCTTACCACATTGATTGCATTCATAGGATTTCTCTCCAGTATGTGTTCTTTTATGCATTTGAAGACTACTCTGTTGGGAAAAGGCCTTACCACATTGATTACATTCATAGGGTTTCTCTCCAGTATGTGTTCTTTGATGACTTTGAAGATGACTGTGTTGGGAAAAGGCCTTACCACACTGATTACATTCATAGGGTTTCTCTCCAGTATGTGTTCTTTTATGCAATCGAAGACTATTGTGGTAGGCAAAGGCCTTACCACATTGATTACATTCATAGGGTTTCTCTCCAGTATGTGTTCTTTTATGCAATTGAAGATGAATGTGTTGGGCAAAGGTCTTACCACATTGATTACATTCATAGGGTTTCTCTCCAGTATGTGTTCTTTGATGCATTTGAAGACTACTCTGTTGGGAAAAGGCCTTACCACATTGATTACATTCATAGGGTTTCTCTCCAGTATGTGTTCTTTGATGACTTTGAAGATGACTGTGTTTTAAAAAGGCCTTACCACACTGATTACATTCATAGGGTTTCTCTCCAGTATGTGTTCTTTTATGCAATCGAAGACTATTGTGGTAGGCAAAGGCCTTACCACACTGATTACATTCATAGGGTTTCTCTCCAGTATGTGTTCTTTGATGCAATTGAAGACTATTGTGGTAGGCAAAGGCCTTACCACATTGATTGCATTCATAGGGTTTCTCTCCAGAATGTGTTCTTTTATGCAATTGAATTTTACTGTGTTTTGAAAAGGTCTTACCACACTGATTACATTCATAGGGTTTCTCTCCAGTATGTGTTCTTTTATGCTTTCGAAGATCACTGTTTTCATCAAGGTCCTTACCACATTGATTACATTCATAGGGTTTCTCTCCAGGATGTATTCTTTTATGACTTTGATGAGTTTCATAAAGAACAAAGTCTTTATCATCTTGACTGTATTCATAGGGTTTTTTCCCAGTGTGCTTTCTTTTAAGCACACTGTGATTACTGTGATAAGCAAAGGCTTTACCACACTGCTTACTTTTAGAGCATTTTTGCCCAATATGTGTTTTTTCATTCTGTAGAAGGTGAGTGTCATAATACAAGGCTTTAACACAGTGAGGATACATGGAAAGTTTCTTCTCAGCATTTGGATTCCTTTCAATCCTGCAACAATAAGTGGCACATTTAAAAGATTTACCTCATTCAAGACACTTTGAACCATATATCTAAATGAATTAATTTTATAACTTGATCCAATTATAAAAGGAATTAGGTATTAAGATTTCATAACTTTGTTTAAAATCATGTTTGCCTTTTAATTAATTGTCAGGTTACATCTAGGAATATGAGTATAATGATAAATTCCTTTGTCAAGGTTTACCTTTTCACATTTACAAGAACGTACAATATACTATTCACACTTTTGAAGAAAACTGAATACACTGAGAGATTTACCAACTTTACTGCATTCATAAATTTTACTATACTGTGAATCATATATATTTGCTAAGTGAACTAGGACATTGAGAAGTATTTGCACAAACCTAGAACTCATGTGGCATTTTTGTAATGTTTATATATTAATAATGATGTAGAAAACCATCAGTATTGTATACTTGAATCAAATTCAACAAGTATACTCTACATGGGAACGATTGCTGATCTTCTTCTTTTTCTCAAGTAGATGTATGTTAAATCTTTCCACATCCCTAAGATCATAAGCTTATATACACATAGGAAAGAAAGAATAATTCACAGATATGAAATTGAGGTATATGGATTTATGAGGATTTAATAACCATCTATGCAGTTAAAGCTGTGCTTATTGCATTGTTGCTTTTATTTAAAAGTTCTAGGAAAAATTACAATTTCATCAGAGGCATATTGTTATCAACTTGCACATGAAAATTACCTTGCATGTCTTCTAGAACATTGCCAATATTCTTCAGTGTTATGGTCTTCCCAAATGTAACCTAGAATACAGGACCAGAATATATGTCATATCATTTAACAATGTTCAACATTTAGCTTATTATCTTAAGTACACCTAAGAAATATGACTGCTTTATTCACCTCATTCTTCTTTCTAAATCAAATTGCAGAACAACACTTTTAACCAAGGAAAAGTTGTTTCCATACTTTGAAACATGAAGGAAATTCAATTTTACCTATAGAAATGAGGTTCATGTAGGTCTCCAGCATTACATCTTTATAGAGATTCTTCTGGGAAGGATTCAGCAAATCCCACTCTTTCTGAGTAAAGTTGATATACACATCATCATAGGTCACTGCCTTCTAAAATATACCACACATGTTAAATTGGAAAGCATGACAGTGATAAAGTTGGAAATGCATACTTCTTTCAGAGTATAGACATATGATTCTGGTGTTTCTTACTCTTATTCCATGACATAGACAGTCACTTATGAAGGAAATTGAGAAGCAAAGTAAACTCTGTCATTTCTGTACTCTTTATAAGGGATATCTCCTCTGAAGAGCAATGTCTATTGACAGGAAGAGACAACAATAAAGATCAACAGTATACAGTATGCATGAGAAAATTGTATGAAGAGTTACAGACCACAAAAAAAGTAATATGGACACACTGGGTGTATTGTGTCTTTAACCACAACACTCAGAAAACAGAGGTGGATATATTTGTCTCTAAGTTGAATGTCAGTCAAGCCTATGCAGTCAGGTCCAGGACAGGTAGAAGGACACATTAAGACACTGTCTCCATTGCAAAATCAGTGAAACAGACAAATGGAACAGAAAGAACTGAAAGACATTTATTGAAGTTCTTACATATAATTTTGCATTCATTCCAGTTCTATATTCATTTCCAGCTATCTAAGTGCCATAATTTAAACTGTAATTCCAATAACATTTTGTAGAATGGAATTTCATTTATAAAGCAGTTAAAATGGACAGATGAAAACACTAGAAATATAAATGTTGGTCATTAATAATCAACACAGGGCTGGTGAGAGCGTAGAGTATTTCAGAGTTCTTGCTGGTCTTGAGTGGCGGTGAGCACATTTTCCAGTACTTGCATGGGGATCACAAATTTCCATTGTTCCATGATCAGGAATTCTGAGATCTTTTGATCACCTTGATGACCAGGTACCCATGTAATGAATATCCATGCAGACATATAAAATTGTCATATTGATTTTACAAAAAAAATCAAGTCAAGAATAACAAACCATCCGAATTTCATGTACTTGAAATTAAGTGACTCAGAATGCTCAGGCAGTATTAATGTTATAAATACGTGACATCCTGGGAATCAGAGTGAAATCCTCCTTGAAATTTTAAAATTCAAGATACAAGTGAAGCTCAGCACAGCAGCATATATTTGTCATATAAATAACATGTATTCCATGGCTATCACCCTATAATATAAAAATGAATAGAGCCAGAAATGATGCCCCGCTTTACTTTCAGGAATTTGGAACCACACAGTAAGGGTTACTTAGACAAGCGAACAAAATAATTAAAGTAGCAGGTTGCCAAACTCTGTAAAAGCAACTGTTTCTGCTATATCTTATCTTTACTTATAGAATATAGGTAAGATATAGAATATATAGTTCAAGCCTATTATGATAGCAAAATCATTTCAGTATAAGTAAAAAATTGTCAAATTAATGACAAACACAAAACAGTAGATATAAATGTCAGGAAATAGTTGAGGGTATTGAGACTCACCACATACAGTGAGGAATTTCATCTAGACAGGCTTCTCCTACTAAAGATTCACACTTGTCTGCATTTATCTTTATTGCATACCTATAATTGTTTACTATCCAGGGATGCTATTTAAAATTCTAAGCACTTCTTAAAAATGTAAGCTGCATCATTGCTAAGGGAAATACAGCAGAGCCTGCTTTCCCCACAGAGTCCAGCATGGCAGAGCTGCTTGCTGCATATAAGCTGTATGCACTGCCTTACTTCCAGGCACACAGCCAGTACATGCAACCAATATGCAAGCTTCAGCATGCTCCTCACAAACCCCATCCAAATACCTGGTCTCATGAAAGAGCTAGAACTCATACTAGCAGCACGATCCAGAAATTCTACATGTCAAAATGGTGCATCTTTTTTTCCTGCTGCTGCTGCTGCTGCTGAGTCAGGAAAACCTCTCTTAAAGGAGGTGTGGCATGCCATCAGCAAAGAGCAAAACGCTGTGTTAAACCTCTCTTTGTTTTTTTTCCTGGAATTCCTTTTCAAGCCCTCTCAGGTTTTACATGGATTTAGTTGGCTATGTGGCTACCAATTTGTTCCAAAAAAAGGGCCACTTGTCCTTCCCAGTCACCCAGCTAGCTTAGATCCAAAAATAATTACACAGAAACTATTAATTACAACTCTGCTGGACCCATTAGCTCTAACTTCTTATTGGCTAACACATACTAATATAACCCATCTCCATTAATCTGTATATCACCATGAGGTCATGGCCTACCAATAAATCATGTCTAGTATCTTCATCTAATGGTTTGGAAAGTCAGATATTTTCCCTTGAATGCTGGCACTTTCCTGGGTCAAGTCACTTGTTTTGGTGTACTGCCTTGTCAAGGTCTACCTGCCGCTTTTGTGATTTTGATATGCCTGTTATCATTTTCCTTGCCTATTTGTTTTCCACCTATGTCTGTAAAAACTGGAAACCTCACGGAGATCTGCCCTTACTCTTACTATTCTTTTTCTTCTCCTCACTATTTCAACATCTTCCACTTACTCTCCTTTCTTCTGCCTACTCTTCTCCTTATTCTTTCTCTTCTATGTGCTCCCTTCATTTCATTTTTTCCTCTTGCATGAAAAATAAAGAAGACACAGAAGTAATGTACTTAAGCTTAATTGTACATTCAGATCCTCCCCTCCTGTAGATATCCATTTCGGGGCTCTATGGGGGTACTGAGGCTGGTAATCAAGGCCCCCTAATAGAGACAGAAATGACACCCCCACCTTTTCTCTTCTATTGTCCTTCCAGCAGATGGTGTGACACAAATTAAAGGTGTGCCTTACAGCTTCAAGTTCTAAAAGAAGAGTCATCCTGTCTGCTTGAGTTTTGAAATCCTCCTCAACTGAAGTCACCTTTTCATCATATTTGCATGGAATACAAGGATCTCTATACACCTTTCCCATTTCTAGAGATCATCCACATTCTCCTTCCTCAGATTTCTTGTCTCACTAATTTTCTAATCATGCCTTTTACTAATCCCTGACTATCCAGCCAACCCACTGAATAGAGTCCATCAGTCAGGGAATTGCTAGTTGCACATTAGGTCAATTCTCCTTCCAAATAAACTGTATGAAAATGTCTTCTTTTTGAACTTCTGCCCACTGTGACGATTTCCCTTTACAAGATTCTTTCAGTGTTGTCCCAGTAAGGGGTTGCAATCCTGCAGCTGTCTAATTCTGGTTGGTTCCAGCATGATGTATAGAGCCATCAGCCAGGCCCTAGGCTTCTCTTCCATATTCAGCCAATCATATGGAATAGGCTATAGGTGTGTGTTTAACAGCAGAAGGCATTGTAACAGGAGTAGAAATGATTGCCATCTGGCCACTTCTTCATGTAGCTTCCTTGTGCCTTTGCCTCTGCTTGGTTCTGATCTCTTATATACCACTTGCATTTGATAAAAGATTGCAGGTGTACATGCCCTACTTTCTAACTTGATGGATCTGATAATACCTAGCTCATGATGGGCATTATAGGTCACATGTTAAGGTGTTTACCCACTGTCAAATATTCAGTTTCTCCCAGAGACTGGAATTAATGGCATGTGCTCATGTTTGACTATATTTATTTTTGAAAGTGATTATTTGGGCGGCAGTAGCAGACACTTGCAATGCATTTAAGAGATCCTTTATTGCTCCAGTTTTCCAGTGATCCTTTTCTTGTAACTCAGTTTTCTTCTTTTCCTGTGTGTGTGTATGTGTGTGTGTGTGTGTGTGTGTATGTGTGTGTATGTATGTATGTATGTATGTAGACTATGGATCAAAGACCATAAATTGCAGTGATCTTCCTGCCTCTGTGTCAAGATTACTGGTACTAAAAGAATGTACTACCACAATGTCCAAGGATGCCTAGTCAGGGTCAGAAACCTAATGTTGATTAAAAAGTAAATTTCTCCTCCATTTGACATAATTAGTCTTAGGAAGGGATCAGCTCCCTAACGGTTTATCCAATGAAAAGTAGTCAGTCCATTATTCTTACATACACAACCAACAAAAATGGAAGCAGTGAATTGTATTCATGTATCAGTATACTTATTCACCCACACATAACAAGGATGAAGTTGTAAGAGATTTGTGGCAAGGATGAAATGAACAAATAAACCTCAAAAGTAATGTAACTTCTTTTTTTTTAATTTTTTTAAATTTTTTTGTAACTTCTTTTAATTAACATTTTTGGGGCTTAATTTAAATTAAAAAGAGCAGCTAGATAGTTGGCTCAGCAATTAGAGAACTGGGTGCTATTACAGAGGACTCTGATTGCATTCCTGGACCCTGCACGCTAGTTCACCATCTGTTCTAAATCCAGTCCCAGGTATCTCATCCCTTCTTCTGCCCTCTATAGGTACTGTGCACAGGCATATTCACGAAAAACACCATATAACTAAATAATTTTAAGGTTAAAAAAAATAAAGCATGAAATTCTCTACAGTAATGTCACAACCCTGAGGAAAGCAACAAACCAGGTCTAGTTAAAATGGACTCCTTGTCTTCTATGGAAGCAGCTGGGGCCTTCTGCATTGCCACCCTGCACAGAGCAAAAGCAGCTTTGTTCTGAGATTAATAGAGATCACCATAACCATTCTTTCAGAAGCACTGTATAGAGGGCTGTTAGGTGAGTGACTTTTACTTGAAGTTTTCTGACTTTGTGTTCTCCATCTTTTGTATCTGTGAGAATTATGGTTTTGGTACAGTTATCTTTTAGATCAAACATCAAGATTAACAATCAACTTTTCACAGTGTCATCTACTTGATTTTCAACTAAGACCTTATGGTATCATATGAACGTGCCAGAGGCATTTCTTTCCATCATTCGTCTAACTCACCTATGTTCCTACATGACTTTGAGGTAAGAATGTCCCTATTATCTGTTTTTACATTGTATTCACGTTCGGTAGTGGATTTATTAACTGAGCATGCTTAAGAAAAAGGAAAACATTCTCTGAGGAAGTTCAGACATCCTAAGTAAAATCCCCATTATTCCTTTGTTAACAAAAACACACTGGTTTGAAAATTACTGCTGTGCACTTTGTGCCTCCTGCAAGCAATAATTTTTGTCTTGGCTGTTGTGATGCTATTTTTGGTAGTCACACTGACTACCTCTGGCATTAACTAATACACAATTAATTAATTATATCTGAAAGAGATTTTACTTAAATGTTTTGAAATGGGAAAATCCTCATGGTGGCATACAGATTAGTAGGTATGGGTTAGTCAAGATGTGAGAGTTAGCCAGTAAGAGGCTAGAACTAATGGACCAGGCACTGTTTAAATGAATACAGTTTCCATGTAATTATTTTGGGTGTAAACTAGCCAGGGAGCCACCAGGAACACAGCCCACCATTCCTTTTTGCAACAGCTTTCTAGACAAAAAGGCAGAAATGTTACTGAAGTTCTTAGCAATTCCATCATTGACAGGAGACCAAAAACATCAAAAATACTTTAGGAGCTATGACCTTTGTTGCTAAGTGATTCTGGGGTCCTTAGGAAGCAGGAAAGTTTAAAGTGGTACTGATGGCCTGTAAAGAGAAAAGAACCCTTCATTAATCTCTATTCTAGGTGCAGACCTATCATTTCAATGTGGCTATGTCAAACCCCTGGCAAAGGAATCTAGTCTGTGGAGATCAAGAAATGGCAACTTATCTATTAGAAATAATTGTTAAACTAATTTCACATTAGCAACCACAACTAGAAACAAGCTAGAAAATTTTAAGCTTCCTTCCTGCTTTCTGAACTGTGACTATGATTTCTTGAAATACGTGGACAGTAAACTCTGGGCCCCTCAATATTAGCAGCTACTCTATAGGAGGATCAGAGATCAAATGACTCAGACAGCACAATGCCTCCAGTTCTGCCCTCCCAGTCCAGCACACAGGGCCCTAGTTTAGAAAGTTTGTATTTAGTACACAATATTCCACTCTCCTAGAGCACACACTGTTCCTCATCCAAAGTACAGGGTCCTTTGCGTGCACATTCCATTGCACACTCACTTTCCAGTTCAGCCATCCCATTGCCCCAGAGATGGGAAATCCTAAAGACACAGGTCACATTCATAATGTAATCACTGTTCCTGTGTAACTGTGGTTACTTTGTAACTGTTGATAAAGAAAAACAGACCATGAATTAGAAAACAATCAAGATCATGTTAGGGCTTGGAGGGAGCAAAGACAATGTGAATATGATGTAGTTTTAATCTCAAAAATTATTTTGAAAAGTTGAAACAGGCTTTATGGCCATGTGCTCCAGAGACTAAGGATTTGTAGTACAGCACAATTAATACTTCTCACGTATTTTCCCTAAAGATGAATATCTTAATCCAGAAAAGTAACAGTCCTGTTAAGCAGTGCCACATTTTACCCAGATCATCTAGTTTGGATGAACTATTGTAAATACAGCAATTAGGTTTGAAGATAAGGTCAGACCCATACCCAGATTGGCATTGTCTGTGGACTGCAAACAATGGTCAATCAGGACAGTCATACAGCATCACAATTAACTGCTGATTCCACATAAGTAATTTCTGTTGAAGGAGGAAAGCTCTCACCCTCAGGCCAACCTCTCACTTCCTGCACTGTAACTGCACTGTAACAAAGTTGGTCAATGAGTTCAATTCCTATACCAATCCCTCTTCATTTCCAAGTCCCCAACAAAAGCCAGAAAGACCAGCAGACACTTATTTACTGCCCTATTTTTCTTTCTCACTGACTAGTAAAGGACAAACCTGGAAGGAGTTGGAGGACTCTCTTTGCACAACAGAGCAACAGAGGCAGGATTAGGTGTTCAAAATAATTCTCAATTACGTAGCATGAGGCAAGCCTAAAGTATAGGAGACATTGCTCTACACAGGAATCAATATAATTTGAAAGAAATGAAATGAAACTATCAATGACTTAGAGACATTGAAGAACAGAAACAAATAAAGATAAGAGCAATACACTTAAAGAAAGTATTTGAAACTGATACCAAAATGTGATTTTTAAAGTGATGATAATAATGCAGTTTTAGCTGGGCAGTGGTAGCACGTGCCTTTAATCCCAGCACTTGGGAGGCAAAAGCAGGTGGATCTTTGTGAAGTCTGAGGCCAGCCTGATCTACAAGAGCTAGTTCCAGGACAGGCTCCAAAGCTACAGAGAAACCCTGTCTCAAGACACCAAAAAAATGCACTTGTAAGATTAAATAAAATTTTCTATATTGACTTTAAGGAAGAGTAGGCCCTTCCCTAGGAGAGGGGATGTAATTAACAAGAGATAGATTGATGGTGCCCATATACATATGTTGAATGCTGAGATCTGTAACCTAACACATAGAGTTAGTCAATGCCCTGTTTTTCAAATCTCTGAGCTGACATAACTCTGCCAAGCAAGATCGATCATATGTCTTACCAAAAGCAATCTACAGATTCAATACAATGCCTATCAAAGTCCCATCAAAATTCTTCAAAGACTTTGAAAGAATAGTACTCAAATTCATATGCAAAAACCATAAAACCCAAGATAGTCAAAACAATCCGACACAATAAAAGAACTTCTGGAAGCATCACAATTCCTGACTTCAACCTTTACTACAGAGCTACAGTACTGAAAACAGCCTCGTATTGGCATAAGAACAGACAGGAGGACCAATGGAAGGAAAAAGACGACCCAGATATCAATCCACATATCTTTGAATATCTGATATTTGACAAGGAAGCAAAAAGTTTCAAATGGAAAAATGGAAGCATATTAAACTAATCGTGCTGGCATAACTGGATATCAACAAGTAGAAATATTAAAATAGACTGATATCTATCACCATGCACAAAACTCAAGTCCAAATTGATCAAAGACCTCAACATAAAGCCAGCCACACTGAAACTTATAGAAGAGAAAGTGGGAAGTATACTTGAAGGCATTGGCACAGGAGACCACTTCCTAAATATAACCCCAGCAGCACAGACACTGAGAGATACAATCAATAAATGGTACCTCCTGAAACTAAAAAGTTTCTGTAAAGCAAAAGAAAAACAATAACCTATAGAATAGTAGAAGATCATCACTAACCCCACATTAGACAGAGGTCTGATCTCCAAAATATACAAAGAACTCAAGAAATTGGACACCAAAAGGACACATAATCCAATAAAAAATGGAGTAAAGACCTAATCAGAGAACTCTCAAGAGGAATCTAAACAGGCTGAAAGACACTTAAGGAAATGTTCAATATCCTTAGTCGTCAGAGAAATGCAAATCAAAACAACTCTAAAATTCCATCTAACACCTGTAAGAATGGCCAAGGTCAAAAACACTGAAGACAACTTATGCTGGAGAGGTTGTGGGGAAAGGGGAACACTCCTCATTGCTGGTGGGAAAGCAAGCTGGTGCAGTCGCTTTGGATGTCAGTGTGGCAATTTCTCAGAAAATTAGGAAACAACCTTTCTTAAGACCCAGTAATACTACTTTTGGGTATATAACCAAAGGATGCTCAATCGTGATACAAGGACATGTGCTCAACTATGTTCATAGCAGCTTTGTTTGTCATAGTGAGAACCTGGGAATAACCTAAATGCCACTCAACTGAAGAATGGATAAGAAAAATGTGGTACATTTACACAATGGAGTGCTACACAGAAGAAAAAATAATGACATCTTGAATTTTGCAGGACAATGGGTGGAATTAAAAAACACTATTTTAAGTGAGGTAACCCAGACACGGAAAGATAATTATCACATGTACTCACTCATAAGTGGTTTTTAAGCATAAAGCAAACAAAGCCAGCCTACAAACCACAATTCCAGATATTAGACAAAAATGAGGATGCTAAGAGGGACTTAGAGTTCTAATCTACATGAGAAGTAGAAAGTATAAAAAGACAAGATCCTCTGAGTAAATTGAGTGCATGGGGACCTTGGGAGAGTGTTGAAGAGGGGAGTGGAGAGGCAGGGAGTGAAGCAAAGAAAATTGTAGAGCTCAGTAAATATAAAAAAAAAAGTCAATCATCTATGCAGAGGATAGTTGCCTAATTGCAAATTCAATGTTCCTTGACTCAAGATAACCTTCCTAATCTGGACACCCACACAATCTGGTCTGTGTTCATTCACATGACATTAATTTACACATGCTGGGCAATAACAAACCACTCCTGCTACCACAATCAGGCCATTTTCATAGCGGTGGCTCCAACAGCTGATTGCATATGCTGTGCCCCTTGCAGTGTACACAATAATTTATTCTTCCTATTGTGGTCTGAGAACAGAAGAAATGCTCCATATGTAAATCCTTTTCCTGCAACTGCATTGGGCAGTCAATTACATGGCTCAAATGCATTATTTTATATTATTTTATTTTATTTTATTTTTTTGAGACAGGGATTCTCTGTAGCTTTGGTGCCTGTCCTGGAACTAGCTCTTGTAGACCAGGCTGGCTTCATACTCACAGAGATCTGCCTACCTCTGCCTCTCAAGTGCTTGGATTAAAGGCATGCACCACCACTGCCCGCAAATACATAATTTTAAAACTGTGAATTGGTACAGTCGTTTAAGAACTTTGAAGGTGTAATATAGAGGACACGCAAGGTCACTGTCCAGAAAAGCAACTGACAGGGACCAAGGCCACGTGAGTCAACAGAAGTTGTCTCAGACACAATATTTCTATCAGGATGGAAATGCAGCTCTTCTAGAATTAATACACATTTCCACTGAGAAATCACATCACATACTTAGAGGATTAATAAAGAAAAGTTTCTTTAATGATGTCATGAATTGATCTCTGTCCAATGCTCAAGGGGAGCTAGGTTAGATAGGTTTTGCATTCAATATATGCTGTTATCGATAAGTATCCCTTAGGATAATGGTCCAGATTATACTCTGAACAATTGAAATAGAAACAGGCAACTTACCAGTCTAAATATTTAGGCCAAAACATTCTCAGAATACTTTCTTAGGTATGCCAGTGACCTGTGACAGCAAGTCATTCTTCACTGACAGGGTTCTAAGGTGAAGATCACAAGGGAGGAAAAGGCTGGACTGGACAAGTACAAGGTAAAGAAGATAGGGTGGGGAGGTGTGGCAGAAGATAAGTCCCATACCTAGTAAGCTTCTTAAGAAAAATAGCTTCTTAGCCTAGCACTCGTGGGACATGCCTTTAATCCCCACCAGCAGATTTCTGTAAATTCAAGGCCGGCCTTGTCTACCAGATCTAGTTCCAGGACAGGCTCCAACGCTAAAGAGAAACCCTGTCTTGAAAAACCAAAGGAAAAAAAAAGGAAAAAGAAAAAAGAAAAAAAGCATCTTGTCAGGTGATGGTGGCATATGCCTTTAATCCCAAGACACAGGGAGAAAAGCCCTTTGCCTCTCTGTGAGTTCAAGGCCAGCCTGGTCTACTACTTCCTATGGGGGAAATGAAAGAATTATATGAAGTCAGCAGAAACTATCATACAATGAGGCAAATATAGAAAGAGGATAGACTAACAATTCTATGCAAAGGGTATATAGGGTATTTCAAAATCTTTGCTATGTACAGAGCGGCCTTGGTACTGATAACCATAGCTCCATATGGTGGGAAGGGATGGGTTGTCAAGATCTGAAGCAACCCCTCCACAAAAGCCTGGCCACCAGATCATTATGGGCTCTCCAATACATATTCCTGATTTTAGAGAAGGAGCTCTGTTTTACTATCAATACATCAGGTCCTTAGGGAAACTCACAAGGCTTAGGTCCCAGGCTGTTACTAGATCTGCAGGAGTGTCCCTCCTCCCTGCCTGAAGTCCTAAATGAAAGTCTTGATTGATCAGGTGAGTCTGTCCACAACAGTGTTTTACATTTCCAATATATGTCATCTGCTGTTCATATTGCTCATCTGACAGAACTATGCTTTTCTCAAAAAATAAAAACCTGAAACTTTATGGCATGCCAGGCCTTAAGGTTGGTTGTGACCCTGTAATGCCTCTTTTAGAGGCTTGTTAAGAGGTGTGTTCATTGATATTTCAATGGGCCTAGTGATTTTTTTTTGAGACAGGATTTCTCTGTAGCTTTGTGGCCTGTCCTGGAACTCACTTTTGAGGTCAGGCTGGCCTTGAGCTCACAGAAATCCACCTGCCTCTTCCTCAACTGTGCTGGAATTAAAGGCGTGCACCACCACCACCTAGCAGTGTGTTTTTATTTTTAAATCAGTGATGGCTTCTTTGAAATGGTTTACAGTCAAATATCTGGACAATCCTGGTAAACAATGTATACCTGGGCATTCTAATCTCTACCAGCCCTAATTAGCATATGCTTACATTTTGAGTGTTTTAGACGCAGTTCTCCCTCTGCTAAATTCTACTTTGTGAGGCTGAATTATTTTTTAACATTGGTAAATGTATTGTATTACCAATTCTACTCTTCTACATTATAGTACAGTAGTGGAGAGCTACACGACATGTGAGATGCCTTTGACAACCTGCACGAATTAAAATATCAATTCAGATTATATTTATAGCTTAAATGCAAAGTGCTAGATATCGAGAAGATATTGGAGAAACTTAGCTTCTCTGAGTTTGGCAACTCGTTTCCATGAATACATCAACCCTGGTGAAGTTGACTAGGAAGGTGTTTGTACACATAGCTTCCTGCTCCCAATACTCCAAGCAGATGAAGCCACAGAACAAAGTTATTCAGAGGCCTGCCCCTAGGCCCATGAGATAGCAGTGACCATGAGGGAATTCACAGGGAATTCACAATGCGGGGAATATGGCGGCAGGTTTCCACCCAGACCCATGGAGGTAAAACCATGGTGTCTTCGGCACCTCGCTCTCTGCTCCTCCCCATCAGGAGGCAGCATTCCCTTACTCACCATGTTGTGGTTCTCCATTTTTCCAAAGTTCTAGCTCATCATCTCTCTGCAACAGCAACTGCACCTGAGAACAGGAATCCACTGGTGCCAACTCCTCTTCAAAGTCAAGACTGAAGGTGGCTGCCAGGAAGAGACCTGCACTGCTTCTGACTGGCAGGTCACCTGGAGTGCATGATTGGCTAGTGAGTCCTGAGTGGCAAGAGCACCTACCATAGGGCTATAGTGTGCTTAAAGAGACAGAATACTGGTTCCTGTCTATTCCATTTGCCCCAACAGAGAACTTCTCCAGATCTGAGAATATATACATTTCAATAGCACTTGGCCCTGGCTACAAAAGCAATCAATATCATCTTCTTGCGCTCCGTAGGAATTTTCCCTTTTTCTTCCAGCACACCATATGACTTGTGGGGTGCACTGTGCTAGGTGGGTGGAGTAATTTTCCTGTCCCACAGATGTAAGGATGCCTAGAATACTAACAACTAAGGAGACTTTTAAAGTTACAAATGAAATATTTGTTCTGTGGCTTCACTCTGAGGTCAGATGAACTGAAGGAACTTTTTACATGGTTTTCACAGGGATTTTACACAACAGGAAAGAGAAAAGCAGGAGCCAGGTCTCAATGAAATGATTGGTCTTTCCTCTATCAGAAAGCTGGATGATGGCTCCATTGTTTTATGGGTTTGATTCCTTAAATTTGAAGCAAACTCTAGGCAAAGAATAATAATAAAAAGAATAGTGTTCATGAAAATTTGAATATGTAGAGAATAATGGAGCTTGAAAGAATGTCTTCATGAGCACTATTGTTAGCCAGCACATCTTCCTCCATAGTCAGGTGAATAAAATATACAGCTGCAGTATTCAAGATTCTCTACATGAACACGACAGGTAGAATGAATCTTACCATGGATGTAAAAAGTTGGCTTATTAGGATGTCTCACAAGCTGTGGTCCAGGTAACTTAAGACTAGCTACCAACCAATGGCAATTGAAGAATCCAATAGCTTGCTTCTCAGCCTTTTGTCTAAGGTCTAGTGAAGAATCCAGTAGTCGTTCTGCCAACAAGGCTCTGTGACTCAGCTGGGTTTAAGTATACACCAAAATTACAATGAAGTAGGCTCTAATGCTAGTAAAGCAATGAGCTCGGTAGCCAGAGCCAGAGCACAGAGGCAGAAAAAGTCTGTTATTCTTCAAAATACTTTATATGTGACTGCTGCTACCAGAATGTAAGATGCTGATTAAAGTTGGGTTATGGTCTTTGTTTGATTCAGGATTTTTTTTTTTTGGTGACTTCAAGACAGGAATTTTCTGTATAGTTGTAGAACTCATTTTGTAGGCCAGACTGGTCTCAAACACAGAAAATCCCACAACATCTGCTCATGAGTAATGGTGTTAAGACTGTGCACAGACACGGGCTGTAGAGAAGGCTCACTGGTTAAGTGTGCACAAACAGCAAGCAGTTTAAGGTGGGTCCTATCATCTCAAATTATACAGATTAATGGAGAATTTTCCCATTTCAAAACCTTTAAGTAAAATCTCTCTCAGGTGTAACCAATTCTTTGTGTATCAGATGATCTCAGAGGTAGTCAGTTTTATCTATTAAAAATAGCCAGCCATTTCAACAGCCAAAACAGAAGAAATGAGAAAAAATTCTTGCCTGCAGGAGGCACAAAAAGCGTGAGAGTTGTTTTCAAAACAGTGTTTTTTCTCAACAAATGAAGCATGGAGATTTTACGTAGGGAGTTGAACATGTTCATGCAATGTTCTCCCTTTCCTTAAGCATACCCAGTTAACAAATTCACTTCTAACCACAATCACAATGTAAAAGCAGAGACATTTAGGGACATTCTCACCTCAAAATCATGTGGGAACAAATGTAAATTAGACAAATGGTGGAAAGAAATGCTGCTGTCATGTTCATACTATATGATAAAGTCTTGCTTGAAAATCAAGTAGATGACACTGTGAACATTTGATTATCAGTCTTGATGCTGATTCTAAAAGACATGTTTACCTACAGCATAATTTTCACAAACACAAAAAAATAGAGAACACAAAACCAGAAAATTTCAAGGAAAAGTCACCTAATAGCCCTATGGAATTACCTACAGTGCTTCTGGAGGAAGAGTTATGATGATCTCTATTAATCTCAGAGAAAGTTGTTTTTGGTCTGAACAGTATGACTAGGCAGAAGGCCACAGCTGCTACATAGTCTACAAACAAAACAATCACACAACCCAATATTTGTAATTATCAGAAGTTTTAGATACCAGAAAGATATCCTCCAAGGGACATTGCCACTATTCTAAATTTATAATTATTTTTATTTGACATAATTATGTTATGTTTAGTCATAATTAGAATCCAATTACTGATATTAATTTGGAAATTAATAAGTTGATATGATTGTATGCCAAGTTGACAATGGATCGATCATGATAGTTGTCCTTGGTTGTCAACTTTATTATATTAGGAATGAACTACAATACAAAAATGGAGTGCAGAGTTCTGATCTGTTCCTTAAGGGAAAAAAACAACAGGCCAATGATCCTAATAGTAAGAATGGATGACACTCAGCTTTGATCTAGACCTTGAAGCTAGAAGGCACACCTTTAATTTGTGTCACACCTTCTGCTGAATGGACAATGGAAGAAGAAAGATGGGGTATTATTTCTCTCTACCAGGGGGATTGAGTATCAGCCTCAGTACCTGCAGAGTGCTTAGAATTGGATGTGTACAGCAGGCAAGGATCTGAGTGTAAAAGTTAACCTTAAGTATATTACCTCTGCATCTTCTTATTTTTCGTGCAAGGGGAAAGAAATGAAGTGAAGGGTAACAGAGAAGAAGAAGAAGAAAAAGGAGGAGGAGGAGGAGGAGAAGGAGGAAAATGGGAAGAGGAAGGGCAAGAGAAAGGGCAAGGGGAAGGGCAAGAGTAAGGGGAAAGGACTAAGAGGAAGGAAAAGGAGAAGAAGGGAGAGTAAGGGGAAGAAGTAGAAGTAGTGAGGAGAAGAAGTGTAAGTGTAAGGGCTGACCACCACAAGGTTTCTAGTTTTTACAGAGCTGGAATATTCCACAGGCAAAGACAATGATAACAGGCATGTCAGAATGACAAAAACAGGCAGGTAGAACCTGACAAAGCAGTACTCCTGAATAGGTGACCTGACCCAGGAAAGAGCCAGAATCCAAGGGGAAGTACCTGACAGTCCAAACCATTAGATAAAGTCAATAAACAGGCCTGAATCCTTGATTCACCCATTCTCCTTATCTAATCTCTTTGTGATAACTAGTTTTGGGAAGGCCCAGATTTGTTTATTTAGGAAAGGTGGGGCATGCTGCCTTACTGCTCAGTGCCTGCCTTCTATAGAAATTTCTAGGTGGGATTGACTAATGTAAATTTGACTGTTAGACAAAGGAATAAATAGTATCACTCTAAAGCCCCCTGATGTGGGGAAGCAAGGTCACACCATTGCCCTGCAGAAGTCACACTGCCAAGGTGTTTTGGGAAAAAAAATCCCATTTCAAAGGGAAGAATCATGGCTTCCAAAGTTAACACAGGTAAAACAGTGACTTTTCCAAAAGAGAAGTGTTCCCACAGCTCAGCACAATGGGTTGCTCCATGTGCAGGTGGATGTATACACTTCCTGTGGATATGCCTAGTCATCTGTCATAAGTTCATCCCCTGTATAGTCCTGTGTGCTCTAACATCTCTGAATTCCCACACCTTGTCAACAGGGGTATTCCTTCACTGTCATTAAAGTCTACATTGGGATTCCAGCATATACACTAAACAGCTGAGACTCCCAGTCCTGTGGCTCTGAGCTAGATTCTTGAATCTTTCATTCACTGAAAGCCATTTTTGGACTGCACTCTGAAAGTTATTCTAAAAAATTCCCATATGATCACAGATATATATATATATATATATATATATATATATATATATATATAGAGAGAGAGAGAGAGAGAGAGAGAGAGAGAGATAGATAGATAGATGAATGGAGAGAGATTTAGTCCATAAGTTCTATGACTCTAAAGAACCCTGAATAATAAACTGTGATGTTTCAGTCAATTAAATTTTTAAACTTTCAGTTTATAATTTTTCTATTTTTTACTCTAAATACATATCAGAAACACTTTTAGCAAAAAGTTTAGTATCACATTATAAATATATTAAAAGTAGTCGAAAATCAGGTGTTCATAGATTTGTGGGTTAATATCCGGGTCTTCTATTTTATTCCATAGGTCGACTTCTCTTTTCTTATGTCAATACCAAGCTGTTTTCAATACTGTAGCTCTGTAATAGAGTTTGACGTCAGGGATGGTAATGCTTCCAGAAGTTCCTTTATTGTATAAGATTGTTTTGGCTGTCCTGGGTTTTTTGTTTTTCCATATAAAATTGATTATTGTTCTCTCAAGGTCTGTGAAGAATTTTGATGGGATTTTGATGGGGATTGCATTGAATCTATAGATTGCCATTTTTACTATGTTAATTCTCCCAGTCCAAGAGAAAGGGCGGTCTTTCCATTTTCTGGTATCCTCCTCAATTTCGTTCTTCAAAGACTTAAAGTTCTTGTCAAATAGGTCTTTCACTTCCTTGGTTAGAGTTATCCCGAGATATTTTATGGTATTTGTGACTATCGTGAAAGGTGAAGTTTCTCTGATTTCCTTCCCTGCTACTTTATCCTTTGTGTATAGGAGGGCAACTAATTTTTTGGAGTTGATCTTTTACCCTGCCACATTACTAAAGGTGTTTATCAGCTGTAGGAGTTCTTCGGTAGAATTTTTGGTGTCACTAATGTACACTATCATATCATCTGCAAATAACGAGAATTTAACTTCTTCTTTTCCAATTTGAATCCCTTTGATCCCCTTATGTTGTCTTATTGCTATTGTTAGAACGTCAATCACTATATTGAAGAGGTATGGTGAGAATGGACAGCCTTGTCGTGTTCCTGATTTTAGTGGAATGCCTTTGAGTTTCTCTCCATTCAATTTGATGGTAGCTGTCAGCTTGCTGTAAATAGCTTTTATTATATTTAGGTATGGTCATTGTATCCCCAATCTCTCCAACACCTTTATTATAAAGGGGTGTTGAATTTTGCCAAATGCTTTTCCAGCATCTAATGAAAGGATCATATGGTTTTTTTCTTTGTTTATTTATATGATGGATTACATTGATAGATTTGCGTATGTTAAACCAGCCCTGCATCTCTGGGATGAAGCCTACTTTATCATAATGGATAATTTTTCTAATGTGTTCTTGGATTTGGTTTGCCAGTATTTTGTTGAGGATTTTTGTGTCGATGTTCATGAGTGAGATTGGCCTGTAATTCTCTTTCTTGGATGTGTCTTTGTGTGGTTTTGGTATCAGGGTAACTGTGGCTTAATAAAAAGAATTTGGCAATGACTCTCTTGTTTCTATATTGTGAAATACATTAAGGAGTATAGGTATTAGCTCTTTTTGGAAGTTCTGGTAGAATTCTGCATTGAAACCATCTGGTCCTGGGCTTTTTTTGGTAGGGAGGTTGTTGATAAAAGTTTGTATTTCTTCACTACTAGCAGGTCTATTTAGATTGTTCACCTGTTCTTCATTTAACTTTGGTAAATGGTACTTATCTAAAAACAAGTCCATTTCTTGTACATTTTCCAACTTTGTGGCATATAGGCTTTTTTAGTAAGATCTAATGATTCTCTGAATTTCCTCTGTGTCTGTGGTTATGTCCCCTTTAAATTTCTGATCTTATTAATTTGTGTGTTCTCTCTCTGCCATTTGATTAATTTGGATAGGGGTTTGTCAATCTTGTTTATTTTCTCCAAGAACCAACTTTTTGTTTCATTGATTCTTTGGATTGTTTTCTGTGTTTCCATTTTGTTGACTTCAATCCTCAGTTTGATTATTTCCAGTCTTCTATTCCTCCTGGGTGAGTCTGCTTTTTTTTTCCAGAGCATTCAGGTGTGCTGTTAAGTTTCCAATGTGTGCTTTCTACAGTTGTAGAGTCACCATTATGAAATTTGGTATGATTTAGATGGTTATGGGATTTTGTCTTTTCCCAACACGTATTGATCCATGCCATGTAATGAAGTCAGGCCACATTTCTGTATACAATGTGGGAAGGTTAATTGAACCAATTAATATGTAATTTCTAAGATGGTGCTCTCATATACATATATTTTCTAGCTTGCTCTTGTTGTTTTATCCATTAGCTATAACTGCATATTTCAGGTGACAGGTCTCAGCAACTAACATAACATATATGCACTGGGTAAAATTCTATATTATTAATGCCATTCCCTCTGCCAGGGAATGATTTTTTTTTTTTGCAAAGTCAGTTTAATTATGTGCTTTTTTTTAGTTATATTTGTTCTTTTTTAAAAAACAATTATGAGCTTCAGTTTTTAAATTTGAAGTCCTTTAAATTTATCCTTGTTCTAATTTCTTATTTCTTTCTGTTCCCCTTTGCTTCCAGGTCATTAAAATTTTCTTGTTTGCTTAAGTTATCCTGATTATTTATTTCTGTTTAGAGCAGTGTCTCCTGCTTGCCTTATACTAAACAGTTTGAGAATTCCATTGAACTAACAATCCTGCTTCTGCTGTCCAGTGCCAGAAGGAAAGACCTGCAACAGCTTCAAGGCTGGGCCTTATCTGGGTAGTGAGAAGGAAAAATAGACCCGTAAATGAGTGACGTCCTGTGTAAGAGTGGAGTTCAATGGCCAAATTTAAAGCATATGTAGTCCCACCAAAAAAGTATAGACAAGGAGTATAAAAAACTTCCCTCTTTTAAAAGTAGTGCATATTAGAAATAAGTAGTTAAATTGATTGATTGAAGTGTAATCTGAATTAGTATTATTAGTAAAATTCTAGAGTCAGATATTGGAGTAAAACTGACATAACACAGAAGTAACCAAGCAGCCACAATAAAAATAAGGAGTTAAGTTCATTGATTGAAGCATGATCCTAATTAGTATTACTAATAAAATTCCAGAGTCAAATATCGGGGGAAATCTGACAGAAAGACAAGCAATCCAGCAGCCAAATTCACTTGTTAGCTCTCCAAATCCTTGGACCAAATGGGAGATGAGATCCTGTCCCCACCCATCTTACCTTCCTGTGTTCATCAACCAAATGCTGGAATTAAAGGCATGAAAAACTTCCCGCCAGATCCTCTGGTCCGCTAGTGGTTACTCCTACCTCTAATCTCCAGGCAAGCTTTATTTGTTTGAAAAAACACAACTTATCATATAGTAATTGATAAATGTCTTGACTGTTCATTTCTCGAATCCTCAGACCAGGAAATCTAGATCCTGGAAAAAGAGTAGAACTTATTTTATGGAACCAAATTACTGTAGATACACTAATTTGAACAAATATAACTGGATAAAATGGTATCACTCTGCCTAAAAGAACTTTTATTTTACAGGTTTAAGATGAACATCCCAAGAGAAAATGACTGAAACTTGGTGTCCTCTATTATAAATCTTTCAACTTAGCACTATATGGCCATAAAGCCTATTTCAACTTTTTAAAATAATATTTGGGGATAACAATTGCCTAATTTCCATCTTCTTTATTCTTCTAAGCCTTTCCATAGACTCTGTATTGTTTCCTAATTCATGGCCTCTTTTTACTCTTAAAGCAATCACTGTTGAAATGTGACCTTTCTTGGGCAGCAGAATTTATGAGTTG
Source organism: Myodes glareolus (assembly GCF_982192425.1). Taxonomy (NCBI): domain Eukaryota; kingdom Metazoa; phylum Chordata; class Mammalia; order Rodentia; family Cricetidae; genus Myodes; species Myodes glareolus. The sequence goes on along the minus strand of NC_142052.1, from coordinate 30,483,396 downwards.
TGATGCTGACAGAGACTTGCTTGCTCTGGACATTGGGCGTGTAATGAAATATGCACTCAAGAGGCACTGTATCTTGGAGAGGAACAGGAAGTGTACTGAGAGACTGAAAGAGTTCCTATTGAAATACAAATTTACTTGATGACAGTCTTGTCTTCCTCTAGGGTGAAAGGCCAAAGCTGGGAAGGCCTTTGCAGTGTAATCTTTGATCTCTGCCCATCTAGTAGGGGGACTGCTATTATCCCAAGGCCCAGCTGGGTGATTTTATGGGGCAAAATTGGGAGGTTGGGAGGTATATTTTGGGATTTTTCTAGATTTCTCCTCTTATGATGCTCTGGGGAAGTGTGAGGGAGATCATAAGTCATTCCATGGGAAGTGGAGGTACATTGCCTTCTGAATAGCAGGAGAAGGTTTGCTGAGTTGTCAGATATTCTGGGAGTTTGGTGGACCATATCATAGACAATGGTTCTGCTCATTCATGTGTTGACCTAGGCCATTCACCCAGGACTCTAAACATTCTTGAGTGTGTATTTGGAAAATGTAAAGAGACATAGAAAGAAGACTGCAGTATAGTATAGTATAGTATAGTATAGTACAGTACAGTACAGTACAGTATAGTATAGTGACAAAGAATACATTGTTATTTTCACCTAAAACATTCAACACTTGGTATGATTTAAATGAGAAAACAAACAATGAAAATAGTGAGTGATCCATAATTTAACAGGGAACCTGAGTGTGACATGAGATTGTGTAGTATCATGGGTAATAAATTCTGATATCAGTGAATTGGGATTACCCACAGATATCAACTAAAATTTAATAACAGCATATTGCATTGTTAGAGTTGATGTAAAATTACACATATTTAGTGTATTTATTTTGATACATTTGGATATTACCCCCAGGGGCCAGCACCATTACAACAGGGGGCACAGTAAAGTGTAACGCCCAGAAATTCTCTTGATAGCCAGGTGTTTATGTGTCTTCACAATATACAGAGTAGTACTCATAAAATGACATAAATTACTATAGATCCCAGCAATCACTTAAGTATATTTTCCATATTATTAAAATTAGAATTAAGAAGTATTGGATTCTCATGCTTATGGCAGTTATATTCATGGTGTTCTAAATATAAAAACAACCTAAATGTTCACTTCTAGAAAAAAAAGTGTTGTCTCATGAGGTCACTGTGCTAAAAAAATAAATGAGGACAATAACAATGGTCAAAAGCTCAGAAACTCATAAGGACTGTCACAGTTAGTACCGTGTCTATCATAAATAAAATGTAATTGCAGCTTAGGGTATGTCAACCCATCTATTTCTCCCATCCGTTTCTAGTCACAATTGTGCTCTCATAAATCATGTGGAAGTGAGAGCTTCAACAATAAAAAATGAGAATCTAAGGTAGCAATAAAAAATGAAGGACAAAGAATGAATCTAGGTGAGGCAATCACTGTTAAAGGATTATTTTAAAGTTCATTAAGTTAGTATGTGGAGGAAAAAAAATCAAGCTTTTTAAAGCAAGAATTGTTATGAGATGCAAATGTGCTATTATAGCATAAAATGCCAAAAATTGCTTTATTTTGTCAGTCTGAGAACTTTTGTCAATAGTCATACTACACACCAAAAGTAAAATTAAAGTGAAGAAATAGACTGCCTTGTTGTGTTTCAATTTAAATAATGACAATACATGGTAGTTTCTGATAGTTTATGCCCAGATGAATAAGCCTTCATTATTTCTAATCTGAACTATTTAGGAACTCTTTGTACAACAACAAATTGGTGACCATAAGGCTAGATTCCTCACTATTGCTGGGTCTCTCCAGACCCCTATCTAGTGAACAGTTATGTTTCCCTAACTGACAGCTCAAAATTACCACACAGGAGCTTTTATGATTTTAAGAATTGAAAATACTTAACCAAAAGATCATAATTATTACTAACCTGCTCTTACATTTATGTTAACCCATATTTCTTATTTAGTATCTCCCATTGGTAGAACATTCATCAGCATGGCACATTCATGTTGTGATCCCTCAGCCTCATGCCCAGCTTCTGGCCAGTCAGTGCTTTAATAAACTAATTTAAATGACTAATCATTTGAATATACAAGAGAATTTTTCCAACACAGACGTTACTTGGAAATGGGATTTGGCTTACCAAATATTCAAAACCTGGGTACTCATGAAACTGTGACATCATTTTAATGTAAACCCTACTCAATAGCTGGGAATTTCCAGGTTACAAATATAAATAGGTGTAAATAAACATTTAGAAAGCTATACAAGCAAAGTATTTGTATGTATATCTGTTTGTATGCTCCAGTGCATATCCGTGTGTGTATGTTTATGCATGAGTGTCTATACATATTTGTGGAGATATATGTATGTGTGCAATTTTGTGTTTGTCTGTGTGTGTGTATACCTGTGGAAGACAGAGAAGAAACTCTGATGTTATTCCTCTGATTTTCTCAAACTTATTTGTTATTTCTTTTGAAATATGATCTGTGATTGCTCTGTAACTTTCCAAGTAGGCTAGGTTATCTGGCCAATAAGCCCTAGGTACCCAATATTCTGTGTCATAGTACTATGTTAAACGTCCCTGTGACCATATTTGTTTTTCTTTTTCTTTTCAGCATGAATTCTGGGCCTTGAATTGAGTTCCTTAAGCTCACAAAACAAGCTCTGCTGTCTTCTCAGCCACACTCAATTCCAGGTTTTTTGTTCTCAGTGCTTGGTTTTAGTTTAATTTTTGAGAAAATACCATGTAACCTAGAGACTGGGCCCCCAAATGCTGTATAACATGTTTATGTGAAGTCCAGAGTTGATATGAAGGGTCTGTCTCAATCCGTCTCTCTCTCTCTCTCTCTCTCTCTCTCTCTCTCTCTCTCTCTCTCTGCTCTGACTCTCTCCCCTTTCTCTCTATGTATATACTGTTTTGAGACAGAATCCAGCACTGAAGCTTTCTGATTCTCCTACTCTGGCCAATCAACAAATCCCAGGGATCCTCTTTTCTACACCTTATCTTAGCTGGGATCGCAGGCATAGCCATCCATAACTACATTTTATTTGGCTACTGGGAATGCAAAATCAAGTACCCAATTTTTGCACACAAGACGTTAACACTCAAAGTCCCAAAGACATTTTCTAAAAAGCAGGTTATAAAAACAATGTGAACAGATGGTTAGATATTAGGTAAACAGACTGATATATGAGAAGACAAACATTAAATGCATATCAATTATGAAGTCTATATGTGCAGTTTAGGAGTTTATTGGCATTGTTACATTTTGAACATGAAATAACCCCATAGTTTATGTGCTTATTGACTGGTTTCCCAGATCGTAACACCATTTGAGGAATGTGGGATGATTATAATCTACTTGGAGGGAAAAGATCACTGGAGATATGCCTTGAAAGTTATACATTTCCCTGATCTTTTCTGTATTCTTTCCTGCTTTCTGGCCCCCAGGACATTAGAAAATTTCTCAACAACCTGATCCAGCCATTATGATTTTCTGTCCAAGGACAAAGAACTAAGCAATTGTGAACAGTTGTACCCAGAAAAAATCTCCATCTCTACTGGGCCTTCCACAAGACTAATTAATTGATTAGTACTCCAGTGACTGTGGAGAGGTTTGAATGATATAGGTTCAGAGCATAATTCTAGTTTACATTTGATTATTTTCTTTACATTTGATTATTTGATTATGTTTAGCACCTTTAATAGCCACTTGTTTTTGTCACTGAAGTCAGTTTATGATCTAAGACCAAGCTAAGGTGGAGAGATTACTGAGTATCTTACAAAGGTATGACTGTCCAGAAGAAGGTAGACTGGTCTTCTCAAAAGTATCACAGGTGCAGCTGTGGAGAAACTAGATGGTAGTGGAAAGCCAACACACATCTGCCTCCTACTCAAGGACTCTGAATCCTATTCTACAGTCTATACTGAGCAACAAATTTTTATTTATTTATGATAATATGCTATGCCCTGGAATTTAAGACACATGAGTGCCCCTATTGGTATGAGAAACATTGATGACAGACAGGTAATCATTTTCTTTTTAACAGGACATTTGAAAGATTATGATAAACGCAAAAAGCAATGATCAATTATCACAGTCTAATGACCTTCTTGGAAGTATTCCCTGGAACTCAGTATGAATTGCCATAGCAACATAACTAACTATTCCAGGGACAGTACCCAAAGAAAATGACTTAGCATTCCAGTTGATTCTCTGGGTTTGGAACTGTGGGAGTTGAGGAGTATGAGCATATGAGCCTAAATCTTTGATTTATGTACTTGGATTTCCACAAGGTCATCAGAGCATAAGAATATTTGGCTAAAGTACAGGTACGAGTGTGAGCACTGAGAGGGGCAGGATGGATCAGAGACTGCAGAAGGAACCCGAGTCTCTTCCCATAACACATGAAGGTGGACCTAGAAACTCACATCATGGTAATGCCAGGAAATAGAGTTGGAGCTGGGGCTGATCTAAAATTGATAGATAAGAATTCCTGAGGTATTTTTAATGTTTTGATGTGTGAAATCAAGGAGGGACCAAATAAAACACTTCTGTTCTTGGCTATACCTGCCTTGCACTTTTGAACAACAGCAAAGAAGAAGATAGGAGCAGAAACCAATGATACAATATAGATAAAGAATGAAGAAATCAATAAAACCAAAATATAATTCTTTTATGAAAACCATAATCAGACTGTAAATCTTCAGAAGAAAATGACTCATGTTCTTAGAATCAGAAAATAAATGGAAAACAACATTCCCAAATTTGCAGAAAACGGAAAATAGTACTGTAACATCTTGTAAAAGATGAAAAGATGAAAGCCTACAGTAATGTTCAACAATGTATTTGAGCCTAATGGATACTATTAAGTAAAATATGTCAGGCATGAAGAGACAAATGAGTTCACTTGTATTTAAAAGTTCCCTTAGCAGTTGGGGACATAATTATGGTGACCCGAAACTTGGGAAAGGTCATCAGGAAGGTAGATAGAAGGTGGTTACAAAGGATATTTTTTAAAGAGCAAGATGGCTGGGAATTAATATATCATGAAAGCATCACTCTTCACAATAGCTTTAAATAACATAAAATATCTTGGAGTAACTTTAACAAAGTAAGTAGAAAATCTGTATGACAAGAAGTTTAAGTCTTTGGGGGCTGGAGAGACGGCTCAGTGGTTAAGAGCATTGCCTGTTCCTCCAAAGTTCCTGAGTTCAATTCCTGGCAACCACATGGTGGCTCACAACCATCTGTAATGATGTCTGGTGCCCACTTCTGACCTGCAGACATACAGACAGAATATTGTATATATAACAAATAAATAAATATTTTTTTTTAAAAAAAAGAAGTTTAAGTCTTTGATGAAAGAAGTTGTAGAGGACACCAGGAAATGTCCCATTCTCTTTGGTAGGTAGAATTAACATAGTAAAAATAGCAATCTTACCAAGAGCAATCTCCAAAGTCAGTGCCATTCCCATACAAATCCCAGAAAAATTCTTCACAGAACTTGAAAATATGATACTCATTTTCATATAGAAAAGCAAAAAGAAAATACAGGATGCTCAAAACAATCCTGTCCAACAAATAACTTCTGGAGTCATCACAATCCCTGACTTCAAACTACTACAGAGCTACCATACTGAAAACAGCCTGGTATTGGCAGAAAAACAGACAAGAGGACCAATGGATCTTATTGGAAAATGAGTCCAAATGTATCAAAGACCTCAACAACAACAACAAAAAAAAAACCCCACTCTGAACCTCATAAAATACAAAGTAGGAAGTAAACTTGGCATAGGAGACCATTTGCTAAATATTCCAGTAGGACAGACACTGAGAGATACAATTAATAAATGGTACCTCCAGAAACTGAAAAGTTTCTGTAAAGCAAAGATCACTGTCATCAAGACAGAAAGGCAGCCTATAGAATGGGAAAAGATCTTCACCAACCCCACATCAGATGGAGGATTGATCTCCAAGACTTATAAAGAACTCAAGAAATTGGTTATTAAAAAATCCAATAACAAATGGGGTACAGACCTAAACAGGGAATTCTCAAAAAAATGAATCTAAAATAACTGAGGGACACTTTTAGTCATTAGAAAAATGCAAATCAAAACAACTCTGAGATTCCATCTTAGCTCTGTAAATATAGGCAATATCAAAACCACTGATGACAATTTAAGCTGGAGAGGTTGTGGGATAAAGGGAACACTCCTACATTTCTTATGGGAGTGCAAATTGGTACAGCTGCTTTGGATATCAATATGGTGTTTTCTCAGAAAATTAGGAAGCAGTCTGGGTGGTAGTGGTGCATGCTTTTAATCCTAGCACTTGGTAGGCAGAGACAGGTGGATCTCTGGAATTTTGACACCGGCTTTGTATACAAGAGATAGTTTCAGGACATGCTCCAAAGCTACAGAGCACCTCTGTCTTGAAAAATCAAAAGAAAAAGGAAAAAAATAAGAAACAATCTACCTCAAGACCTAGAAATACCATTTTTTATAAATAACCAAAGGATGCTCGATCATACCCCAAAGACAAGTGCTCAAATATATCTCTAGCAGCATTATTTGTCACAGCCAGAACCTGAAAACAACCCCTCGACTGAAGAATGGATAAAGAAATTGTTGTATATTTGCACAGTGAAGTAGTACACAAGGGAAAAAAATAATGACCTCTTGAAGTTTCTGGGCAATTGGCTGGATCTATAAAACATATAAAATGAGTTAACTCTGACCAAGAAAGGCAAACATGTACTCATTCCTAAATGGCTTTTAGATATAAAGCAATGGACAACAAGCCTACAATACACAATCCCAGAGAACATAGACAACAAAGAGGACCCTAATAGAGATATCATGGATCTATGTGGCATGTAGAAAAAGACAAGATCTCTGAATAAATTGGTAGCACGTAGTTCATGAGAGAAGGTAGAAGACGAGGGGAGAGCACTGATTTAGTGAAAGAAACATACCCTAACCCTGAAAGCAGAACAAAAGGAACAAAACCTGACATAAAACCAGAGCCAAAGAATACACTTTGGCCCTGGAACCAGAATCAAATTGGCGTCTGACCAACTGGACATAAAACTAAACAATCGCTTCCAGGAAAATCAACCAATAGTTGAACATAAAACCAACTAATTCCCAATTATGAAATCTAACCAATCTGAGGTTATCTAAGCTCAAGGGGATTGAAATCTGACTAATACCCTCCCTGAAAATCTTCTCCCTGGAAAACTCCATTCCTAAGAAGCCCTAGAAAATCCCCTGTTTGTGTTCTTTTGGGAACTGTCTTTTTTCCACATTTGCTGAGCCACCCAATTTCCTGGATTTCTCTATCTGTAATAATTTATGAAAAAATTTTGGGTCACGATCATTTGGTGACACAGATCAGAGTTTATTCTTGGAAGCTCCAACAGGGTAGCATAGCCAAACAAAGTAATAACTTCTTTTCATAAACAGCAGATTGGCCCATTTCTGTATGGTTTCTCCTTAGTAGAGTGAAGCAGAAGTAATAACAACTTTTGCAGTAGTTGAGATTAAAAGGATATTTCTGCTGTAAATCTCCCTTAGAAGCAGACAAGAAATCAGCTCTAATGGCTCTCTCTCAGAGAAGAGCATGGTTGCCTTATGTTGTGGGTGACCATCTCATACCAGACCCCAGATTCAGATATAGCCTTACATCCCATCAAGTAAAGAGTAAGGATACCTTTTTTTTCTCATGACTGTAGGTAACTAGGTTATACCTTCAGAACTGTAGGTATAACCTGACTTCCTGAGAAGCTTGGATACCTTTACCTCCATAGCGATAACACTTGTATGTATATCTGAACTTCCCAAAAAGTTAGGATACTCCCCCCAGAGTTGTAACACTTTGAAGTTTAGCCTGACTTTCTGACAAGTCAGGAGCCCTTTACCTCTGGAGCTGTAATACTTGCAGTGCACATACATCAGCATTCTCACATGCACACAATCACACTCATGATTTTCTTTACGTCCCCATAAGATAACAGCCCTCAACCAATAGGAAGAAGTCTGAAATATTCCACCCACATTCCCCACCAAAAATGGACTATGGATATTTTTCTTTGTTTAAAAAAAGAGAGGGAAATGGTGCGGGAGAATTGTCTGTATACTGTCAATCATATATTTTAATAATGGTGATTGACCAGGCAGGAAGTAGAGGCAGGGCAATGAGAATAGGAGAAGGCTAGGGAGGAGGAAGCTCCCTCCATCACTCCTGCCCAGATCACTGAAGCAGCAAGATGTGAGCTGCCTTGCTGAAAAAGGTCCTGAGCCTGTGGCTAAAATAGATCAGAAAAATGGATTAATCAAGATGTGAGCGTTAGCTAATAAGTAGCCTGACCTAATGGGCCAATCAGCATTATAACTTATAGAGATCTCCTGTGTGATTGATTTCATTTGGGGCCTTTTGACTGTGGGGAACTGGGCAGGACAGAAACCCTAACAAGCAGGGCCCCTAATGTTACAGATGGACACACTCAAACTCACCCAGAAAAAAAAAGTACAAATTCTGAGTAGACTTTTGTTCTGATTATTTGTCCATCCACTTGACCCTAGCTAGAATTATTTGGGAAGAGAAACCTAACTGAGAAAACACCTGCATCAGATGGACTATGGACAATTCCAAATGGCATTTTCTTGACTATTAGACCCAACAAAGATTTAAATCACCATCAATGAAAACAAGATATTCCGTGAGAAACCCAGATTTAAATGATTCTTATTTACAAATCCTGCCATACAGAAAGTAATAAAAGGAAAACTCCAACCCAAGGAAGTGAATTATACCAATAGATAACCTCATACCAACAAACCCCAAAGAAGGGAAACCCAAGAACTACCACCAAAAATAACAGGAATTAGTAATCACTACTCATTAATGTCTTCTAATATCAATGAACTCAATTCACCTAAAAAACACACAGTCTAAGAGAACAAAAACAAAAGCAGAATACATCCTTCTGCTATATACAAGAAACACACCTCAACCTCAAATACAGGCATTGCCTCAGAGTAAAGGGTTAGGGAAAGATTTTCAATAAAATGAACCTGAGAAACAAGCAGTTGTAGCTAACAAAATTGACTGCAAACTAAAATCAATCAGAATAGATGGGGAAGTACACTTCATACTCATCACAGGAAAAATCCATCAAGATGAAGTCTCAATCCTGAACATCTATGCCACTAATATAAAAGCACCCACATATGTAAAAGAAGCATTGCTAAAGGTTAAATCATACATAAAACTCCACACATTAATAGTAGGAGACTTAAACATCCCACTCTTTCCAATGGACAAGTCAAACAGACTGAAACTTAACAGAGAATTAAGACAACTACAGATGTTATGACTCAAATGGACTTAACACACATCTACAGAATATTCCACCCAAAAGTAAAAGGTTCTTTTCAGCACCTCAGGGACCTTTCCCAAAATTGACTCCATATGTGGTAACAAAGCAAATTTCAACAGACACAAAGAAACTGGAATCACCCCAAGTCTTATCAAATTACCATGTTTTAAAGTTAGACTTCAATAACACCAATCACAGAAAGTTTACAAAATCTTGGAAAGTGAACAGTGCTCAGTTATATCACAGTGGGTCAAAGAAGAAAGAAAGAAAGAAAGAAAGAAGGAAAGAAAGAAAGAAAGAAAGAAAGGAGAGGGAGGGAAGGAGGGAGGAAAGAAAGAAGGAATTAAACACTTTCTATAATTCAACAATAATGAAGCACAACATACTCAAACCTATGGGACACTATGAAAGCAGTGCTGTGAAGATAATTCATAGCACTAAGTGCCTACATAAATAAAGTGGAGAAATCTCACACTAGTAACTTAAGAGAACACCTTAAGCTCCAGATCAAAAGAAGAAGTCTCGCTCGAGATGAGTAGATGAAAAGAAATAATCGAATTTAGGGCTGAAATCAATAACATATAAACAAGGAAAACAATACAAAGACTCAATGTAACGAAGAATGGTTCTTTGAAAAACTAAAGAAGATAGACAAATCCTTAACCAAAGTTAACCAAAGTTAACCAAAAAGCAGAGAGAGAACATCTAAATTAACAAAATCCTAAATGAAAAGGTAGACTGTTTGCCGAGGTTTCTGTCCTTCCTGGTTCCTGCAGTCTTTAAGTCCCAAAGAAATCACAAAATGATATACATTAATTATAAACTGATTGGCCCAGTATCTAAGGTTTCTTATTAACTCTTATAACATGTGTTAGCCCACAATTCTTGTCTGTGTTAGTCATGTGACTTGGTAGAATTTTCAGCAAGGCAGTCACATCTTGCTTGCTCTGGGTCTGGCTTCCTCTCTGTCTTGGGTAATGACTGCCAACTTCTTCCAGAATTCTCGTTGCCCTGGCTGTACTTCCTGCCTGGCTACTGGCCATTCAGCATTCATTTAAAATAGAGGTTACAGGGTACAGACCATTGTCCCACACCAGTAGATATAACCTAAGACTCTGAGGAAATCCAGAGAATCTTTATGTTATACCTCAAAACGTGTATTCCACAAAATTGGAAAATGTAATGTAAATAAACAATTGTCTGGATAGATACCACATACAAAAATTAAATCAGGACCAGGAAAACAATTTAGATAGACCTATAACCTGCAAGGTATTAGAGCAGACATCAAAAGCTTCCCCCCTCAAAAAAAACTCCAGGGTTGAATGGTTTCAGTGAAGAATTCTAGCAGAACTGCAAAAAAGAGTTAACACCTATATTCTTCAATTGTTTTTTACAGAAAATACAATGAAAAAGAAGATTTCCAAACTCTTTTTATGAAGTTACAGTTACCCTGATAATAAAACCACAAAGGGACTCAATCAAGAAAGAAAATTACAGACCAATCTCCCTCATGATCACTGGTGTAAAAGTACTCAGTAAAATACTTGCAAACCAAATCTAAGAACATATCCAAAAATTTATTCACCATGGTGAAGTCAGCTTCATCCCAGAGATGCAGGATGGTTTAACATATGAAACTCTGTCAATATAATCCACCATATAAATAAATCAAAAAATATCTATGATTATCTCATTAGATTCTGAAAAAGCAGTTGACAAAATCCAACACCCCTTCATGATAAAGGTCTTGGAGTGATGAGGGATACAAGCAGGGTATCTTAACATAATAAAAGAAAGAAACAAAAGGCAATAGTACACATCAAATTAAATGGAGAGAATCCCTAAAATGAGGAACAAAACAAGGCTGTCCTCTCTCAACATACCTATTAAACATAGTTCTTGAAGTTCTAGTTAGAGTAAAATGACAACAAAAGAAGACCAAGGGAATCCAAATTAGTAAGGAAGAAGTCAAACTTTTGCTATTTGCAGATGACATGATATTATACATAAGTGACCCACAAAACTCTATCAGGGAACTCCTGCAGCTCATAAATACCTTCAGTAATGTGTCAGGATATAAGATCAACTAAAAAAGTCAGTAATCCTACTATACACAAATGATAAAGAAGATTAGAAAGAAATCAGAGGAGCATCACCATTCAAAATAGGCACAAATAATATAAAATATCTTCGGGTAACACTAACTAAAGAAGGAAAAGACGTTTGTCTTTAATGAAAGAAATTGAAGAAAATACCAGAAAATGGAACATTGCTCTTAGATAGGTAGGATCAATGTAATAACAAAGGCAACCCTATCAAAAACAATCTATAGATGTAACACAATCATCTTCAAAATCCCAACATGATTCATCACAGACCTTGAAAGCACACTACTCAAATTCATAGGGGAAAACAAGACACCAAGGAAAGCCCAAAATGCTGTACAGTAGTAGAACTTCTGGAAGTATTACCACCTCAGCTTATAGAACTATAGTGATGAAAGCCAATTGGTATTGGCATAAAAACAGACATGTTAACTAATGGAATCGAAACAAAGACTCAGATATGAATCTACATACCTATAAAAACCTGATTTTTGACAAAGAAGTTTAAATTATATAATGGAAAAAAGAAAGCATCTTCGACAAATGGTGCAGGCATAACTAGATATCAACATGTAGAAGAATGCAAATGATCCATATCTATTCCCAGACTCAACTATTTGCACAAATTCAAATGCAAATAGATTAAACACTTCAATGTAAACCTGGGCACACTTAAATAGGTAGAGAAAAATGTAGGAAATAGCTTTCAATGCATGGGCACAAAAGACCACTTCCTAAATATAGCACCAGTAGCCAAACACTGAGAGCAAAAATAAGTAAATGGGAATTTCTGAAACTGAGGAACTTTTGTAAAGCAAAGGTCACAGTCAATAAGATAAAAAGGCATCCCACTGAAAGGGTAAAGATCTTCCCAACACCAGATCAGACAAAGGACTGATCTCGAAAATATATAAACTACTCAAGAAATCAGACATCAAATTCCAAATATTCCAAATAAAAGTGAGATACAGATCTAAATAGAGAACTTTTAACAGAAGCATCTCAAATGTCTGAAAGATACTTAAGGAAATGTTCAGCATTCTTAGCAATCACAGAAATACTAATCAAAATGACTCTGAGATAGCATCTTTCACCAGTTAGAATGGCTAAGATTAAAACCACCAATGATAACTTATGGTGGAGAGGATGTGGAATAAAGGGAACACTCCTCAAATGCTGGTGAGAATGTAAACTTGTACAACCCCTTTGGAAATCATTATGGTGGTTTCTCAGAAAATTGGAAATGAACCCAGCAGTACTACTCTTAGGCATATACCCAAATGATGCTCAGTCATAATATAAGGACATCTGTTCAACTATGTTCATAGAAACATTATTTGCAATAGGCAGAGCTTGGAAATAACCTAGATGATTCTCAATGAAAGAATGGATAAAGAAAATATGGTACATTTACACAATCGTACACTCAAAAAAAAAAAACCATAAAAACAAAAACAGAAAACAGGGTGGGAGGTAATAGCACATGCCTTTAATCCCAGCACTCAGAAAGTAGAGGCAGGTGGATCCCTGTATGATCAAGTCTAAACTGGTCTACAAGTGCTGGTTCCAGGATAGATTTGAAAGCTACAGAGAAACCCTGTCTCGAAAAACCAAACCAAACCAAACAAAAACAAAACAAAACAAAAGCCACACACAATCGAGTACTATTTAGTGGTAAAAAAAAGACATCTTGGAAATTACATGCAAATAGATGGAATAGGAAAATACATTCCAAATGAGGTAACCTGGACCTAGAAAGATGAACATAGTATATGTACTCACTAATAAGTAGATATTAGCTCTAAAGCAAAGGATAAGGAGCCTATTGTCCACAATCACAGAGAAGTTGAATAACAAGGAGAACCCAAAGAGAAACCTATGTAGATCCCCCAGGGAATGGAAATATCATTTTGAGAAATTTGGGAGTATGAGGGTGGGGGAAAGGAGTAGGGCAGAAGGAGAGAAGGAGATGACAATGTGAGAGGTGTGGAGAAGTGAAGGGAACAGGAAAGGTGAGATGAGAAAAGGAGAGAGATGGAGAGCAAGGAAAGAGTTATCTTGATTGAGGGAGCCATTATGGGAATAGCAAGAAACTTGACATGAGAGAAATTCCCAGAAAGCCAGAAAGATGACCCCCCCAAGACCCTAGGACTGTCTTCAAGAGACAGTGCCTAAACTGATTTTTTATATATTCAGATTGATGACTATCTTAAATAGAAGCTTCCTCCAGCAACTGATGGAAGCAGAGACAGCAGACCACTAGACTGGGTGAAGAGTGGGAAAGGTAGGGATGTGACTGAGCTGAGGCACACCGCTGGAAGATTCTGCAGGATCTGCAGCCCAAAGCATCTGATTGGTGAACTCTTCAACTCTTCGATTTTTTTTTAAATGGCCTTCAATAAAACTACATTGCAAAAAAATAAGAAACAAACAGAACTGAAAGAGTAGAAAAGTGGAAGAGGCAGAGCCAGAAGAATTTGTGGTAGAAAAATACTGGACCTGTGTGTAGTGAATGGGAAGGTGGAGTTTTTCCTCACGTAGAGAGGGTTCACAGATGCTGATAAGCCTTGAGAACCAGAAGAAAATATAGATTGTCCAGAATTAATTGAAGCATTTCTTACTTCACCAAAAGCTGATCAAGAAAAGGATGGTGCAAAAATGAAATCTTTATCTGACAGTGAATCTGATGATACAAATTGAAGTAAAAAAAGAGATGCCACTGACAAACCAAGGGGTTTTGCCAGAGGTCTTGATCCTGAGTGAATAATTGGTGCCACAGGCAGCAGTGGAGAAATGTTTCTTATGAAATGGAAGGATTCAGATGAGGTGGACTTGGTGTGGAAAAGGAGGCAAATATAAAGTGTCCTCAGATTGTCATTGCCTTTTATGAAGAAAGGCTGACTTGGCATTCTTGTCCAGAAAATGAGGCACAATAATTGTTTGCATATATATATATATATATATGCAAAATTATATATATATATATATATATATAATCTGCATCTTAAATTTTGAATTACTAGTGTGGAAAAAATAGTGTTCTAATGAAAATCGAGTTTGATATACTGGTTTTGAAAGTACTGACAGTAGTTGAGATATTTTTGGGTTTTGTTCTGCATCAAAAGGCACTGATTCCTTTGAGCAAATAAAAGTTTTCTGTAGTTGCTTCTTTAAACAGTAGAATATTTGATACCATGTTGTACTTTCTCAACTTTGAAGAACAGCTTTTCTTAAATGCCGGGGAGACTTTACAGTCATTACTCAATCAGTACTTATTTTTAACTGGGACACAGAAGGACCATTCTGGGTTTTTTGTTTGTAAGCTTGTGTGTGCATAAGACCCTTTTGAAACTGTTTTTCATTTTGTCTTGTTTTTAATACTCAAAAACTGTAGATGAAAGCACATGTTGAGATTCCTCCCTTGTGAACATTTTCCTGAAACCAAAACATTTCATATCAAGTAAACAGTTGTGTAATTTACTGGATAGTTTTAAATCAACCACATCAGAATTTATCTATTATCACATAAAGTAGTTTGTTTACAAAATTTTGTCTTTACAAACTACCCCTTCAGAAAATGGAATTAGACAAAGCAGCAGTATGACTTAATAATAACAAGACTTAATGCTGGGTGTGGTGGCATATGTCTTCAATCCCAGCCCTTTGGAGGCAGATGGTTCTCTGATTTAGACTAGATCAGCTGAGTCTATTGATTTTCTGGTTAGCCAGAGATATACAGAGAATCCCTGTCTCGAAAAACTAAGCAAAAAGACAACTGGGCATATAAGCTTCCTCTGGTGAACCATTCCTTTGTAGAAAGTTGAAATCTACTAAAAGGTTATGATGTGTGGAATATCTGTTTGCTGTGGAAATAGAATCATGGTTAGAGATGATGTTGGCAATTTCAGACCTGCTGGCATAAATGAACAAAATTTGGTAATATAAACTAATGACTTGCATGCTTTGTCTTTACCCTGTCTCATTCATTATTGATAGGATCAATCTTTTCAGTATTTGGGTTCTGGTTAAATGAGCCAGAAAAGTAACTATGTAGTATCAGAATGTCATCCAACTGTGTAACATGAGGGCCAGCTTGTTGGGGTTTCTGTCCCGCCCAGTACCCCAACAAGCCAGCAAGTCCCACGGAAAATCACACGGAGTCTACATCAGGCTATAAACTGATTGGCTCATTAGGTCAGGCTTCTTGTTAACTCTTATAACTTATATTAACCCATTATTCTCATCTATATATAGCCATAATGGCTCCATACCTTTTTCGGCTGGGCAGGTTACATGCTGTCTCTTCGGTGGTCTGCACAGCAATGGCTGAGGAACCTTTCTCCTCCCTAGCCTTATCCTATTCTCATTACTCTGCCTCTACTTCCTGTCTGGTTGGACCGCCTATACTTCCTGCCTGGCCAATCAGCGTTTTATTAAAATACATGATTGACAGAATACAGATAATTCTCCTGCACCACAACTGTATATTTATTTTATTGTAAATAGTGGTGAAGAGTGGTCAATAAATAGTTTTATATTCCTTTAAAAAAAGAGTGGGAAAAGTCAGAATATGGGCAACAAGGTCAAGACTATGATGGGGATACCCACTGAAACAGTTAACCTGACATAATTGGAGACCACCAACTTCAGACTGATGGGGAAGGAACAAGCATAGGATCAAACTCGACTGTCTGAATGTGGATGACAGTTATATAACTGGAATAAACTGCAGGGTCACTGACTGTGGGACTAGGATTAGTTCCTACTGCTTGTAGTGGATTTTAGGAACCCATTCTCTTTGGATGGATACATTGCTCTGCCTGGATATAGTAGGGAGGGCCTTGGTCCTTCTTCAAACAATATGGTAGACCTTATTGACTCCCCCCATGGGAATCTTTACCTTCTTTGAGGAGTGGGTGAGATGTGTGGAGCAGAGGTAAGGGAACTGGATGAGAGGAGGGAGTAGGAACTGGGATTGGATTGTAAAATGTGAAAAACAAATTTAAAGTAAAGTAAAGAAATGCACAAAAGAAAAAATACTTAATATGCTTCAAAAAAGACAAAAATCTATGGCAAAGCCAGATTCAGATGAAAATACATATGGTCCAAATAGTTAAAAAGTTTTTAAAAAAATACATGCAGGCTTGGGAGAAAAGAGAAAAAGGAAAAGAAAGTCCTTTAAACCAAATAGATTAGTCAGGTGTGGTGGCACATGCCTTTAATCCCAGTAGTTGGGAGTCAGAGGCAGGAGGATCTCTGTGAGTTCAGTGACAGTCTGGGCGACAGAGTTTGCTCCAGGACAACCAAAGGTACATGGAGAAACTGTCTCAAAAAACAAAAAATGAAGAAAATAAATGTAAAAAATAGAGTAAAAAAAAACAGCAAAATAAAGGCAGAAGTCTGGGTTATGTATATTATTGTGTTTTCTATGAATTTGTGAACTGTGCATGAGCTAACTACAGAAAGACATTTTATTATATGGGTTCCTAAGCTAAACCAACACATATATTTAAAGGTATCTTGATTTCAAAATTTGAGTCTAATGATATATAACTTGGAAAATATGTTCTGCTTTTGTTTCCACAGATGATGAAAAACTATAGATTAATTTCAGGCTAATGGGATTTGATGAAACAAGATCCCTGGAAAAGTCTCTATGAACCTTAAAAATACTTTGCCCCAAAAAAACAGAAAGCAATTTGAAGAAAATAATGCTCAAATCTCTAAAATGATTATTTATAAATGTTTATTTCCATTTAAATTGGTTTGATTATAAAGGATTAATGGTCAGAGCCAATGACTCTCTACTAGAGAAAAAAGGTGGATATAATATTGAGATAAATACATTAGTATGACTTTGATCTATTGAAAAAATTCAAGGTCGATTGTATTACACCATATGTGTGTGTGTGTGTCTCTGTGTGTGTGTGTATGTATGTATACACTCTATAGTCAATATATTATATTCTATATCTGTTATATTCTATATTCTATGTATATGTTTCTACTCTTTTTTAAAGTAATCATCTTTATTTTATTTAATATTTTTGGTGGTGTTAGGAATTGAACTTACTTGTTGACACAGTAGTCACTTCTAGATTTTTCTTTCCTCAAAGCTGTCTTTATAAATAATAGTTGTTATTTTCTGTTTCATGGTCTGGGGTGTAAGGTTGAAGTCCTATGTATTACTAGACTGTTGTCAAGGCTCTGATGGCTGCCATGTACTGAGCGCTGGGTAGAGTCCTGAGATCTTGGGTATCTCACTTACTTTCTTAGGTAAATTAGACATTAGCATCTAGAATTTTAAATTTTTAGGTCCAAAACTTCAGAAACTTAAAAGCAAATAAATACACTGTTTTTTTGAGATTTTAAAGATCATTTTCTTTTCTCATTGACATAATTTTTGAAGCTATTTGCCTTTCCTGAGCATTTACTTATAGTAAACTTAAAGTTCAAGAACATTTATTCTTGCTTCATTATTTGTACTAATTTTACATGTGGTTACATTAACAACCAGGTATGAGAGTAAGCTCAGTGGAGTCTCTCTAAACTACAATATCCTTGGTAGGAGCCACAACTCAGGGCAACCAAAAAGCAGGCTGTTAACAGGATCTGATAGTATCTGACTTTCACTGTGGCAAAGGTTTGTTCTGTTAGGATTGCAGAATAGTCTGTTCATTTCTGTAGAAGTCTGTTAACTTACTGTTTTGTTTTGGATCTAACA
This sequence comes from Myodes glareolus, assembly GCF_982192425.1. Classification (NCBI taxonomy): domain Eukaryota; kingdom Metazoa; phylum Chordata; class Mammalia; order Rodentia; family Cricetidae; genus Myodes; species Myodes glareolus. Next base: position 30,465,157 of record NC_142052.1, on the reverse strand, counting down.
TTTGTTATACCATTTGAGAAAAATTTCATGTTTTATTCACAAGACATAAATTCCTTTGAATATATCTTAAATACATTTTAAAAACATGTTCCTTGTTTTATTAGATGAATGCATATGTGCTGATTATTTCAGTATTTATAGAATTAGAATCTTACTAAAATTTGCTTAATGTCCTCATTTAGTGGATTTGCTCATTTAGTGCTAGCATCCTAAACAGCAAAATACAATCTAGGCCATGTTTTTTAGATGTCACCACAACTGACAGAAACCCCACTCAATAATTTTGTAAGCTGTGTAATTCAGTATCGAAAAGTTTGACCTTATAATAAAAATTTTTTTATGTATAGTCTTTTAAGTAGCCCTATCCTTTTTAAAATAAACTGAGTAAAATTACCTTGAACAGATCTGTCATTTGAAACCAAATAAAATAAAAAAATATTCATTTAAAAAATAAAAAATATCAAGTCCAAATGGATCAAAGACCACAACATAAAGCCAGTGACACTGAACCCTATAGAAGAGAAAACAGGAAGTATGCTTGAATGCATTGACACAGGGAACCACTTCCAAAATAGAACCCCAACAGTACAGAAACTGAGGAAAACAATTAATAAATGGAACCTTTTAAAACTGAAAAGCTTCTGTAAAGCAAAGGACATGGTCAACAACACAAAAAGACTGCATACAGAATGGAAAAAGATCTTCACTAACAGCACATCAGACAGAGGTCTGATCTCTAAAATATACAAAGAACTCAAGAAATTGGACACCAAAAGACCACATAATCCAATAAAAAAGTTATTAACGAATCAATCCCACACCAGTTATGTTTTAAGGGGTTATTTATTTGGCGGGGGGGTAAAACTTACATACACCATAAACCGTCAGGAAGGGAGCCTAGTCGCTGGAGCAGGAGCCGGGAGCAGCAGCTGAGACCGAGCACCGGAACCAAGAGCCGGAACCAAGAGGGCCTTATCCGGAACTGCTTCTCTTTTTAAGAGAGAAATATACCACGCCCCAGTGGGCTGGTATTTCAGCAGCTATTGGCTGACGGAGCGGAAGTCGCTCCCCGCTGCACTGTGGGCTCCTGCTTCAGTGATTATTGGTTGAGGCAGCGGAAGTTACTCCCACAACACCTCCCCCTTTTGTTTAAGTAAGAGAGTTCTAAGCCTACTACGAAATTATATACAGTAAGTACAAACCTACACAATTATATACAATAAATACAAATATCCTATTCTAACTAGCTTAAGTCTTGTATAAGAAATAACTTGGCCACGTCATAAAAGGAAAGTAACTATGTTTATATAATCTTCAATCCCATCAAAGATCTGAGAAGGGAAATAATGTTACCTAAGTAATTATGAAGTGCAATCAAACTTCCAGAACATGTAACAAATCACAGAAACAACTGGCTACCTGGGCAATCACCCAAAATCACGTTTGCAGCGTTGAAGCAACCAACTTTGGCTAAGGCCTAACGTAACTGACATACCATTTTCAAAGGCAAGGAACTTTTCAAAACTATCTTATCCTGTCTTGGCAGGATATGACAGTCCTGTTTTATCCATTTACGGATACTCTGCAACTCTGTCAGTAGTTGAGGTATGGCCCAAAGGCCAGTTCTACCAAGAAGAAAGGCTCCAGGTGGAGTGTCTTTGGTGCTCAACATTCTCTCAGGAATAGATCAGTGTTGCCAGGAAGGATTGTGTCTCCCTACCACAGAACTCTGAGTTAGATTAAAGGCCATTTTCTACAGCTCTTTGAAGAGGTTGAAGATTATCTATCTATACTGAATATAATCTCTATGTATCTAAAGAACCTGATTAGTCTAATTATAAATGACAAACTTAGATGACTATTGATCTATATTATTCTCAATATCTATCTAACTTAAAGACTGAAATAGTAAACAACTGTGCAATAAATGGGGACAATATGACCTCCAAATATAAACAATGTGCAAGTATACATTGCAATATGGTAAATATATATATCAATACATAAACAATATATAAGTATCTTAATCAGAGGTAGAAGTGTACAATGCAATATGGTAAAATATACATATATCAATACAATATATATATGTCAATACATAAAAATGTTTTAAACAGAGGTAGAAGCATGTATGCATAAAATAGTCAACATAATTTAACTTTGTATCAATATATAAGAATCAATACCAATATATTTGTCAAAAACAATAACTCACAAGTACAAAGCTATTATCCCATAATCCAATTATCCCTCTTTTTTTTTTTTGATTCCTGCGCTTATAAAATTCCTCCCCCAACCCTCAACCCTATACTAATTATAACCAACCCCTAAATGATGTCCCTAAACCCAAGGACAAACTTTACTGGGAGAGGGGACGTCGTTCTCTAGAATTACTTCCAGCTGTCATGGGGGCGACGTTCTTTCTGGGGGATCCTGTGAAAGTAAAATGATGGTTAAATTTCAAGATCAATGTCTTTTAAAATTGCAAATAGTCTCTGAGTATTTTGTGGAGGTCTGGCCAGAATGTTGTACAAGATGTGCATCATTTCAGCTAACCACGTTGGCATCGTCTTGTGCAGCTGGTACTCAAAACAGGTCTTGTAGTAGCGCTATCAGTATCATGATGTCATATCAACCAGGTGGAGTTGTTGTTATGGGGCCCCATCTTCTTCCTGGAAACTTCAAATGTCACTGCAGGAAAAACTTATTGTTCATTGTGGAAAAATTAAACATTAATCATATATATTAATCATATATTAATATCATATATTATATGATTATAATAATATATAATCGTATATTAATCATATAGACATATACAGACATACATATATTCAATGAAAGACATGATAGATATATTCACTGAAAGGTATGATAGATATGAAGAAAAGTAAAAATGTTTTTTAAACTCATATTTCTTTCTGTCCCATATCATGGCTCTTGACATGAGACAGAAACTCCAGAAATTCTGGGTTTTTCTTTTAACAACAGGCTTGGAATTAGAGAGGGACTGAGCCAGAGTCCAACTCTAAAACCAGCTCTATAAATTTAGAAATATGATTTAGTATATTTTACTTACAGAACCTATTCAGTTTTCTTGATAGTCCTTATTGTGCCATTATTTTCCATCTGTCAGTATTCAGATATCCAGGGTCCCTTGAACTTTTCAAAAATCAGTGTTTTCCTGTGGAGATAAGAACAGAACCCTGCCCCCATTCTATATGTTTTTCTTACCAACTATGAATATCATCATTGTGGATGAGCTGTCATTTCTCCTTTCCAAGAGGTTTCTCCTCTTCAAATCGAACCTTTATTAATTTTGATGGTATCCACAATTTTTCTTCTCCTGTGGAAACAAGAGCAAAACCCCTTCCCCAACGTAGCACATCTCCTGGCCTCCATTGAGAGGTCAGCACGTCTTTGAAATAAACAGGTTGGTTTAGTTCAGAAGTTTTTTCATTATCCAATGCCTCTCTGCTGCTGTTGTTCCTTTCTCATTAGCATTAAGAAAATTCAAGGTTAATAAAGCATTATGAAATCTATTTATGGGGGTATCTTTAACTCAAATATAGCAGTTACTTTATTCAATAGAAGTTTAACAACAATGTAAATATTATTTAGCTAAGATATTTTGTTGACTTTGTGACAAAAATAATATATTTTCTTAAGTACAGACATGATAGCATCCATAAGAAAAGCTTCAGTCTTTATTGAAAGGTAAGATACATGAATAAAAAACCTTAAAATTAAGAAATGAAGTAATCTAAAAAGACTACTACCCTACTGTGAGAAAAGCCACAGTGAACTAAAAAACAATACAAATAATTTTTAAGCAAACACTTGATCTATTTACTGAAACAATAGTGAAGAAAACACATTTTCCAATATTACACAAGTATTTCTAATTTTCTTGTGGTTGTTATGGCATTTGCTCCCCCCATTTTTATTAGATTTTTATTGATTCTTTTTAAAAATATTTATTTATTTATTTTGTATACAATATTCTGCCTGTGTGTATGTCTGCAGGCCAGAAGAGGGCACCAGACCTAATTGCAGATGGTTGTAAGCCACCATGTGGTTACCAGGAATTTAATTCAGAACCTTTGGAAGAGCAGGCAATGCTCTCAACCACTGAGCCATCTTTCCAGCCCCTAAACAAGTATTTCTAGGGACGGAGTAGCTCAGTAGTAGAAGAACTGCTAGCAGAAGCCCTGCTGGGTTTCACTCCCAATGCAAAAATTACCTAGAATAATGGAAAATAAAAGATATCCCAAAATCATTGTTGTAAAAGCAAATAAAATTTTCAAAAGGAAAGTCAAGTAATAATGATGACTTAGTACTATTTTCTGTAGACGTGGGCCATGAAGGACCAAAAACAAGCAGAAATCACATAGATCTAAGGAAAATCAAGAGCATCCTTCAACTCTGAATCTAAACCAATGCAGTATGAAAAAAAGTGCAACACTGTCACATTTTACATATAGAAATCATGAGCTGGACAGTGATTGTGTGAGGATAAGAGCATCAAGACAGGGTCATTCTTGGGTGCATATGGAAGTCAAGGCCATCCACCCCTACTAAAGACTAGGGAGCAAAATAAGTAATTCTGACAAAAAATTTTTAGACCACACGTTATTCTATTTTCTCATAGCACAACAAGCATTGATATTTAGTGGTCATACTAAAACGATCTCAGTCAGATGTGGAAGATCATACTATAATCCCAGGGTTATGGAATCAGAGGCAGGCAAATCTCTGAGTTTGAAGCCAGCCTGTTCCTCTCAACAATGCCAGGCCCTCCAACATTACATATCACCACTATTTCAAAGAACCTAAAACAAAGGATAAGCATGCTGGTTCATGCCCTCATTACCAGCACTTGGCATTAGGATCTGTCTGTGAGTTCAAGGCCAGGTTGAACTACATGCAATTTCCATGACAGACTGGACTACAAAGAATGTGTCCAAAAATCAAATCTAAGTCTATTTTCATTACATCAAAACATTAAAAATCTTTATAATTTATGTCTGAGTCTTTAAAATATCATAGTCTTCAACTGCTACAATATTTTATGGTATTGATAAAGGCTCAAAATGATTCAAAATGATTCTGCTGAGTCATAGTCTGCAAATATTTATTTTATTTATCTAGTCAACCAGAACAGACTAGTTCTAGGAGGTCAGAGCTTTTCAGAACATGCTGCTAGCTCATACAAATAAAATATAACAAATGGAAGAAAAAATCCAGTCCTGTGTAAATATATTCACCATACATATACTGAGTGTTCTTTAAAGGCTAACACTGGTTTGGAAAGTTTCTTTGTGGAAGTATATGTGTGTGTGTTTGTGTGTGTGTTTGTGTGTAGGTATGTGTATTTGTGATGAGTGTGTATATGTTGTGTGTCCTTATGTTTGTTTATATTTGTGTACATGTGTGAGTATGTGTATATGCTATATGATTACGCTTGTGTGTTTCTCTTTGAGTAGTGTTTGTGATTTAGTGTGTGGTGAATGTTTATGGGTATTCTGTATATGTGTTAGTAATGTGCATCTGAGAGAGAAGTGTATGTATGAGATTTGTGTGTGTATTTGATGTGTGAATCCTGGAATATGCTATACCTCATATGTATAGGCCAATGTATAAGTTTTAAGAACTGATTCTCTCTACCATTGGAACAAATTTATTGTACATGTATGTCAGTGTGCATTGATGGGATGAATCATCTCAAGAGCTCACAAACACATGTAGTCAAAGTATTAAAAACAATTACTGGCACATCAAGTCACTGCAAATATACTTGTATGATTGCTTTCCAAACATACAAAAGCTAACTCAGGTTTATTACCAAAATATTTTAGGTCAACATTATAAATGGCAAGATTTTAGTATTGAAATTAAACCCAGGGGATGGAGAGATGGCTCAGAGGTAGGGAGCACTGCCGGTCCTTCCAGAGGGCCCAGGTTCAATTCCTAGCACTCACATGGCAGCTCACAACTGTCTGTAAATCCAGTTCCAGGAAATATGACACCTTCGCACAGACACACATACAGAAACACCAATACACATAAAATAAGAATAAATAAATCATTTTTAAAAAAGAAAATAAATCCAAAGAAACAGTGGCTAGAATCAGCAAAATTTAGTATATTCACTGGTGTATATGTTTGCTAACATCAGTATGATACTTCTTTAGTACAAAACATTAACTAGAGGCCTTTGCCCCAGGACAAAGATGCAGTTTAAAATGCATAAGAGCTATAATACAATCTATTAGCATAAGCAGGTGATGGGGAAATCCTCACATTTTAAAAAGAATACAGAATGCATATACTAATATGAGAAATTTTTACATGATGCCTAGTAAAGAGGTCCTGCTTCTGTGAAACTCTCTGGAGCTACAAATTACAAATACCTACATTAAATCTTTTTCTTTTAGTTTTCCATTTGGTAGGCTCTGACTGCTATCTGTTATTATTCAAAGTAATGTTGATATCATTCAGTAAGCTGTAGTAACCTATTCTTGCAATCCTAACAAGGAGCCATGTTTGGTTACCATTATTCCACACTTGTTGAACTTTAAAAAAAATATAACCCATATCAATACCCCGAACATGTGCATGGCACAGTTGATGTCATCCAATGTCCTCAGTCTCTGCAGCACCTGTCACATACCTCTCATTGGCTGAAACACATTTCTTACTAACCCTAAAAGAAGGAGTAAACATGGCTCTTAGATTCTGAAGCTAACATAAGAATTCAGAAAAGTACATGGCATATAACCACAGCTCTCAGAAGCTGGCAGGAAAACTACCATGAATAGTGGCCTGCTGAGCTAGAAAACAAAATAAAAACAAAAAAGTCCATTCAGGGTAGTAAGAGCAGTCCTAGGAATTTCAAGTCACAGTCCCTGAAGGACTCTTATACCTTAGAATAGCATGAACTGAGCAATACTTTAAATGCTTCACTCTGATTCCTGTTTGGGAAATAAATTTTACAGACTTATACAGCTATTATGAAAATCAAAATGGCAGTTCATCAGAAAATTGAGAATAGATCTACCTCGAGATACTGCTATACCACTCTTGGGCATATGCACAAAGGATGCTTCATCATTTAGTTCATTTTTTTTAATCTTTGGCATTTTAAGAGGCCTACCACTAGATTTCTAAATAAATCACATGGAGGTTTATTCTTACCTATGAATGCCAAGCCTTAGCTTGGATTCTTTTTACATGGCTTTTGTCAATTTAAATTGTACCATCTATCCTTTGCCTCTGGGCTTTTATCTTTCTTTATTCTATATACCTTTATTTACTTATTAATCTGCATAACTGGGTGACTAGACCCTGATGTCTGTTTCTCCTTGTCTTGTTCCTGGATACTTCTCTCTTTCTCTTTCTACTTATTCTTGCTGAACAACAGCCACACCTATCCCAATTTTACATATCGATAGGCTACTCAAATATTTATTAGACCAATCAAGTATTTTCAACAGGCAAAGTCACACAGCTACACAGAGTTAAACAAATGCAAAATAAAGGAATTCAAGAAATCCTCTCATACAAATATTCCACAGCATACACAAACATAACACATCTAATATTCCACAACAATTCCACATTGTGTCTAAACTAAAATGAAAGGTTTGGACTTTTTCACTAAACTACATACAACAATCCATTTATCAAGATACTTAATCATATTTAAAATATTCATTACTTTTGTATTTAGCAAGTTTAGAGAAAATACTCTATTACCTACCCTATTTTAGTAATTCAAAACTTTTTCACCTAATTTACTTTCCATCATAAGTAAAGAAAACTATAAATCTAATTGTTCAGTCTTCTGCTCCATCACAGATCCCAGAAGGATGTAATATTACCTGACATCAGAGAATTCTGACTGCCTGGAGAGTCACTTGAATTTCCTTGGCAACCGTGGGCCATCAATCTTTAACCTACAGGCCTAGAATATCTGACAGACCTTTCAGTGAAGCAGGAAATTTGAAGGACTGTCCCAGCTTGTACTGGCAAATTTTATCAGTTACTTTCCTCTGTGTCTTTCAGAAAGTCTTGCAGACTCTCTGGTGTAGCAGGAACCTTGAAGACCATCCCACCATGCTTTGACAAATGAAAGCCTACCTGGTGTAGGAGGGTCTCCTGTCTGTGTTACTTTCATTGGTTAAAGAGACTGCCTTGGCCTAGTTGATAGGGCAAACTCAGGTAGGTGGGGAAGACAGAACAGAATTCTGAAAGGAAGAAAGCAGAGTCAGAGAGTGCCACCTGCCATGAAGCTGCTAGGTCAGACATGCTGAATCTTTCCCGGTAAGCCATGAGCTCATGGTGACATACAGCTTATTAGAAATCAAGATGTGAGAGTTACCCAATAAGAGGCTAGAACTAATGGGCCAGGTAGTGATTTAATAAATACAGATTTCTGTGTGGTTTTTTTGGGTATAAGCTAGCCGGGCCAGGGATGCAGCCTACACTCCACTACATCACCTACCTGCTCCTTATTCTGACACATTCATCTTTGGTGATAACAATTTTTTCCTAGACACCTGCCTCTCACCACCCCCAAGGAACAGATGCTTGACATCTCTGGGATGAAAGTACTTGGGATGCCTCTCCAGCCACACCTTTTGCTGAATGTGGACACCTAGCTCTCCCCATTCCCATGATGCCCTGTGCCCACAGGAAGTAGCCAGATTTGAGTCTACATCCCCCAAACCCCAGCTGGCCAGGTCCAGAGTGCTAACTCTCTGGGTCAGGGGGCTAGAATAGATGCAAGGGCTGGGGCTTAAGCTCCCAACTTAACATTCTAGACACTTTGGATATAGGGGTGACAGAAAATTGGAGTGGTAAATATGAAAAACATTTAGGTTCTCTTTGGAAAAAAGGATGTAGACTCAAATCTGGCTACTTCCTGTGGAGTGCGCAGAACTACTTCCACAGAATATTTAAGTGAACTCCCAAAAGTGGAAAATGTGGTCTCTTTCCCTTTCTCGCAGTGGTCACGTTCGTGACCACTTGGGACCAACTGAGAGTGCAGAACTTCTATTAAACCTGGACTTATTTTTTAATTTGGCTTGTTTTGATTTGAGTTGATTGGAATTTTGCATCGGCAGAGAGCTCACATTAGGAAAATACTCCTAACAACTTTGATGGTCTCTATATCTTTATTCCCCAATTTAACACATATCCCGCTTTTTTATACTGAGCTCAACATATCTTTAAAGCAAAGAGGTTGATTTAACTCGGCAGGGTTTTTTATTATCTAATGTCTCCCCACAGCTGTTTCTTTTCCATTAGCATTAAAAAATTTAAAGTTACTAATCCATTCTGTAACCTATATTTGGGTGTCTTAATTACCCAATTCTGTTAACTGAGCATATTTTTAAGATGCCTGATGAAACAATAATCTAATTAATCCTAAAGACACAGGTCACATTCATAAAGTAGCTACTGTTACTGTGTAACTATGGTTACTTTGTAACTGTTGTTAAAGAAAGACAGACCAGGAATTATAAAACAATCCAGGCATATTAGGGCTTGGAGGAAGCAAGGAGCATGCAAGTATGATGTAGTTGTCAACTGTAAAACTATTTTTTAAACTTGAGACAGACTTTATGGTCATGTACTCCAGAGACTAGGGATTTGTTGCCCTGGACAGCAGCAGACTAAGGCCACCTGAGTTAACATAAGAGAACTTGTCTCAGAAATAATTTTTCTAACAGGATGGAAATGCAGCCGTTCTAGAAATAATATGCCTTTCCATTGAGAAATGACTTCACACACGTAGGGTGCCAACGTTTAATGCCTCTTTGAAAGGTTTAATAGAGGTTGTTCTTTGGTATGGTGATGTGCCTGGTGTCTGGTTTTAAATAAGTGGTGGCTTCTTTGTAATGGTTTGGAGCCAAGTATCTGGACAATCCAATTGAATAATGTGTACCCTAGCATTCTAATCTCTAACAGCTCTGATTAAAACACATTTATCTTTTGTGTGTTTTAGAGGCAGTCCTCCCTCAGCTAAATTCTACTTTGAGAGACTGAACTATGTCCAAGGCATTGGCAAATCCTTTGTATCAGCAATTCTACTCTTCTACGTTGCAGCTTAGAAGTGCAGTGCTACCCAACAGGTGAGATGCCTTGATGTCGTCCACATAGTTAAATTTAACATAAGGTTAAATGCAAAGTGCTCAATATCGAGAAGATACTGGAGAAACTAGGCTTCTCCGACTTTTGCATACTGAAGTTGACAAGAAAGATGTTTGTAGACACAGCACCCTGCTCCCAATTCTCTAAGCGGATTAAGCCAAAAGCACAAAGTTGTTCAGAGTTCTGTCCCTAGGTCTAAGAATTAACAGGACCGCATGGGACATCACAAGGCAGCGAATCTTGCGGCACGTTCCCACAGGGATCCCGGAAGAACACAACATCCTGTCTCCCGCACCTCACCCTCTGCTCCTCCCCATCTGGAGACAGCATTCCTCCGCTCACCATGCTGTCATTTCTCAGCTCGCCAAAGCTCTCAGTTCATCATCTCCCAGCAGCAGCAACTTCACCGCAACACAGGAAACCACCGGTGCCAGCTCCTCGGCAAAATTGAGACAGAATGCGGATGCCCGGAAAAGGCCGGCACGAGTTCTGACTGGCAGGTTACCTGGAGGTCCTGATTGGCTAGTGCGTCCTGAGTGACAAGAACACCTCCCACAGGGCTGAAGTGTACTTAAAGAGACAGCACAGAGGTTTCTGGTCATTCCATCCTGAGTCAAAGATCTTTTCTTGACTGGCAGAGATTGCTTTTCAATAGCACTTGCCCTGGCTATAAAAGCAGATGCCTTCAAAATCTTGCACTCCTGAGGAACTTACCCTTTTTCCTCCAGGACACAACGTGGCTAGCTGGCTTGTACTGTGTACTGTGCTGTGCTAGGTGAGTGCAGGGATTCCCTGTCCCACAGGGGGAAGCATGCCCAGAATATTAACAGCTAAAGAGAATTTTAAGGTCACAAAAGGAGATGATTATTCATGCTTCTTACTGAGGTCGGATGAACTGAAGATACTTTTACAAGGTTTTCACAGATATTTCACACAACAGAAAAAAGAAAAGCAGGAACCAGATCTGAAACAAATTATAGATCTTTCTCCCATCAAAAGGCTGGATGATGGCTCCTTTGCTTTACCAGTTTTATTACTGAAACTCGACGCAAACTCCAGGAAAATGTATAATAATGAAAAGATCAGTGTTCGTGGAAATGTGAATACGTAAGAATAATGGAGCTAGAAGGAATGTCTTTATGAGCACCATTATTAGCCAGCACATCTTCCTCCATGGTCAAGTGGATAAAATACACAACTGCACTATTCAGGATTCTCTACATGAACAGGACAGGCAGAATGAAGCTCAACATGTACATAAAAAGTGAGCCTATGAAAATGTCTCACAAGCTGTGTTTCAGGTTGTCTAAAAACTTCTACTTATAAAGGACAATTGAAGGATCCAGTAGATTGCTTCTCAGCCTTTTCCCAAACATCAAGTAACGAATCCAGTAGTTGTTCAGCTCACGAGGCTTGATGTCTCAGCTGGTTTTAAGTATTCACCAAAATTTCAAAGAAGTAGTCTCTAGAAGTTGTAAAGGGATGAGCTTGGTAGCCAGAGCAAGGTGACAACAAGGAGACTTTTCTACTTCAATATCCTTTATATGTAAGTGCTGCTACCAGAAAGTGAGAAGGTTAAAGTTAGATCATAGACATGTTTGATTCAGATTTTCTTGTTTTGGTGATTTCAAGACAGGATTTTTTGTGTAGTTGTGGATCTCATTCTGTAGGACAGACTGGTCTCAAACTCAGAAAATTCCAGTGCCTCTTGTTGGGCCCAGATTAGGACCCCCAGAGAGAGACCACCAAAGAGGCACACACTGTAATAAGCAAGGTTTAATATGCATAATACAGACATGTTTGGAACTCATCTCCATTCCCCTTACAGCAAGGTAGAGAGGAGTTGTATATCCTCTGTGGGGTAAGCTTTTAAAGACATAACTACAAAGAGAATCTTTGAAGCTGCTTTGGCATGGGTACAAAAACTTTTGCTCTCTCCCATTCTGTTAAGTCAGCTTTCTCCTTATTCTTAGGTCAAAGTCACTGTTCTTGACTTAGGTCATCTTTAACAGCCAGTACCAGGTGGCTGGCTGGGCTGAGCTAAGTGACCTTGTGCTTGGAATCTACTGGTTGGGACAGGGGAAGGCCACTATCTTCCTGGAAAAACATTCTGCTAGGAAATTTCTTCTTAACCTTTTAAGAATAAGGGGTGAGGGTTCCACATTCCCCACTTCTCTTGGTCCTAAGATCAATCATGAGCTGGCTTTGCTACCTTCAGCCAAATTTTCTTTTACAATAACAGAGTCATTTTTTTAGGTTTTTTAACTCAGCATTTTAACAGGGATTATTGGACGATGTAATACTTAAACTGCTTCTAGCTGACTTTAGGGTGTCGCTGTCAAGGGTTAACAAAGGTGAAATGCCTGTCAGAAACAGAAAATTTGAGGAACATTTGATTTGTGGACTTTGTTGAAGAGCCAGGGAGCATTTACATCGACTAGACTGGTCCACATCAGTTTTAAATAAGTCCACGGTCCACAGTCATTTTGAGCAGGTTGTAATCAGCAATTGACGCTTTTTTTTGTCCGCCAGCCAAAGCAAAACCTGTTGAGACAAATTTAAACCAGGAACAGGAGTTAATACATTTGAAACTTTTAGGCCCATATTAAAATTTACATTATAAAAATAGCAAATAACAGATATCTACAAAACAGTAAAAATAGACTTATACCTTTGAGTCTCAGCAAAAACACAGAAAATCCTGAGCTTGTAACCCAAATAGTATATAGTCATTGCTTTATTGTTTATGAACTTTTATATCCTCAGACCTTTATATATAATGAACTAACAAGCTGGCTGTAGCTTTGTGTAAGGATCTGGATATCCTTTTTGCTCTTGAATTGATATTATAGCTGGCCTAGCCATTAATACAATCAGAGATCTGAGATGGATAAGTAAATTATACTTAAGTACTGACAAAGTAGAAAAATGACAGAGACCAGCCCATAGACAGTCATACCCAGGTCTCCAAAGCATTGGAGGCAGCAGTATCAGAACAGCAGGCTTTACCAGACCCTTATGGTGATTGGTTTCTGTGGAAGAGGGACATGGGAAAGACTAACCTTATTTTGTCTAGGCAAAAGCGGTGCAAACAATTCTCCATGGTCTGACTGTTTGTTCACAGTCTGGGAAGGGTCCTGGCAGCCATTCCTGCACTAGCGGTCATCTTTCCCAGTGGTCAGCATCGTTGTTATCCAGGTGAAGACATTGTGGTGTCCCACAGTCTTCTTTGGAGACCTTGCGTCGCTGTTAGGATCTCAGAGTCTCCGTATGAAACAAGCTTTTTAAATTTTATTTCAAATGCCATTTTTTATAGATCTCTGAAGTGTTTTGGGCTGTTTAGGTATCTCTGATTAGACAGATTTTATTTTAAATTACTTGTTTTAAGCTTTGAAACATATGTAGGGCACTAAATAAGGCTTATCCCTGCATTTATATTAGTACTTTGAGGATGACTGATTATTAACTTGTATTTTAACAGACCAGAATTATATACAACATTTTTGTCAGATTGAACCTTTAAATTAATGGTTTTAGCAGAGACAATGAGACTAAAATCTAAATATTAACAATATGAAATATTTTGTAAGCATATAAGTTTTATAACCTAATTTATTGTAGCTGAAGCTTTTGGTGACTATCACTTGACATTGGTGTTTTTTTCTTGTAACTTTTTTGGGGGGAGTCTAGTTCCAGCTATTCCCGGTGGTTACTGACATTCTTGTATATCAATAAAGAAAGAACAGCATAAAACAGTCTTTAATATTATCTATATCAAAAAGACATTTAAATTTTTACAAACCCGAATCTAATGACCAGAGCTCGGAGAAAAATTACAAGTACTAAACTTATAATTATCAAATGCTACTTCTTTTTTTAATTTTTATTTTCCATTCAATTATTTACATTTCCTTCCCTCTTCCCAATCCCCGCCCACTCCCCCACACCCCCTCTTCCCTCTCCCACCCTGCTTTGAGAGGGTAGGGAATCCTGCCCTCCCCCCTACATCCAGGCCTATGGAGCTATGCATCCAAATAGCCTAGGGTCCCAAAAAGCCACAACATGCAAAGGCTAATTCTTTAACAAAACAAACATACAAATTTTCTTAAGAAATAAACATGACCTTTTTAAAAAAACAAGTGAGTTTTTAAAAAACTGAATTAACCATTAAACATTTAGGTACAAGAAATTACAGCAAACATCTTGGCCTCTTATAATTTTTTTTTCTTTTGTGACTTTTTATATTCATTTTGTATTTTTTATAACCTATATTTTTTCCCTGGGGAAACAAAAACATTTTTAGACATAATGTATCTTTGACATTTATTTTAAAATCAACATTTTTTAAAGTTACAGGTTAGTATAATTTAAAACTTCTTATAAGCAATATCAGGACAGGAAAGGGTTCAGACAGGAAACTGGTGGCCAGCAGAAGAGACCTTGCATGTTATCATACTGAAGAACTTGGCTTAGAAAAGAAAAGAGGCCAGAGAGTGTCCTTGGCTGCCAAAGCTTTTTTAAAAGAGTTTTTGTTAACATTTTCTTTTGCCCATGATCTCAGATTCTCTGTTTTACATTTACCCAGTTTTTAATTGCAAGCAGTCAATTCCCTGTCACCCACATGCATGTCCCTCTCTCCTGCCTAAGGCAAAGGCCCTCAAGATTCAGAGAGAGAACAAGGGGAGGGGGCTGCCCTGTTCTGCTGCAGCCGGCCTTTCTCAGTCACTGGCTCCACTGCCTGCCTTCTGAAGAGGCATTACCCTGCCCTGAGCCCGGTGCATGATAACTTTGCCTCCTGCTCTGTCCCAGGTGCCTCTGCTCCCTTGTCTTGGAGCCCTGCAGGCCCCAAAAATGCTCTGTCATGGAGGTGGGTCACAGGAAGAATGCTGCACCCCTTCTGACTAGCAGGTCACCTGGAGGGCATGATTGGTTTTCGAGGCCTGAGTGGCAAGAACACCTTCCACAGGGCTATAGTGTGCTTAAAGACACAGCACAAGGGTTTCTGGCCATTCTTTTCTGCCCCCCATCAAAGGTCTTTTCTAGATCTGCCACGATAAGCATTTCAATATCACTTGCACCTGTCTCCGGTAGCAGACACTGTCACAATCTTGTACTCCTTAGGAACTTTCCCTTTTTCCTCCAGGACACAGCTTGACTAGCTAGCTTGTACAGTACACTATGCTAGGTGGGTGCAGTGATTTCCTGTCCTACATGGAGAAGGTAGCTCAGAATTTTAACAACTAAAGAGTTTTAAGATCACAAAAGAAAATGTTTGTTGTGTGATTTCATGCTGAGGTCAGATGAACAGAAGGTACATTTTACCAGGTTGTCACAGGGATTTCAGAGAACCGTGAGAAAACAGCAGGAACCAGATCTCAAAAAAGATCTTTCCCCCACTAGAAGGCAAGGTGATGACTCCATGGCTTTTTGAGTTTTATTCCTGAAATTCAGAGCAAATTGTAGACAAATGAAAAATAATAAAGAGAGTAGTGTTTGTGGAAATTTGAATACATAGAGAATAATGAAGCCAGGAAGAATGTCTTTATGTGCACTGCTGTTAGCCAGCAGATCTTCCTCCATGGACTGGTGCATAAAACCATGCAGCTGCATTATTCAAGATTCTCTGCATAAACAGAACTGGTAGAATGAATCTCACCATTTTAGTAGAAAGTGGGCTTATTAGAAAGTCTCACAAGCTGTGGTCCAGGTCATCATAAAAATAGGTGCCCATCAATGGAAATTGGAAGAATCCAGTAGATTACTTCACAGACTTTGGTCTACGATCAAGTGATCTTAAATCACTGTGGTCTAAGATCAAGTAGTTGTTCAGTCAATGAGGCTCAATGTCTCAGCTGGTTTTCAGTATACACCAAAATTACAAAGAAGTCCACTCAAATGCTGGTAATCTAATGAACTTGATTGCCAGAGCTTGATACCAGAGCAAAAAGAGTGCTTATTTCTTTAATATCCCTTCTATATGTCAGCTGCTACCAGAAGGTGAGATCGAGGTTAAAAGTGGATCATAGTCTTTGTTTGTTTTGTTTTGTTTTGTTTGTTTGTTTCTGTTTTTGTTTTGTTTTGTTTTCCTTGGTCTTTTTAAAACAAATTTGTCTGTGTAGCCTTTAAACTCATCTTGTTGACCAGACTGGTCTCAAGCTCAGAAAATCCCAATTCCTCAGCCTCCTGAGTGATAGTGTTAAAGGTGTGCACTGCCACCAAGCAGCTAAAAGTGGAGCTGGCTGGGAGGTGATGGTGCATGCCTTTAATCCCAGCAGTTGGGTAAAGAGGCAGGCAGATCTCTTTGAGTTCAAGGCCAACAGACTCTCTGAGTTCAAGGCCAACAGAGATAGCTCCAAAACAGGTTCCAAAGCTACAGTGAAACCCTGCCTCATCAAAAACAAAAACCAAACCAAAACATAAGACAAAAAACAAACAAAAAAAAGCAAATGTGGAGCTTATCGCCTCAAATGATCCATATGAATGATGGGTTTACCTTTTCAAAACATTTAGTGAAGTAAAATCCCTCTCAGGTATAATCAATTCTTTGTGTAGTAAATAATCCCAGAAGTAGTCAGTTTGACTACAAAGAATAGCCATCTCAAGAGCCAAGACAGAGAAATGAGAAAATTTTTGTCCCTGCAGAAGGCATGGAAAACAGTCATTTTCCTAACAAAGGAAGCATGGAGATTTTACAAAGGGAATCTAAACATATACATGTAATATTCTCCCTCTTCTTAAGCATTCTCAGTTAACAAATCTAGTTCTGAACATGATCAAAATGTAAAAGCAAGACATTTAGGGACATTCTAAGCTCAGATATGCAGGAACATATATAAATTATAAAAATGGTGGAAAGAAATGCCTCTGGCATGTTCATATTTTACAATAAGGTCTTAGTTGAAAATTCAGTAAATGACAATGTGAAAAGTCAATTGTCAACCTTGATTTTTTATCTAAAATGTAACTGTACCAACACAATAATTTTTACATACACAAAAGATAGAGAGCACAAAACCAGAAAACTTCAAGATAAAGTCACCTAACAGCACTGTATACTGTGCTCATAGATGAATAGTTATGATGATCTCTCTTAACCTCAGAACAAGGCTGCTTTTACTCTGATAAAGCTGTTTAGGGAGAAGGACTTGGTTGCTTTCATGCAACACAAGAAATACAGGAAGATCACTGTGGGAAGCTGTTTAGGGAGAAGGACTTGTTTGCTTTCATGCAACACAAGAAACAGGAAGATTACTGTGGGCTTTAAAGCCTGTACAACATAGTCTACACATAAACACACACACACACACACACACACACACACACACACACAGAGAGAGAGAGAGAGAGAGAGAGAGAGAGAGAGAGAGAGAGAAGGGAGACAGAAGCAAACTTAATGACATACAAGAAATGAAACACTACCCAAAAAGAGGAACACGGTATGTATTCACTCATAAGTGGATTCTAACCATAATTAAAGGTCTTTGAGCCTATTATTCGTGATCCTAGAGAAGCTAAATAAGAAGACGAACCTGATGAAGATTATTTAGCTATCCGCCAGGAGGTAGGAAATAGTCAAGAGTCCCAGGTAACCTTGGGTGCATGGGGGGGGGTGGGAGGGTTGTTGGAAGGGGAGAGGGTTAGAGAGAAGGGAGTAGGGGAGGAATGGAGAAAGCTCGGTTGACCAGGATGGGGGGAAGGGAGGAAGGATGAATATGGGATCAGGGAAGAATATATTTCAACTAAGGGAGTCATTTTAGGGTTTATAGGAAACTTGATTATATATGGGATCCCAGGTCCAAGGAGAGATCCCCAGATTGTTCTCTGGACAGAGGAGAGGGTGCCTGAACCGGCCTTGGCCCATAACCATACTGATGAATATTTTGCTTATCACCATAGATCCTTCATCTGGCGATGGATGGCGATACAGACGGAGACCCACATTGGAGCACCGGACTGAGCCCCCCAAGGTCCAAATGAGGAGCAGAAGGATGAAGAAAATGACGAAGGACTGCGAGGGATGCTATCACCCACTGATACAAGGGGTCGGATCTAATGAGAGTTTACCAAGGGCAGTTGGACTGCGACTGAACGAGCACGTGATCCAACCAGATTCTCTGAATGTGGCCGGATTCTCTGAATGTGGCTGGCCCGGAGTCTTTCTGAGAAGCCATTGACAATGACACTGGGACTAGTTTCCTCTGCATATACTGGATTTTTGGGATCCAGTCTGTTTGGATACTCACCTTCCTGGACCTGGAGGGAGGGGGGACGAACTTGAACTTCCCACAGGGCTGGAAACCCTGACTGCCCTTAGGGACAAAGAGGGAGGAGGAGAGGGAGGGGAGGAGTGGGAGGGTGTTGGGAAGAGGGGCGTAAATGGAAACTTTTATAATTTAATAAAATTACTTAAAAAAAAGAATTATGTTGAAGAGATATGTGCTGGAGGAAGGCCTCTTGTTGGTTCCTGGCCACCTGGTTAGCTTAGACCCAAAATAATCATACAGAAACTGTACTAATCAAATTACTGCTTTGCCCATTAGTTCTGTCTTCTTATTGGCTAACTCTTCTATTAATTTAACCAATTTCTATTAATCTGTATATCACCACATGGCTGTGACTTACCAAGGAAAGTCCATAGCATCTGTCTCCAGTGGCACCATGGCTTCTCTCCAACTCTGCCTTTCTTTCTCCCAGCCTTCAGTTTAGTTTTTCCTGCCTAGCTAAGATCTGCCCTGATACAGGTTTAAAGTAGTTTCTTTATTCATTAATTGTAATCACAACATAGAGAGGGGAGTCCCATATCAGATATAAAGAGAATGGACAGCCTTGTCTTCTTCCTGATTTTAGTGGAATTGTTTTGAGTTTTTCTCCATTTAATTTGATGTCGGCTGTCAACTTGCTGTATATTGCAATTATTATATTTAAATATGTTCCTTGTATCCTTGATCTCTATAAGACCTTTATCCTGAAGGGGTGTTGTATTTTGCCAAATGCTTTTCCAGCATCTAATAAAATGATCATATGGTTAAAAAAAAAAGAAATGAAACACTGGAAAATTAGGACAACATAGTATTCACAGTGGCAAAGACAGGGGTTAGGTAGGCATGAACTCAACAGTACAGACTTGTATTCACAATGGTTGATCAGACTAAAGCTGCTGCTGATTGCCAGATGACCAAAATTGCTGCAGTGACCACCTATCAACCTACTGGGAGATTGACTACACTGCACAACTTCCTCCATGAAAAGGAAAAGTTTTTGACTTAGGTTTGTATCCCACCTGGCCCCACAGATGTTCAGTCAAAAAGAACCACAAAAAGCTGCACTGGTTTAAAATGCTGGCTTTCTGGGCCATCCTGCCAGAACAAACTCTGACTCTTGCAGGCAGGAAGTCCAACTGAGTGTGGTCTGTGATCAGAATACTGCAGCTTGCTTGCTGGCAGGGACCTTGTAGAGTTTTGATTATAAAAATGGCTCTAGCAGTACCTCTGTCATGAGGCTGAAAAGCTATGGAATGGACTGGATCTAGCCATCAAAGCCATGGCTTTCATCCTCTCCTTAACAACTCATGTAGTCAGAAAAAAAGAGATATACAGTAAAGAGAGACTCAAAGAAGAGGAAAAACCTCTAAATGGTTTACAGTGTGTTAAAAATATATGCAGGATAAAAGTTAAAGTTCTTAAAGTAAAAAAAGAGAGTAGTTGGGTGTGGTAGCGCACACCTTTAATCCCAGTGCCTGGGAGGCAGATCAGACAGCTCTCTGTGAGTTCAAGCTGTGGTAGTATACACCTTTGAGCCCAGCAATGGGGAGGCAGAGACAGAGGGATCTCTGTGAGTTCAAGGACAGCCTGGTCTACAGAGTTGTTCCAGGACAAAGATATTACTGAGAACCTGTCTCAAAAAGCCAAAAGTTAAAAGTAAAGTTAAAGGAAATAGAGGTTGAAATAAAGCTGCATAAAGATGGAAAATATACAGAGAATCTTGATACTGTATGCTATTATGCTCTCTTTGAATAGTTTGCATGCTGAGTAAAGAGTAATAGCTGCTAAAAGATATTTGTTTATAAATGCTGCTGAACTAATCAAAGATAGATATTTTGCAAATACCTGGACTTCAAATTTTGGATCTAAGGTTATGATGCTTTGGAAAAGTTCTTCTTTTGTTTTCACAGAGGATAAGACCTGTGGATTACTTCTATCCCAATATGGTATGATAGACCACACCCTCCTGAAAGGTTGTCCTGAACATCTTCAGAAAATTACTTCACTCAACTGCCAACTGAGATGAACATAACAGACAGGTTTTACCGTGAAAGACCTGATTAGCAGTGCCCCTATACAGCAGGAAGAAGTTTGGAGAGAAATAACTACATCCATATTCCCAGATATTGTCTATAAACGTTCTTTTACATTTAAAGGGGGATATGATATAGATATGAATAATTTTCATTGGTATGGATTTCATTGGTCAATTTTGTTATATGTATATGTATTTCTGATCCTGATTAAGGTATTGTGATTGTGTAGTGCATTTAAGAATGTAATATATAGGGGGCGGGAGGGGAAAAAAGAGAAAACAATGTAATATATAATTAGGAAATATAGGTTAATAGATAATCATCTATAATAGTAAAGCTTGTAGTCATGTTAGTTAGACTTTCTAGATATATAGAGATGTATTCCAATTAAATAGGCATTCTTCATATCTTTCCAAGACTACAGAATATGACATTTAATGATTTAATAACTTAGGGCTTTTCATGACAATGAAACACGTCTGCTCCAGGCAGCACCAGCTACTTCAAGAGGAAGATGGGCCTTGCAGAGTCTCCTTATGGAGTTTGGTAGCCATTTGGGCAAGAAGCTGCTCTTGCCTGCACTGATGTATAAACTGGACATAAAGAAACCTCAGAGAGGGGCTGGAGAGATGGCTCAGAGGTTAAGAGCATTGCCTGCTCTTCCAAAGGTCCTGAGTTCAATTCCCAGCAACCACATGGTGGCTCACAACCATCTGTAAGGGGATCTGGTGTCCTCTTCTGGCCTGTGGGCATACACACAGAGAGAACATTGTATACATAATAAATAAATAAATATTTTTTAAAAAAGAACCCACAGAGAGAGGACTGCTGAATTTGCCTAAAGGTGAGATGGTCTTTTGGGGTTGCTGATTCATGAAAGAGTCTGTGAGACATTCTGCAGGATACAAAAAAAAGTGACTGAACTGTCTTTGAAATTTCCTGCTTCATGGAAATGTTCACTGGATACTCTGGGCCTGTAGGCCAAAGACAGATGCCTCAATGGTACAAAAAAACTTTGACTGACTGTCTGGGCAGCGAGATGTCTATGTCTTTTCTAGAGTTTGGAAGTTGCTTACTTCTGTTTACTTACATAGTGTTATATTATTCTGGAGTCTTTGATGGACTTGAAGAATGGTTAGTTGTAGTTATAGTTTTCGTTAGTTATGAGGAAAGATAAAATAGATATAAGTATTGTAACTGTAATTCTTGCTTGATAACTGTTTTGTTATGTGTAATTTTACTATGCTAAAGTTAAAGCCTTTTTGTTTAAACAGAAAAAGGGGAAATGGTGTTGGTGGGTCATCTGTCTATTTGTTATGTTCATTGGTTAATAAAGAAACTGCCTGGCTTTTGATAGGACAGCAGTTTAGATAGGTAGGGCAGAAAGAACAGAATGCTGGGAAGAAGGGAAGTGAGGCAGACGATGAAGCTCTTGCCCAAGATGGACATAAGCTAGAATCTTCCCGGTAAGTCACCACCTCATAGTGCTACACACATTAATAGAAATGGGTTGATCAAGATGTGAGAATTAGCCAATAAGAGGATAGAGCTAATGGGACAGGCAGTGTTTGAAAGAATACAGGTTCTGTGTAATTATTTAGGGGGTAAGCTAGTCGGGATTCAGGTGAGAACACAGCCTGCTACTCAGAGAACGCAGCCCACTGCTCTTCTACAGACACTCATTAACTGTTCTATTTTTCTTTCTCACTCACTACTCAAGGTCAAACCTGGAAGGAGTTACAGGACTGTTGTCCCATCATTGGGCAGCAGAGGTAAAATTAGGTGTTCAAAATAGTTTTCATTTGCATAGAATGAGCAAGCTTTAAGTATAGGAGACATTGCTCTACATAGAAATCAATAACCAAGATGACTCTAGAGAAATGAAATCAAAATGATAATAACTTAGAAACATGAGAGAATAGAAACAAATAGAGATAAGAATAGCAAAAACACTTAAGAAAGTGTTTGAAAATGATATCAAAAAGTGATTATTTCAAAGTGATGATAAAAATGCACTTTTTAAAAAGATTTATTTATATATTATGTATAAAGTGTTCTCTCTGCATGTATGCTTGCAGGCCAGAAGAGGGCACCAGATCTCATTTTACATAATTGTAAGCTACCATGTGGTTGCTAGGAAATAAAATCAGGACCTCTGGAAGAGTAGCCAGTGTTCTTAACCACTGAACCATCTCTCCAGCCCTAACAATACACTTCTAAAATTAAATACATCATTTCTATATTGACTTTGAAAAAAGAGTAGACCCTTCCCCAAAAGAGATGATGCTATTAATAAGAGATAGGTTGATGTTGCCCATATATTTATGTTGGCTGCTGAGATCTGATCCTGATAAATAGAGTTACAGTCAGTGGTCTGTTTCTCAAATCTCTGAGCTGTCATAACTGTGTCAAGCAAGATAAACCATATCTGCATAGGAAAGTTGCTTTATTGCAAATTCAATGCTTTTTGGCTCAAGATAACCTTTCCAATCTGTACAACCACACAATCTGTTCTGTGTTCATTCACATGACATTAATTAAAACATGTAGGTAAAATACAAAATCACTCCCACTACCACAATCAGGCAATATTTTATAATGGTGGCTCCAACAACTGATTGCCAAACTGGTTCACCTGCTGAGTACACAATAATTTATTCCTCCTACACTGGTTTGAAGACAGAAAGAATGCTCCATATGCAAACCCTTTTACTGTGACTGCATTGAATAGTCCACTACATGTCTCAAATATATAATTTTATAACTGTGAGGTAGCATAATCATTTAAGAATTTTGAAGGTAAAATATAGAGGACACTCAAGGTAAATGCACTGAAAACTAACAGACAGGGATGAAGGCCACATGATTCTACCTATGAGAAGTTGTCTCAGAAACAACTTTTCTAACAGGAGGGAAATACAACTGCTCTAGAATTAATATGCCTTTCAATTGAGAAATCACTTCACACATTTAGGAGAAAAATCTCTTTAATGATGATATGCATTAATCTCTGGCTAATGCTCAAAGAGGAGACATCTTAGACAGATTTTGTATTCCACACATGCTATTATCCTTAAGTGTCCTTTAGGCTCATGATCCAGATTATATTTTGAACAATTGAAATAGAAACAGGCAAATTGCCAGTCTGGGCATTTAGGCAGATGGGAGAGTTACACAGCAAAGATATTCCCAGAATATTTTCTTAAGTACACCAGTGAGCTGAAAACAGCATGCCATTCTTCACCGAGAGGTTTTAATGTGAAGATCACAATGGATGAGAAAGACAGGACAAGTAAAAGTTAAAAAGGATAGGGTGGGGAGGTATGGCAGAAGATACATTCCACCCCTAATAGGCTTCTTAAGAAAAATAGCGTCTAACTTAGCATTAGTGGCTCACATATTTAATCTCAAGACTCAGGGTGAAAAAGCATGTGGTTGTCAGTGAGTTCAAGGACAGCCTGGTATACAGAGTGAGTTCCAGGAGAGTCAGGACTGTCCCAGAGAAACATTATCTTGAAAAAATGAAGAAGAAAAAGAAGAAGAAGACAAAGAAGAAGAAATGAAGAAAGAAAGAAGAAAGAAAGAAAGAAAGAAAGGAAGGAAGGAAGGAAGGAAGAAAGAAAGGAAGGAAGGAAGAAAGAAAGAAAGAAAACATTACTATTTTGCATATACTTCCAAGAAGGAAATGGAAGAAATATATGAATTATAAGAAGTCAGTAGAAACTATCACACAATGAGACAAGTTTAGGGGGAGGCTAGTCCAACAACTCTACACATAGGTACACAGGGTATTTTGAAATATTTACTAAGTGCATAGTTGCCTTGAGCTGACAACCAGAGCTCCATATAGGACAGAAACTGTTTTCTCAAGATTTAAAGCAACTCCTCCACAAAGTCCCTGACATCAGGCCATTACCAGCTCTCCAAAGTATATTACTAGTTTTACTGAAGAAGCTCTGTTTTATTGTCAATAACATCAGGTCCTTAGTGAAACTCATAAGGCTTAGGTCCCAAATTATACTAAGTCTCCCAAGATTATACCTCTTCCCTGCCTGAGGTTCAAAATAAAATTTTTGATTGATCAGGCCAGTCCTTCACACAACAGTGTTTTACATTTCAAACACATGACACCTGCTGTCATATTGTCCATCTGGCAGAACTATGTTTTCCTCAAAAAGAAAACTAGAACTTTATGGCTAATCGGCCTTAAGATTGGTTGTGACCCTGTAATGCCTCATTGAGCAGCTTGTTAGAGGTCTGTTCTTTGATATGGGGATGGGCAAAGTGACTGGTTTTAAATCCGTGATGGCTTCTTCATAATGGTTTGGAGGCACTGGACAATCCTGGTAAACCATGTGTACCCAAGCATTCTTATCTCTAACAGCCCTTATTAACATACTCTTATCTTTTGAGCATTTAGATGCAGTCTTTTCTGAGCTCCATTCTACTTTATGAGATTTAACTATTTCCTAAGTATTTGTAAATCCTTTATATCACTAATCCTACAGTTCTACATTATTGTTAAGTTGGAAGTGTCATCCTAGCCCCTAACATCCATCCCAAACCCATAGCCTGGAAGTTGTTTTGGTCTGGATCCCAAACCCAGTATGCCATGTCCTGGCCCCTCTCACAGGGTATTTAAGTGGGCTTCCAGCAAGGAACAAATGATTCTGGGTTTACATGTGCTCCCCCATTTTCTGTCTTCTCTGCCATGCCCTCAGCCACAAGAGAACATTGCACTTAATAAACCATGGACATTTTAATTTGATTTAATCTGTTTTAATTGGACTTTTGTGTGCCAGCAAAGTGGATTGTCCTAGAATTTTTTCCTAATATGGAGGTACCACCAAGGAGGTTCAGTTTCTCTTGTGGACTCAGGTCCCAGGAAAATGCTGGAAATTGCCCTTCCTAAACATAAGTTTTATGTACATATGTGCTTCCAAATTACAACAACTCTACAAATTTAGCTTATATGCCCAGTTTAAAATACCAGGTAATACCTGCCTCTCGAGTGTCTTTAGAAATCTGAGATCATGGCATTTGAACAACAAGAGCTTCTCACACATAGACATGCCAGATTTTGCAGCACCCTATGACTTCCTCAAGAAGACAGAAGACCTGTTCTCTCCAGACTTGCTCAGGGTTTGGCAAAGTCACCCACAGTGAAGGAAAAGAGGCCTTGTACCACTCATCTTCTGGATGTTTCACCCAGGGAATCAATCCCCTCATCTTGATAAGACAGTGACTAAATCTTCCCCCTCACAGGAAAATCTTTGGGCCTCTCACACACAGTAGCTAATAGCAAGCACTTCTTCTAAGACTGATGTTCTCCAAGGACATGGAGAGGATGTGGGATTGCCTGCTAGGAAAAAGCTGTCTCATTTTTGCTCATTAATTCCTCCCAGATCTGTCTAAAGACATTTGACAACTCAAGGTACTCTTCTTTAACAGGGTTCAGAGTCCAGGTTTAACAGGTTTCAATCTTCAGAGGTTCATAATTCCCAATTTCCTTTAATTGCCTTCTAACCTGAAGCACTAGTCTGTTGCTATTACACTAAGACATAAAATCTGTTCCCATTCTTTTACAGGATCCTGTAAAGTTTCTATTGCTACATCAGAATCATGTCTGGTAAAATACAAGGTTTTCAATTTTTTAATTGTTTTTACTGTTACACTAACCCAAGCCAGTTTTAAGCATATTTTGATGGTCACTCCTGCTGCTTAACCAGAGACCAACCTACAAGGTACTCTGAGTACAATGCCAAAAGCACCTGTACCAACTCCTGGGACTTTACCATTGGTACCAGCTCTCTTAGATCAAGGACACCTGCCAGTTCTTCTGGATTAAGAACACCTGCCAACTAAAATCTGGTTTCACCTGCAATTGTGTCAAATCCCATGGATTGTTCCATTTTATGGGGCCAGTAATAATAATATTTTTTTTCTCTTAGACACTTGCCTTCTTACCTTGCTTAAGAAACAGATGCCTGTCATTTCTGGGATGATAGTGAACAAAACACACCCACCAACATTCATCTCAGTTCCTCGCATGAAACCCCATGCCTATTTGAGTTTATACCCTTTTTCCAAAGAGAGCCTAAAATATCAGTCATAATTATCATCTCAACTTTCTGTAACCCCTACATCTGAAGAGTCTGCAATGTTAAGTTGGGAGAATCACCCTAGTCCCTGGCATCAATCCCAGACCCCAGCCTGGGAGTTGCATTAAATCGGACTCCAAACCCCAGCATGCAAGTTCCTGATCCCTTCTCAAGAGGGGGTTAAGACCACTTCAACTGGGTATTAAGTGGGCTTCTAGAAGAGGAACCCATAGTCCGAGGGTTGCATGTGCTCCCAGGTTTTCTGTCTCCCCTGCCATGTTCTCGGCCACCCAAGAGTGCTGTACTTAATAAAACATGGGCATTTTAATTGGTCTAATTATAGTTACAATATTTAGTCATCTTACATTTGGCAAAGTAAAATATATCATCTATCCCACCTTTGTGATTCTCAACTTTTATATTTACACACCATAACTAAGAAAAACTATAATATACAGTTTGGAACTCAATCAAAGAACCCAGAAGGACATAATATTAGCATGGAGAGTCTGTGGCAACTGATAGCGGAGTTTAGCCAATCACATTCTGTCCATGGGGCGTGTTGCCCTAAGGCAAAAATTAACCTAAAAACCTGGCAGGTTCATTTCCCCACCCTCTCTTGGACCCTGTGTTCTCAGATGGACCATTGGGACTCTGGTGTAAGTTTTCCTTCTGTTTATTAAAGCTGTATCTCTTATATTAAGTTAGTCTGGTTGATTTTTAATTACCGATCGACCTTGCCCCATCAATTGGCGCCCGACCATGTGGTTTTTTTCCCCGGATCTTGTCTCCCCTGCCGTGTTCTCAGCCACCCAAGAGCCCTATGCTTAATAAAACATGAGCATTTTAATTGGTTTAATTATAGTTACAATATTTAGTCAACTTACATTTGGCAAAGTAAAGTATATCATCTGTCCTACCTTTGTGAGTCTCAACTTTTATATTTACACACACCATAACTAAGGAAAACTTTAACTATATAGTTTGGAACTCAAAGAACCCAGAAGGACATAATATTAGCCTGGAAAGTCTGTGGCAACAAAAACAGAATCTTCAATTTTCTGTTGAAAATATGTGTGGATTATTTTTAATTAGATGTCATAAATCAGTTTTCCTTAGCATGAAGAGTTATTTTATTCAGCTACATAATCAAGTAAAGTTCCATATTTCAGATATTCTTTTATTACTATCACTTTGGATAATTCAACCATGATCTTCTGTGTAGCAAGGATTTTTAACTGTTTTTTCTTCAACTATGTATTTTCTCACTACTCTCCTTTCCTCTCCAGTCTCCTTCTCCCATGATCCACATGCCCCATGTTTATTCAGATATTGTTTTTCTCTATGTCCTATGTACAATAGATCCATGTATATCTTTCTTATGTTCCTTTTTGTTGTCTATGTTCTGTGGCATTGTGAATTATAGGATGCTTGTCCCTTGTTTTATATCTAAAAGCCACTTAGGAGTGAGAACATATTTTATTTGGCTTTCTGGGTCTGGGTTATCTTACTCTTTTATGATGATTTATATATCCAGCAATTTGCCCATAAATTTCAAGATTCATTATTCTTATCCACTGTGTAAATATACCATAATATCTTTATTAATTCTTCAGTTGAGGGGTTGTTTTCAGGTTCTGGCTGTGACAAATAATGATACTGTGAACATAGTTGAGCACTTGTCCTTGTAGTACAGTTGAGCATCCATTGGGGGCATACCAAAAAGTGATAGTCCTGTGTTTTGAGATAGGTTGTTACCTTATTTTCCTTTTTTCTTTTTTTTTTAATTTTTGGTTTTTTAAGATAAGGTTTCTTTGTAGCTTGGGAGTGTGTCTTGAACTAGTTCTTTTAAACCAGACTGGCCTCAAAATCACAGAGATCTGCCTGTCTCTGCCTCCCAAGTGCAGGGATTAAAGGCATGCACCAACATCAGGTGGTTTTTCTTCCTAATTTTCCTATCACCATACTGATATCCAAAGTGGCTGTACATGTGTGCACTCCCATCAGCAATGGAGGAGCATTCCCTTAATGCCACATCCTCTCTAGCTTAAGTTGTCATCAGTGTTTTTGATCTTGGCTATTGTTACAGATGTAAGATGGAATCTCAGAATTGTTTTGATTTTCATTTCTCTAATCGCTAAGGATGTTGGAAATTTTCCTAGCTGTCTCTCAGGCAATTTAGATTCATGTGTTGAGAGTTCTCTGTTTAGGTTTGTACCCCAATTTTTATTGGATTATTTGTTTTTTTTTTTGATGAGCCTTTTTTTTTTCATTTTTTTTATATGATTTGGAGATCAGTCCTCTGTCCAGTGTGGGGTAGATGAAGATCTTTTCCCATATTATAGGCGCCTTTTTTTGTATTGTTGATCATGTCACTTGGTTCACAGAAATTTCTCAGAATCAGGAGGTCCCATTTATTAATTATTACTCTCCATGTCTGTGATGCTGGGGTTATATTTAGAAAATGGTCTCCTGTGCAAATGAGCTCAAATATACTTCCCACATTTTCTTCTTTTGTGATTCACTGTGGTTGGTTTTATGATGTGGGCTTTTTGCTTTTTTATATGAAGTTTAGTATTTTTTTAAGGTTTTTGAAAAATTTTGCTGAGATTTACATGGGAATGGTATTGAAACAGTTGATTGCTTTTGCAAAGAGATCTTCCCATTCTCTGGTCTCTCGGTCAATTTCTTTCTTCTAAAGTGTAAATTTCTTGTCCTACAGGTCTTCCACTTCTTTAGAGTTATTCCAAAATATTTTATTTTATTTGTGGCTATTCTTAAGAGTGATGTTTCCATGATATATTATTTGAAGTTATTTTTCTATTTAAAAAAAATATTCCTTGTAAGCACCTTCTATCTACCACCCTGATGACCACTCACAATCTTCTATTAACAATAATTATACCCCCAACTTCTAAGTGAAATTTTAATGAAAACATACAAATGAACTCACATGAAATTTCACTCTTCGTTCCTGTCATATTTCACTTCATGGTGTCCTTCAGGCTTAAAAACATTGTTAAAATTTTTAGGTTTTCATGTTTTACAACATGTTCAGTTTTACTTTATAATTGTTATTCTGCAAATTTGGAGTATTTTCTCCCATTCATTTTGGAGTCTAAAAACATGAGTCATCGTTTCTTAAAGTTTAGAATTTGATTACCATTTTCTAAAGAATCATATTATGACTATATTGTATTTCTCATTCATTTTCTGTATTATATAATTAGTTTCTGTGCCTATCTTTTTCCTTGCTGTTGTAGAACCGTCCATGACATATTCATCCAGAAGCAGAGGTGTTAAACTTGGTTCCTCCATACTTTTCCACATTAAGAAATTCAAAATACCTCATGAATTCCATGTCACTAGATTTTTAGATTACCCCTGCCCCTGATCCAATTCTCTTTCCTGTCATTGCCATGATGTGAGTTCTAGGTCCTTCTTCATGTCTTTTCTGAAGTCTGTAGTTCCTCCTGTACCTCTCTGTACTCACACCCTTACCTATGCTTTAGACAAGGTTCCCATGTTCTGATGAGTTTGAGGACATCCAAGCAGATAAACAAAAATTTTTAGGATGACCAACTCATAACCCTCAGTTCCCAAAGCTCCATCCCCAGAGATTCAACTGGAAGGCCATGTTACATTCCATGGGTACTGACCATGGATGATTTTTCTTGTTATGGCAATTTATGTTGAGCTCCAGAAACCAATTCCATGAAGTTCAATTAGACTGTGGTAATTAAACATTGCTTTTGGTGATCTTCATAATCATACAGATGTCCTGCTAAGATGCAAGCTCTCCGACACTCATCAGTGTTTCCCATAGGAATAGGAAGCCTCATGTGATTTGAATTCCAGGGAATTTCCTGACCTTACCAAAAATAAATAAAAGCTTGTAGCTCAGTATAGGTTGTAGAAAAGGACTCAGCATCCATGAGTAGAAGGCACTAGTGAGGGTGTTAGCTTTCATCTACCTGAATGTCAACCAGTGTTACTTTGGAGAGGACTAGTCTACCTTCTTCTGCACAGTTGCACCTTTATAGGACACAAAACCATCTGTGATTCTTTGTAGCTGTGATCCTTGAACACTGAGTACTCTATTATACTGGCATGCTCAAAATTACTGATATTTCAATATGTTGTCCAGGAAAGTGTCTATGCCTGATATAAAAGCATCAAACCATATCTTCAGCAAGGCAATCACTGTGATTCACAACAGCAGAAATCACGTGGACTTCTCTTGTCCACCTCGTCTTGGTCTTGGATTTTCAGATTTCTGACTTCACTGACAGAGTTGGATTCATCTGATTACTCTAACTCAGAACACAGCTTGAAGCACTAATGGGAAACAAGGTTCAGTCCAATAATGTGTCATTTATTTTTTCACCATTGTGATATAACTTATTGACATCTGGAAATAGGGAATCTCAACAGAGAAATGTTTCTATCAGATCTGACCTGTAAGGAATGTTTTATGATTAATAACTTTAGTGGGAGCACAAAGACCACTGTGCATTATGACATGCCTCGGTAGGCTAAGCAAGAAATGAGGAACAAAGCACTAGTTAACATTCCTCTTCTTTAGTTCTTGCTGTGACTTCCTCATTGACAGGTGGCAATTGGGAAATGTAAGTCAAATAAGTCCTTTCCTCCTCAAGCTGCTAAGGACGTTGTGATTGATATCAAAATAGAAAACAAACCGGCACAAGTAAAAGTACAATCAAAATCACATTTCAAGCAATGTGGCAGTCATAACAGAAACACCGAAAGAAGAAATATGAGTAACTTCAATATGTGAATACAGTCATACATTGTTTACTAAGTGTATTAACTTTGATTACTAAATTTTGGAGTAGAGAAAGTATATAGTACTCTAAGTATCTCAATTGAATCAAGCTGCCTCATCACTGATCATATTACTGACTGCAGAAACATTGGGCAACATTTGAAGGTTCTCCTTACCTATCCACTCATCCTTTTACCTAGTTTTCTTTTAGTTTGCTGACTCTCTCTTACTTTCTTTCTTTTTTAATTCCTCTCTTTCATTTCTTCCTTTGGTGTGTAGGTATGAAAAATTTTAAAATACAGAAAAAAATCCTTGAGATAAATCTACAATAAATAGCTGTAGTGGTTAGATTCCAGTGAATGTGACAAAGATACCCATGAGAACAACTCAAGGACAGAAAGAGATCAGAGGTTCAGTAGGTCCAGTCAAATATTATGCTAATGCAGAAACACAACCCCACTGTGGAGCGTTATCTTTGAACTTCAACGAAACTCTGTACAGGGGTGACTTGAGGTGGCACTCTTGGTGACATGCTTGGCAGGCCAAGTAAGGAGGAAGCATACCTCCTCTATCAGTAGAATGTCCTGCTAATGAGTCAGTCTTTGAGTACACAGTAGTGCACTGTAGTTCATTCGCTATGATTAGGTTGTGGTTTGTCTCCTGATGAAGTGTTTTTATATATTATATTACAGCTAAAGTTATTTCCATAACAACAGGCTTTTTGTTTAGATTCACTAGGGCACAAAACTCTTGAAATAATTTGTATCAAAGTTGGTAGTTTCTGTAACTATTTCAAGTATTATGAGAACCTAGCTTGGATTGTGTTTTGGGTATTATTAGAGAGCACTGGCTTCGCAATAAAGCATGCAGTTGTATCTTTTACTCTGCATCCCTTGTGTTCTTATTTCTGTGGTACTACCCAGGGTCATCCATAACAGAGGTAGTTGGAGAAGGAAGCCCAATTCTTGGTGCCTGAAACAGGGACCCTAAATGAATGTCAGGAGTGTCAAATAAGAAGAAATGTAATTACAGGGTAATGGGACAAGATAACTTTTCTCTGTTTCTGTCTATGCCTAAGAATTTCCTGGATACTCATGGCACCCATGTATCTATATCAGACTTAGAGATGTGTCTTGAAACTATCAAGGAATATAATCCTTGGTTTCCCTCAGATGAGAATTTAATGGATATGGAAAATTGGGATTGGGTTCAGATAAATGTGGAGAGGAGGCTGCTAACTCAAGGACAGGAAGGAGCTTGTGGTCATATACTGACTGATGATCTGTGTTGTGCTTTGTTCTGCTTTTGTATTTAAGGAAGTTCTGAAATAAACCCTGGGCTGTTTGGCTGCTTCAGCATGATTGGACACACTTCCCAATTCTATTTTGTCTTCTGTTTCTTCTGACTTTAATTTGACCTCAAGGATCTCCTATCCAGGAACCTTAGCTGACCTTGTAGGAGCAGTTCTTACAGGTGACATCCACCTGTGCAGCTTTCTTGGGAGGGGTGTCTTTATAGGGACACCGCAAATATCCACAGGTGCTCTGAGTTGTATTAAGGATATGCCTGGGGCAACAGCAGTTGCACATGAAAATATAAAAAAGAGGTTAGCTGCACAGTATTAAAAACAAGTAAGAAGTAACTTGAGTATAATTGTAAAATAATAGTAAAATAAGAAGTAACTTGTATATAATATTTAAAAAGCTAAATATAGGCCAGGAAAATAGCAAACAGGTATTTGTGCATTACTTATAGATATTTTAAAGGTCAGGGGTACTAAGGAAGGACAACAATAATTGCTTCAGTTTTTGAAATGTATAAAAGATATGTGCTCCCGGTTTCTATAAATCTAGAGCTTTAAAAAGGTGTGTGTGAATGAAGGAGTGCATATTTTCTTCGTCTGTGTTTTGACTTTTACTACAATGCTGTTTTATGTGATTATATTTCTAAAACTGTAAACTGTTACCAGTACCTGCTTGTCTGTCATTACTGTACATTTTTTGTCTATTCACTTTCTTCTTAAAAATGAAAGTGATGAGGCAGTTAATCTCTGTACTTAGCCTGCTGTGAATTTTTATTGGATCAGTTCCAGAACTTTGGGTCCCAAAAGAAAAGCTTCGGGGCTGGAGAGATGGCTCAGAGGTTAAGAGCATTGCCTGCTCTTCCAAAGGTCCTGAGTTCAATTCCCAGCAACAACATGGTGGCTCACAACCATCTGTAATGAGGTCTGGTGCCCTCTTCTGGCCTGCAGGCATACACACAGACAGAATATTGTATACTAAATAAATAAATATTAAAAAAAAAGAAAAGCTTCTGCAAGGAGACGCATGACACTGACCACCTTCCTTTGCTGTTCTCTGGCCCACAGCCTGCCAGCAGTTGCAGCAGGAGGCAAAGGGTGCATGCTCTTGCTCACTTGGGCAGAGATCCTACAGAGAGACATGCTCATGCAAATGGGGCAGCAACAAAGAATTGTCTGCTTGCAGTTAAAGATCTGCAGGGATGTGAAACAAAAAATCTTTAATTGTGGCCAAAGAAGTTAAAACTCATCCATCACATCTGGAATGAGCTCAATTCTCATAAGGGTTTCCAAACAAAAGTAATAATTGTATGTCAGCATAACTCGAGGAGTTTTTGAAGCATTCCAGTAAAAGAATGTCTTCACACAAATCTCCAATCAAGAGATTTATTTGAGAGGGAAGAAACCAAAAGCATAAATACCCCTGCCAGTGTGGAATGGGGCAGCTGCATACTGAATTTGCGTATGGCTCATATAGGGCTCCTAAAACCATTGCGCATCAAAGGAGATATTGAAGGAGGGAATTTGTTAGATTTTTAATCCCCGATTCTGAACAAAATTTTATACTGAGGGATTGGTTACACTTATGCTGACTGGGAGAAGGGTAGAGTGTGGGCCTTATTTATTTGGCTGTGTTTTGAGAGTGTTTTTATTTCACTGGAAGATATTGTTTCTTTAGGCAGTTCTAGATTCAGAGAAAAAGTGCTTACCTTTGGCTCTGCTTTCAGGTCTGAGGTGTGTTTCTTTGACTAGTCCTTTCTCCTATGCATAAGGCTCAAAAAAAAGTTTTCTTCATTAGTTTGCTGGTTCAAACAAAATAAAAAGAGATATCATAGCGCTTGAATAGATTTTTACACTATCCATTTTTTTCTACAGAATAACTGCTGTTGGTTTACTGACTGTATGTCTGTTGACTTAAAATCTTTAAAAAAAATAAGTTATACTAAGCTCTCAGTTCCTTCCACAGGCCCAAATGATTAGGGTAATATGCATAAGCTTTATCAGATTGATTACACACAAAAGCCTTACTCCTGTATGAAGTATAAAACATTAAAACACTAAATTCACATATAGAGTTTCACTATAGTATGATTTTTCTCATGGTTTTGAGGAATACACACATTAAATTCAGAGAGTTTTTCTGCAAGATGGTTTATTTTATGTATTTGCAGATGATTGTGACAAAGGATTCACCACAAATTCCATTCACTGTTATCTTTCCAGTCAGTGTTCTTTTATGCATTTGAAGATGAATCAGATGTGAAAAGTAATTCTTACACACATATACGTTCATAAAGTTTCTCTACCCTGTGTGTTCTTTTATTACCATGAAGAGTACAGTGGTCTCCAAAGGCCTAACCACACTGACTACATTCATAGGGGTTCTCTCTACTCTGTGATCTTTTGTACATTTGAAGATGACTCTGTTTTGCAAAGGCCTTACCAAAATGTTTACAATCATAGGGTTTCTCTCTAGAATGTGTATTTTATGCAATTGAAGACGACTGCAACTTACAATGGCCTTATGACACTGATTACATTCATGGTATTTCTATGCAGTATGTATTCTATGCAACTGAAGACTACTGTGACATGCAAACGCCTCACAAAACTGATTATATTCATAGGATTTCCTTCTCTCCAGTATGTTTTCTTTTATGCAATTGAAGACTATTTTGATATGCAAAGGATGTACCACACTGATTACATTCATAGAGTTTCTCTCCAGTATGTGTTCTTTTATGCTTTTGAAGATTACTGTGACATGCAAAGGCCTTATAACACTGATTACATTCATAGAGTTTCTCTCCAGTATGTACTCTTTTATGCTTTTGAAGATTACTGTGACATGCAAAGGCCTTAAAACACTGATTAAATTCATAGGGTTTCTCTTCAGTATGTGTTCTTTTATGGCTTTTCAGATTACTGTGCTCTGCAAAGGCCTTACCACACTGATTACATTCATAAGGTTTTTCTCCAGGATGTATTCTTTTATGACTTTGATGAGCTTCATAAAGAACAATGTCTTTATCATCTTGACTATATTCATTGGGTTTTTTCCAGTGTGTTCATTTAAGCACTTGAATATGACTGTGATAAGCAAAGGCTTTACCACACTGCTTACTTTTAGAGCTTTTTTGCCCAGTATGTGGTTTTTTTTTGTTTCTTAGAGGGTGAGTGTCATAAGAAAAGGCTTTAACACAGTAAGTATACACTGAGAGTTTCTTCTCACCATTTTGATTTCTTTCAATCCTGCAAGGATAATTGGCACACTTAAAAGCTTTACCAAAATCAATACACTGTTGAAGCTTATATCTGTATTAATTAATTTTGCAACTTGTTCCAATTCTAAAAGAAATTAGGTATTAAGATTTTTTTCTTTATTTTTGGTTTTTCAAGACAGGGTTACTCTGTAGCTTTGGTGCCCTTCCTGGAACTAGCTCTTGTAAACCAGGCTGGCCTTGAACTCACAGAGATCCACCTGCCTCTGCCTCCTGAGCACTGGGATTAAAAGCAGGCACCACCACCGCCTGACTAGGTATTAAGATTTCATAACTCTGTTTAAAATCATGTTTGCTCTTTAACTCGGGGTAAGGTTATATCTAGGAAAATAAGTATAATGATAAATTCCTTTGTTTCGTGGTTTACCTTTTCACATTTACAATAACAATTTATATGATATTATTCACATTTTTGAAGACAACTGAATACACTGAAAGCTTTACCAACTTGAGTGCATTCATAAATTTTACTATACTATGAATAATATATATTTGGTAAGTGAACTAGGACATTCAGAACTATTTGCACAAACCTAAAACTCATGGGGTATTTTTGCAAAGTTTATACATTAATAATGATGGAAGAAAACCATCAGTATTGTATACTTGAATCAAATTCAACAAGTATACTCTACGTGGGAACTACTGCTTATCTTCTTTTTGTTCTTAAGGAGATGTATGTTAAATCTGTCCATATCCCTATGCTCATAAGCTTATATACACATAGGAAAGGAAGAATAATTCATAGATATGAAATCGAGGTATATGGGTTTCTGAGGATTTAATAACCATCTATGCACTTAAAGCTGTGCTTATTTGCATTGCTGCTTTTATTTAAAAGTTCTAGGAAAAAGTGTAATCTCATCAGAGGCCCCTTTTTTTTCAACTTGCACTTGAAAATCACCTTCCATGTCTTCTAGAACATTGCCAACGTTCGTCAGTGTTATGGTCTTCCCAAATGTATCCTAAAATATAGGTCCAGAATATATGTTATTTCATTTAACAATGTGCAACATTTAGCTTATTATCTTAAATTCACCAAAGAACTATGCCTGCTTTATTCACCTCATTCTTCTTTCTAAACCAAATTGCAAAACAACATCCTTAACCAAGGAAAAGATGTGTCCATATTTTGAAACATGAAGGAAATTCATTTTTACCTATAGAAATGAGGTTTCTGTAGGTCTCCAGCATTACATCTTTATAAAGATTCTTCTGGGAAGGATTCAGCAAATCCCACTCTTCCTGAGTGAAGTTGATATACACATCATCATAGGTCACTGCCATTTAAAATATACCACACATTTGTAAAATGAAAAGAATGACAGTGACAACGTTGGAAATGCATACTTCTGTCAGAGTATAGACATATGATTTTGGTGTTCCTTTCTCTTATTCCATGACATAGACAGTCAGTTTTGAAGGAAATTGAAAAGCAGAGTCAACTCTGTCTTTTCTCTACCCTTTATATGGGATATCACCTCATAAGAGCAATGTCTATTGAGAGGAACAGACAACAAAAAAGATCAACAGTATATAGTATGCATGAGAAAATTGTATGAAGACTTACAGACCACACAAAAAAAGTAATATGTACACACTAGGTGTACTGGTATATTGTGCCTTTAAGCACAACACTCAGAAAACAGAGGTGGGTATATTTGTCTTTAAGTTGAATGCCAGTCAAGCCTATGCAATCAGGTCCAGGACAGGAAGAAGTACACATTAAGACACTGTCTCCACTGCAAAAATCAATGAAACAAAGAAATGGGATAGAAAGAACTGAAAGACTTTCATTGAAGTTCTTACAAATAATTCTGCATTCACTCCAGTTCTGTATCCATCTTACAGATATCTGAAGTGCCATAGTTTAAACTGTAATTTCAATAACATTTTGTACAAAGCAACTTCGTGTATAATGCAGTTAAAATGGACAGATGAAAACACTAGAAATATAAATGTTGTTCATAAATAATCAACATAGGGATGGAGAGAGGATAGAGTAATTCAGAGTTCTTGCTGGACTTGAATGGAGGTGGGCAGATTTTCCAGTACTTACATGGGGATCACATCTTTCCATTGTTCCATGATCAGGAATTCTGAGATCTTTTGATCACCTTGATGACCAGGAACCCATGTAATAAATATCCTTGAAGACTTATAAAGGAGTCATATTGATTTAAGAAAATCAAATCAAGCATAACAAGCCAGACGAATTTCATGTACTTGCAATTAACTGACTCAAAATGTTCAGGTAGTATTAATGTCATAAATACATGACATCCTGGGAATCAGTGTGATACCCTCTTTCAAATTTTAAAATTAAAGATACGCATGAAGCACAGCACAGCAGCATATACCTGATATATAAAAAACCTATATACAAGGGCTATGACCCAATGATATAAAAATGAATATAGCCAGAAATGATGGCCCCCTTTACTTAAAGGAATTTGGAGCCACACAGTACGGGCTACTTAGACAAGAAAACAAAGCAATTAAAATAGCAGGTTGCCAAACTCATTAATAGCAACTGTTTCTGCTATATCTCCTTTTTAGCTATAGAATATAGGTAAGATATAAAATGTAGAGATTAACCCTATAATGGAGACAAAAGCAATTCAGTATAAATAGGAAATTGTCTAACGAATGACAAGCATAAAGCAGTAGATATAAATGTCAGGATATTTGTTGAGAGTATTGAGACTTATCACATACAATGGGGAATCTCATCTAGACAGGCTTTTCCTACTAAAGATTCACAGGAAATTGAAAGAAAGTCACCAAGTAGAGAAACTTGTTCAAATACATGATCTTTTCTGGGAAGTTGTTCATTCAGTCAAGTACATTGTAAACCCAGTCATTATTGGTTCAGGGTCAACAATGGAAAAAATGCATATAGTTATTTCAAGGATAGGCATTTAATGATCCTCATCTACAATGTTCCCTACACTGTCTAAATGTGTAATGTCTCCTCTGGCACTGAAGATGATCTGTTGACAGCAATATCTTATAAATCCTGAAAACACGTTACCTCTTTCTAACATCAGTGGCACAAAATATCATTAACATTAAAAAAGAGGAAACTAAAGATGCAGTAAGGGAAGATAGGGAAGTAAGAAGAAAGCTGAAAAAGAAAAAAAAAACAAAAAGTCAACATTGTACTGACAAACAAAATCAAGCTTTGGGTTGTAATTGTTTGTGCTGCCTGCTTTTATGCTATTGTGATTAAATCCTCAAACTGAAAGCATCTCAGGCAGTAAATGGGATTATTTCATTGATTGTGTCAAATTACACTTACTCATTTTGGAAGAGTAGGAAAAACTGCAAGCTAACAGTTGAAGGCAAAACGCATTTGCAAAGACTGTTTACAGCCTTTCTCTGTTGCCTAGTCACTACCTCATGCTCAGAATGCTCCAAAATCCCAGCACAGGTCCACCTTCTTAGGGGCTTCTTACCTCAATCATCCATCAACACAAACTCTCACAGACAGCAGTTTCTGGCTATTATGAACAGAGTTGAGCAAGTGTCCATGTGGTAGGATGGAAGAGCATGTTTTAGGAATATGCACAGAGTAGTATACCTGGGTCTTGGGGTAGATCGACTCCCAATATTCTGAGGATTGCATATTGATTTCCAGAGTGCCTGAACAAGTTTGCAACTACAAGAGCAATGAATCCCCTTGTTCCACATCCTTGCAGCGTTAGCTGTCACTTGTGTTGTTGAACTCATCCTTTCTGTCAAGTTTATGATGAAATCTCCTGATAGCTAATGATACTGAACATATTTTTAAATGTGTCTCATCTATTTTAGATTCCTCTACTGAGGATTCTGTTTAGAGGTGTACCACAACATATTTGAATTATTTGGTTACTGTCTTGTTGCAGAATTTTTTTAACCCTGAGTGAGGCAACCCAGAAGCACATAAACCAACATGGTATAGTCAGTTATAAGTGGATATTAGCAGTTAACTAAAGTACAACCATAGTAATCACAGTCAATCATAGTTCAAGCCATAGATGCAGACAGGCAAAGCAACAAGAACGGATCTATGGGACATGCATGGAATTATCTGTGAAGACATAATAGAATAGATTTTGATTGTGCACTGGAGGCAGGTGGAGATGGGAACAGGAAAGATCAAGTAAGCAAGGGACAGAGATAAAGAATAGGAGGGAGAGATGACAGGAATAATGGAACTGTTGGCAGGAGAAGTGGAAAAAGTACACTGCAAACTTCCAGAACTACAAGAAAGACACTATTGATGATTCCTAGCAATGAGGAATACAGAGGCTGAACCAGCCATCTTCTGTAAATACATAAGGTTCCCAGTGGTGGGATTGGGACACAAAGTCAGTTTCTAAACTTAGAATTACACTTGTTCTGCTAGCAAAATACACTGGGGAAAAGGTGCCTCAGAATTTGTGAAGTGATCAACCAATGACTGGTCTAAATTTTAGTCCAAGCTGTGAGAGAAAGTCAATGTCTGATACTGTCAGGATGGCCAGGAACCAGAACTTGATGGCTTCTAGAATTAGAGTAGAACTAAATACAACTAAACAAGAAAAAGAAATGAAATGTCTTCCATCTAAAATCACAGATTGATTCCCATCACAAATGTCATCAGAGAGAAGTCTTCCAGCAGCTGATGGTTGCACAAGCAGAGATTCCTACCCAAACATTACCTTGAGTTCTTGGAATCCTGTGGTAAGAAGGGGTAAAAAATATAGGATCTGGAGGGGTTGAGGAATCCAGGAAAATCTAACCTACAGAATCAAAAATCAAGTCTCATGGTATCTCAGACAGAATGAAGAGCCAGTCATGGAACATGAACTGCTCTGTATATGCCCTGTGCATGCATTCCTTGGTTGTTGGCTTGGGGTGTTTGTGTGATTACTAACTGTAGATCTCTTGGTATCTCTTACTCTTGTCAATTTTTGTGACTTTTTTCCTTCCTATTTGTTTGCTCTGTCCAGTTTTGATAAGAAATTTTACCTAGTTTTCTTGAACCTTTTTATGAAGGGTTTCTTTGAAATCCCTTGGAGGCCTTCTATTTTATGACAGATGAAAGAGGAAAATGGACCTGGGGGAATGAGGTCTGCGGGAACAGGAAGGAGAGGAGGAAGTGGAAGCTGCAGTCAACATGTATTATATGAGAAAAGAGTAAATGAAATAGAAAATAAAAAAATGAAAATGCATTTAGTTTGAGTTTTTTGATCTTCATAATCTGCATAACCCATATAGCACAAATATCTCAAAACTCTTCTGGCATTCAAGTTAACCTCTTGTCTGACACATCTTGATATTCTAAGAAACAAATTAAGGATTTCCAACAAGCAATGGCATGGGATAAACTCCCATTCAGAAAAAGGAATATAGTTGTGCTTCAGCCCCAAATTCAAGAAAAACCTTGCTCATGTGCACATCATACAAGCCAGAAGAACAGGTAGGTAGTCCACCAGTCTATGAAAGTAACACACTCACTACATTCCCAGACATAATCCCCAACAAACCTTACAGTTACCACAACCTACACATTGCGTGGAAAGCCTCTGCTCAAGTATAGGACACACCACAAGAAGAACAAGTAGGTAAACTGAGGAAAAGAACACATGCTGGATGAGAGGCCATAGTAACCATCAAAAATTCACATAGACTTCCTCCATACTTTCAAAAAGCCTCAATACTAAACCAAAAACCCACTTCCCTCATCATGTCTTCATGATGTAGCTTCCAACATGGGTGGAGAATCCTGGCTCAAAGAACAAACTACCTGCCCGAAAATTCCATGTAGGCAAGACCACAGACCTCCCCAAATCTTTCCTACCCCCTCAACAATTTCCCCGAGTTCACCCCTCTTTTTACTGTTTGCAATCCTAATCTCCTTAGGCTCATATTCCACTCTATAATAAAGGCTACACAAACTGCAAGTCTTTCAGTCCCAATGTTGGTGTACTGCATGTACTGGCTTTCTGGGAACCTAGTCTCTTGGATGATACCTTCCTCAGGCTAGATACAGTAGGGAGGGCTGTGGAATTTCCCCAAAGCAATGTGTCTTACCCTTTCTGAAAATTGGATAGCGGGGTGGAAGGGTATGTGGAGGCAATGATTAAAGGAGTGGGAACAGCAACTTTGATTGGTATATATAAAGGAAAGAGATAGTTTGTTCTCTTATTTTCAAAAAAAAATAAGGTGCCTAAAGAAGTTCGAAAAAGAACCTCAGTTCAACCATATGACACACAGACTAGATTACCAGAGATCAAACATAAATCTGCACCAAATGCTGGGATGTGCAAGGAGGTGGGAGGAACAACACGAGGACACCTCAGGATGAAAGAGTGTACTCAGTACTAAGTTAAAGGGAGATCTGCAGTGAGTATTCTCAGGAAGCCATAGCTGTAAACACAAAGGAAAGTAAACACAGGAGTGTATACACAAGACATAAGAGGTTAGCTATGCAGCATGAAAAAAAATCATTTAGTAACTGCTGTGTAAGTGTATAATAAGGAAAGAAGTAACTTGAATAAGAAGTAACATTTATATAAGTGTAAA
Organism: Myodes glareolus; assembly: GCF_982192425.1. Taxonomy (NCBI): domain Eukaryota; kingdom Metazoa; phylum Chordata; class Mammalia; order Rodentia; family Cricetidae; genus Myodes; species Myodes glareolus. The sequence continues at coordinate 30,422,682 of NC_142052.1, read as the reverse complement.
AAGTAATTATGGAACAAAAAACAGCAAACAGTTCTTTGTACATTTATTTAGGTATATTTTAAAAACCCATGGGTGCTAAGGTATTGTGTCAGCAACTGTATAAATTTGGGGAATTTATTGAAAGAATTTCTCCTTGGTTTCTTGAACAGGAAACCGTCAATGCAGATATGAGGGGGTGTATTGGAGTTAAAATACAGCAATATTATGATGTACATGGTCCAGAGAACATTTCAGTAGATATTTTCACCTCTCAACACTTATTCATGACAGCTTAGGTCTTTGTCCTGAAAGACAGAAATTGCACCCAAACTGAAGTAAATGTTTCTGTTGCAGTGAAGGAACTGTTTAGTGCAAATGCTTCTGTAAAGTCGTCTGATGATGTCACATCAGATAATGATGATGAGGGAAATTTTAAAAGAGAGGTTCCTGATAATGAGGTGAAATCAAAGAGAGTTGAAATACAGTCAGAGACTAAGGGACTGATTGATCTAATGGACTCTTTAAATAAAAAAACATGAAGTCCAAATTTCTTCCTGGCCAAAAAAAAAAAAAAAAAAAAAACAACTCATGAAGGATCTCACAAAGGAGTTGATGGGGAAGCTCAAGAGAAACACTCCCAGGCTGGAGAGATGGCTCAGTGGTTAAGAGCATTGCCTGCTCTTCCAAAGGTACTGAGTTCAATTCCCGACAACCACATGGTTGCTCACAACCATCTGAAATGTGGTCTGGTGCCCTCTTCTAACCTTCAGACATACACACAGACAGAATATTGTATACATAATAAATAAATAAATAAATATTTTTTAAAAAAGGAACACTCCCTCGCCTCCCCCAGAGAAGAGACAGATTTAGATTCTCATGAGGATTATACTATTAAAGTAAAGAAATTTCTCATAATCTCTATGGTCCAGAAGCCTGCAAATTCTAAACAGACTTCAACTATTAGCTCATTATATGGAAGTATTAAGAGAGGAGCCAAGAAAGAAGTCATTCAAGGATCTAATTTATTTCCAGTTATAGAAAATCAGGATGCTCAAAGAAATGTTCTGAGAGTTCAAACACCTTTAGCTTTTACACAACTTAAAGAATTAAAAAATGCTGATTCTCAATATAGGCCAAAAACTCTTATTTATTCAAGCAATTTTGTAGACAATACCAGTTGAAGCTTTGTCTCCTGTGGATTGGAAAAATTGGCTAGAGCTTGTTTGTCTGGAGGAGATTATGTATTGTGGAATCATAATTCCATGAGTATGTGAACTTAGAGCTAATATTAACAAAGCTCAAAACATGCCTGTCTGGGGCTGGAGAGAGGGCTCAGTGGTTGGGAGCACTGACTGCTCTTCCAGAGGACCCAGGTTCAATTTCCAGCACCCACATGGCAGCTCACAACTGTCTGAAAATCCAGTTGCAGGGGATCTGACACCTTCACACCAATGCACATAAAATAAAGTTAAATAAACCATAAATTTTTTTTAAAAAAAATTCCTGTTAATTTGACATGTGAGCAGAAGAAGGTGATTATAGAGATTTAGATCATCAGTTGAAATTTGATATGGCAGTATATGCTCAACTTAATATTCTAGAAAAAAGGCCTGGTATGAATTACCTGGCACTGGAAAGAATTGTCTAAGATAAAATTGAGACCAGATGAATTGTTTCAAGATTTCGTTTCTCAACTGATGACAACTGTAGGGAGACATTTAAGAGATTCAGCTACTGAACATTACTTGAAAACAGTATATATGCTGTCTGAGAAATGAACTCAGAGCTGGTTGGTAGTGGCCTTCAGTCCTCCTGGTCTAACCTATATTTGTGTCTTCATTTCTCTTCATCTAAATTTTCCTCCCTCTCAGTGTCCCTTCCTAGGGAACACCAACTGAATTCTGCTGGACAGACCATATGGGGTATTCCACCAAGTTTGAACAAAATTTACTACAGGTTCTGTATGGTGTTGCCCTGAGATAAGGAATTTTGTTGCATATGCCTTCCATAAATTAAGAGATTAGATGGATACAGTCTTACACTGTAGGGCACATTGCTTGGTTTTCAATGCAGAGCAAGGGTCTTCCCTTTAATGGTGCAAAATCCTTGAAAATCCCTCTTTTTCACCACTTGGCTGTCATCTGAAATTACCTAATGCTTTCTTTTCATTCCTTTCTATATGTTTCTTTTTCACTGTAGACCTAAAGGAGTCAGCAGTAATAACTATCCAACAGAAATAATATTTTTTCTAAGATATCAGTCTATTGCTTTTTAATTCTGCCTTAATGACCTTATTGGCACATGGAAATATTAAGAAAGATTTGGGACCAAAGGATCACAAAAATAATCTCTAGGAAAATTTTTATAAAGTCTTCTAAGCACCTGTACTTACTTACTAGACCAATATTACCTAATAGAGCCACAAGGAATGAGGCCAGGCTTGGGTTGGAGGGACCAGAGCTAGATGAGGCTATAAAAGCTTATTGAGAGCAATCAGAATTTTTATATATTTACCAGAATCAGAAGTTAATGGCAATTTCTGAGCTCAATACAGATGTAGATCCCTGGATGCCATGAAGATTGTAAGCTATACAGGGAACACAAGTTCATCCTGGGAGAGTCAGCAGTTGCACGGCGTAAATATAAAAAAGAAGTTAGCTATACAACATGAAAGACAAGTAAGGAGTAACTCGAGTATAATAGTAAAATAAGTAATAGTAAAATAAGAAGTAATTTGTATATAATTTTCAAAAAGCTAAACATAGGCCAGGAAAATAGCAAACAGCTGTTTGTACATTACTTATAGATATTTTAAAGGTCAGGGGTACTAAGGAAGGATACCAATAATTGCTTCAGATTTTGAAATGAATAAAAGATGTGTGTTTCCAGTTTCCTCCAGAATCAAGTATGAATCTAGAGCTTTTAAAAAGTATATGTGAATGAATGAGTGCATATTTTCTTGGTCTGTGTTTTGACCATTACTACATTGCTGTTTTATGTGACTATGTTTCTAAAAATGTTAAGTGGTACCAGTACCTGTTTGTCTGTCATTACTGTACATTTTTGTGTATTTACCTTCTTTTTTATCCTGAAAGAGATGAGGCAGGCAGCCTCTGCCTTTATCCTTCTGGAAATTTTTATTGAACCAGTTCCAAAACTTTGGGTCCCAAAAGAAAAGCTTCACTACGGAGAGGTGTGACACTGACCACTTTCCTTCATTATACTGTGGACTGGACCACCGCCTGACAGCAGTTCCTGCAGGGGGCAGGGGTGCATGCTCATGCTCACATCGGCACAGATCCAAATAAAAGTAACAATTGTGTGTTGGCACAACTCGAGGAGTTTTTGAAGCATTCCACTGAAAAAAATGTCTTCACACAAATCTCCAATCAACAGATTTCAGAGGGAAGAAACCAAAAGCATAAGTACCCCTACCAGTGTGGAATGGGGCAGCTGCATACTGAATGTGCATATGGCTCATATAGGTCTTTTTAAAACCAGGATGCATCAAAGGAGATTTTGAAGGAGGGAATTTGTTAGATTTTAATCCCTGATTGTGATTAAGGTCAGAGATGGGCTGGATTTTATAATGAGGGATTGGTTACATTTGTGCTGACTTGGAGAAGGGTAGAACATGGGGCCTTATTATTTGGCTGTGTTTTGAGTATGTGTTTCTTTCACTGGCACTTTTTAATGTTTGGGCTGTTTTCAGGGAGATATTGTTTCTTTAGCCAGTTCTCGATTAAAAGAAAAAGTGCTTTCCTTTGGCTCTGCTGTCAGGTCCAAAGTGTGTTTCTTTGACTAGCCCTTTCTCCCACCCATAGGCACAAAAAATAGTTTTTTCCATTAGTTTGCTGGTTCAAACAAAATAAAAAGAGATATCATAGCGCTTGAATAGATTTTTACGCTATCCATTTTTTTCTAGACAATAACTGCTGTTGGTTTACTGACTATATGTGTGTTGGCTTAAGATCTTTTAAAAATAAGTTATGATAAGTCCTCCATTTCTTTCACAGGCCTAAATGATTAGGGTAATATGCATAAACTTTATTACATTGATTTCACACATACTTTAATTTTACACTTTATGTGTTTGGTTTAAATACATAAACTTTATTAGATTGATTACATACAAAATTGATTACATACTCCTGTGTGAAGTACAAAACATTAAAACACTAAATTCACTTATAGAGTTTCACTATAGTATGATTTTTCTCATGATTTTGCAGAATACATACATTAAATTCAAGGAGTTTTTCTGGAAGATTGTTTATTTTATGGATTTGGAGATGATTGTGACAAAGGATTTACCACAGATTCTATTCACTGTTATCTCTCCACAATGTGTTCTTTTATGGATTTTAAAATGAGTAAGATGTGAAAAGTCTTTCTTACACTGATATACATTCATAAAGATTCCCTACATTGTGTGTTCCTTTACTACCATGAACAGTACAGTGGGTTCCAAAGGCTTAACCACACTGCCTACATTCATAGGGGTTCTCTATCTTATGTGATCTTTTGTATATTTGAAGATGACTGTGTTTTACAAAGGCCATACCAAAATGATTATAATCATAGTGTTTCTCTCTACAATGTGTTTCTTATGCAATTGAAGAGAATGTAACTTGGAACGGCCTTATCACACTGATTACATTCTATCCAGTATGTGTTCTTCAAAAGCAATTGAAGATCACTGTGCGGTACAAAAACCTTAAAACACTGATAACATTCATAGTGTTTCCTTCTCTCCAGTATGTTTTCTTTTATGCAATTGAAGACTATTTTGATAGGCAAAGACCTTGCCACTTTTGGTTACATTCATTGGGTTTCACTCCAGTATGTGTTTTTTAAGCAATTTAAAATGAGTGAGATCTGCAAAAGCCTTAACACAGTGATTGTATATAGCGTTTCTCTCTAGTATGTGTTCTTTTATGATTGTGAAGACCAATGTGTTGGGCAAAGGCCTTCCCACACTGATTACATTCATAGGGTTTCTCTCCAGTATGTGTTCTTTATGCAGTTGAAGATAACTGTGCCAGGCAAATGCCTTACCACATTGATTACATTCATCGGGTTTCTCACCAGTATGTGTTGTTTTATGCAATTGAAGTTTACTGTGCTGGGCAAAGGCCTTACCACATTGATTACATTCATCGGGTTTCTCTCCTGTATGTGTTCTTTTATGCAATTGAAGTTTACTGTGCTGGGCAAAGGCCTTACCACATTGATTACATTCATAAGGTTTCTCTCCAGTATGTGTTCTTTTATGGCTTTTCAGATTACTGTGACCTGCAAAGGCCTTACCACATTGATTACATTCATAGGGTTTCTCTCTGGTATGTGTTCTTTTATGCCTTTGAAGACCAATGTGGTGGGCAAAGGCCTTACCACATTGAAGACATTCATAGGGTTTTTCTCCAGTATGTGTTCTTTGATGACTTTGAAGATTACTGTGTTTTGAAAAGGCCTTACCACACTGATTACATTCATATGGTTTTTCTCCAGTATGTGTTCTTTGATGGCTTTTCAGATTCCTGTGCTCTGCAAAGGCCTTACCACACTGATTACATTCATAGGGTTTCTCTCCAATATGTGTTCTTTTATGACTTTGATGATTTTCATAAAGAACAATGTCTTTATCATCTTGACTGTATTCATAGAGTTTTTTCCCAGTGTGTTTTCTTTTAAGCACTTGAATATTACTGTGATAAGCAAAGGCTTTACCACACTGCTTACTTTTAGAGCATTTTTGCCCAATATGTGTTTTTTCATTCTGTAGAAAGTGAGTGTGATAAGACAAGGCTTTAACACAGTCAGTATACACTGAAAGTTTCTTCTTACCATTTTGATTCCTTTCAATCCTGCAAGGATAATTGGCACATTTAAAAGATTTACCACATTCAAGACACTGTTAAACCTTATATCTATATGATTTAATTTTATAACTTTATCCAGTTCTAAAAGGAATTAGGTATTAAGATTTCATAACTTTGTTTAAAATCATGTTTGCCTTTTAATTAATGGTCAGGTTACATCTAGGAATATGAGTATAATGATATATTCCTTTGTTTCATGGTTTACCTTTTCACATTTACAAAACCATTTTGTATTATATTATTCACATTTTGAAGACAACTGAATACACTGAGAGAATTACCAAGTTTACTGCATTCATAAATTTTACTATACTGTGAATCATATATATTTGCTAAGTAAACTAGGACATTGCAAAGTATTTGCACAAATGTAGAACTCATGTGGCATTTCTGTAATGTCTATATATTAATAATCATGCTATAAAACCATCAGTATTGTATACTTGAATCAAATTCAACAAGTATTCTCTACATGGGAACTATTGCTGATCTTCTTTTTGTTCTCAAGGAGATGTATGTTAAATCTTTCCATATCCCTATGCTCATAAGCTTATATACACATAGGAAAGGAAGAATAATTCACAGATATGAAATTGAGGTATATGGACTTGTGAGGATTTAATAACCATCTATGCACTTAAAGCTGTACTTATTTGCATTGCTGCTTTTATTTAAAAGTTCTGGGAAAAAGTGCAATCTCATCAGAGGCACATTATTATCAACTTGCACATGAAAATTACCTTGCATGTCTTCTAGAACATAGCCAACGTTCGTCAGTGTTAAGGTCTTCCCAAATGTATCCTAAAATACAGGACCAGAATATATGCTATATCATTTACCAATGTGCAACATTTAGCTTATTATCTTAAGTGCACTAAAGAACTATGCCTGCTTTTTTCACCTCATTCTTCTTTCTAAACTAAATTGCAGAACAACATCCTTAACCAAGGAAAAGTTGTGTCAATATTGTGAAACATTAAGAAAATTCATTTTTACCTATAGAAATGAGGTTCCTGTAGGTCTCCAGCATTACATCTTTATAAAGATTCTTCTGGGAAGGATTCAGCAAATCCCATTCTTCCTGAGTGAAGTTGATATACACATCATCATAGGTCACTGCTATCTAAAATATACCACACATTTGTAAAATGGAAAGCACGACAGTGATAAAGTTGGAAATGCATACTTGTTTCAGAGTATAGACATATGATTCTGGTGTTCCTTACTCTTATTCCATGACATAGACAGTCACTTTTGAAGGAAATTGAAAAGCAAAGTAAACTCTGTAATCTCTATACCCTTTATATGGGATAGCACCACAGAAGAGCAATGTCTATTGTAGCATGAGGGTCCAGCTTGTTGGGGTTTCTTTCCTGCCCGGTACCCTAACAAGCCAGCATGCTCCAAGGAAAAGTCATTCACAAGACTCCATAAGATTATAAAATGATTGGCCCATTAGGTCAGGCTACATATTAGCTCTTATAACTTATGTTACCCCATTATCCTTATCTACATTAGCCACATGGCTCAGTACCTTTCTCAGCTGGGCAAGTTACATGCTGCCTCTTTGATGGTCTGTGCAGGAATGGCTGAGGGAGGTTTCTCCTCCCTAGCCTTATCCTATTCTCATTGCCCTGCCTCTACGTCCTGTCTGGTTGACCTACCTATACTTCGTGCCTGGCTAATCAGCGTTTTATTAAAATACATGATTGACAGAATACAGATAATTCTCCCACACCATTTCCCTCTTTTTTTTAAACAAAGGAAAATACCCATAGTCCATTTGTTGGGAATGTGGGTGTAGTATTTCAGGCTACTTCCTGCTGGTTGGGGGTGCTGATAATTTTATGGTGACCTAAAGAAAATTTAGAGTTATAATCAAGTCCTGACTGGAGTATCCTGTGAGTCTTTATCATCTCAGACAGCACACTTGAATCTTTTCTGGATGTAGAACTCTGTCATTTGGGCCATCTGTTCCTATCAGAGATTTCTCAGGTGGTCTTCCTTTTTTGACCCTGATTTTTCTTAACTCAGAATGAATCCACAGCCTCTCATTTTCTGCGGAAACAAAAGCTAAATCTCATCTCCAAAATAACATACCTTTTGACTTTAGTTTTGAAGTCAAGGTATTTTCAAAATACCTATCTTGGGTTAGTTCAGCAGCATTTATAAACAAGAGTCTTTTAGCAGCTGTGTCTCCTTCCTCAGCCTTAAAACAATTCAAACAGAGAATAATAACATACAGTATCAGGATTCTCTGTGAATTTTCCATCTTCATGAGGCTTTATTTTAACCTCTATTTCTTTTATTTTTACTTTTATTTTTTGAGACAGGTTTTCTGTATATCTTTGTCCTGGAATAACTCTGTAGACCAGGCTGTCCTTGAACTCAGAGATCTGCCTGTCTCTACCTCCCCAGTGCTGGGATTAAAGGCACGTGCTACTACACCTTGAACTCACAGAGATCTGTCTCTGCTTCCCAGGCATAGGGATTAAAGGCGTGTACTACCAAACCTTGAGGTCACAGAGGTCAATCTGCCTCTGCCCCTTGAAGTCACAGAGGTCAATCTACCTCTGCCTCCCTTGTGTTGGGATTAAAGGTGTGTACCACCACACCAAACTACTCCCTTTTTTCTTTTTTCTTTTTAATGACTTTAACCTTTAGCCTGCATATACTTTAAACACACTGTAAACCATTTAGAGGTTTTCTTCGTCTTTGAATCACTCTTTACTGTATATCTCTTTTTCTGACCAGATGAGTCTTTAAAGAGAGGACAAAAACTGTGGCTTTTACAGCTGGAATTAGCCCATTCCTTAGCTTTCCAGTCTCATGGCTGAGGCACTGACTGCAGCCATTTTAACTGTCACAATTCTCTGGCGTTTCAAGGTCCCTGCCAGCAAGCAAGCTGGAGTATTCTGCTCACAGACCACACTCAGTCGGACTGCCTGCCTGAAAGAGTCAGAATTTGCCCTGGCAGAACAGTACAGAAAGCTGGCATTTTAAAACAACTCAGCTTTTTTCCTGGTACGGCTGAAAACCGAAAAGCATGCATTCAACTTTTGATCACCACCGTTTAAGTGTTTGGTGGCAGGATGTCTTAAAAAAGCTGCAGGATTTTGCAGCTAAAACTGAGTCAGGAAGACTCTCTTAGATGAGAGCACTTGCTTGCCTCTAGCAAGCAAAGCAGATCCGACAAATTTCTGCTACCAAGAAACCATGATTTACTCTATTCTTTCCCAAGCTTTCTCAAGCTTTCTGTGGATTCTGTTATCCATGTGGGCGCCATATGTAACATGAGGGCTGGCTTGTTGGGGTTTCTGTCCTGCCCAGTACCCCATAGCCAGCAATTCCCCAAGAAAAATCACTCACAAGACTCCATAAGATTATAAAAATGATTGGCCCATTAGGTCAGGCTGCATATTAGCTCTTATAACTTATGTTAC